>NC_092050.1:66388261-66714257 GCF_003086295.3 Arachis hypogaea
TATGTGCATAAACTTGTTATGCTACGATTTAGGAATTGCACGATCGGCAAAATTCCTTCCGGCAAGTGCACCAGTTATCGTCAAGTAAAAACTCACAATAGAGTGAGGTCGAATCCCACAAGGATTGGTTGAATGAGCAATTCAGATTAGAAGTGTGTTCTAGTTGAGCGGAATCAAGATTTAGATGAGAATTGCGGAATGTAAAATTGGCGGGAAAAGTAAATGACAAGAAATTGAAATGGCGGAATCTTAAATTGCATGAATTAAAGAGCAGAAGCTAAATTGCTGAAATTAAAAGGGAATGGGGGTGATTGCATGAATTGAGTTGCAGAATGTAAAGAGAAAGTGGAAATCAGAAATGGGGAATTCATTGGGTTATAGGAGATATTGAGATCTCCGAATCAAAACATGTTTATCTCTTCCTCAACCAATGCGTTCATTAAATTTTGCTTGGCAATCTTATATGATTGGATCCCAATCCCTTGGCTCACCAATTCTCTCTAAAAACAAACAAATTCCCAATCCCTTGGTTTAAATGTTCATAAGAAGAGATGATGCTCGATCACTGATTATACCACACAGCTTCATGAACCACAATTTGGTAGGATTACATGTCACAATATCCATCCAAACCCCAATCCAATTCACTGTGAGAAAGCTTCTCTAGCATGAATCCTCCATTCCTTTCCCAAGGTTCCGAAGGATTCCAATTATGGGTAGTTTCTTTCCCAAGACAACTACCCAATGGAATTAGATCGAGAAGCTTTCTAACAAAATTCAAGAGAAAAGATTGAAGAAGAAGATAAACTATTATTGATTCATTGAATTACAATAGAGCTCCCTAACCCAACGAAAGGGGGTTTAGTGAGTCATAGCTCTGAATTCAATTACAAAGATATGAAAACTAGCTAAAATGAAAAGTTCCAGTTCTCTCCCCCTCAGGGGCTGGATTCCCCTTCAATCCCCCGTGTCTGTCTCAAATGTAGAAACTAAGGCCTTTAAATAGGCTCCCTAAATTACAAAATGAAAATGAAATTCAAAGCAAATTACAATCAAATGAAAATAAACTATTCTAGATGATTCTTGTGGCCTTGATTTGGTGTTGTTGATGGGCCTTGCTTGCTTGAAGGGTAGAGTGACATAATTGATCCAAAAAGGATAATGATCCATTAAACTACACTCAAACGTTGCACCCCCCTTTCTTGAGTCGTCACTTTGTTCTCTTGTCAACCTTGCCAATTTGATGCCAAATATAGACTATTATACCTCGTTGGAAAGCTATGGATGTCAGCTTTCTAACGCAACTGGAAGCACCTCAATTGGATCTCTATAGCTCAAGTTATGCTTGATTGAAGGTGACAAGGTTGCTGGTTGGTTCGACAGCGTTTAAGCCAACGTTTAAGTCACTTAAACGTGCTCGAAAATGCCAATTTTGGGAGCTCAGTTGCATTGTCCACCCCATACTTCTATATATCGTTGGAAAGCTCTGGATGTCTACTTTCCAATGCAACTGGAAGCGCATCATTTGGAGTTCTACAACTCGAGTTATACTCCATGGAAGGTGAAGAGGTCAGCTGGCCTGATTGCATGTTGGTACTATGCTCTTCTATGCACATTACGGGGCTGTTTTCTCCCTCAATTTTTAGTATCCACCATGCATGCCATATATGCTTGGAAAGCTCTAGATGTCTTCTTTCCAATACATTTTGAATCACCTCATTTGGAGTTTTGTAGCTCAAGTTATTTATGTTTGAAGAAGGCATGGTCAAGCTGTTCCATATAACACGTTTAAGCTTCAGTTTAAGGTTAAACTGAAGCTTAAACGTGGAAATGGAAAAGGTAGCCCTGGAGGTCGAACACGTTTAAGCTCTAGTTTAAGGTTAAACTGGAGCTTAAACGTGGAAGCTTAGAAAGGTAGCCCTGGAGGTGTCGAACACGTTTAAGCTCCAGTTTAAGGTTAAACTGGAGCTTAAACGTGGAAATGGAGAAAGCAACCCTGGAGGAGAAACTTGGTCGAACACGTTTAAGCTCCAGTTTAAGGTCAAACTGGAGCTTAAACGTGGAAATGGCTCCCTGGTGCACTTCCCATTTCTGGCGTTTAACCTCCAGTTTAAGGTTAAACTGGAGGTTAAACGTGGACATGCTTCCTGATTGGCATTCTCATTCTGGCGTTTAACCTCCAGTTTAAGGTTAAACTGGAGGTTAAACTTCAATTCCAGCATTATATGGCTTGGTAGTTTAAGTTCCAGTTTAAGCTTAAACTGGAACTTAAACTCCACATGTGATATTCAAGCTTCCTTTATTGATTTTGTTGCTTCCTTGCCTAGCCTCTTCTTCCCTGAAATCATCCAAACAATTGCATCAAAGTCTTGCAAAAATTCATGAGAATTCTTCCATTCATAGCTTTCAAGGAATATAACTAAAAACTCATGGAATTTGCATCAAAATCTTCATGTTGAATGATTTAAGACAAGCATGACTATTTGGCCCAAAATGATTACTTAAGGCTCAAGAAAATGCATAAAACAACTAAAAATAAAAGAAAAAGGCTAGTGAAACTAGCCTAAGATGCCTTGGCATCATTGTCTGCCATTTCTAATGAGATTTTAGCAGCTTGTACCCCATAGATTCCCAGTTTCTCTATTACAGAGAGGGGCATAAGGATTATCCCTGAACCAAGGTCACACAGAGCCTTTTCAAAGATCATGTTGCCTATGGTACAAGGTATTATGAACTTTCCAGGATCCTGTTTCTTCTGAGGCAATGTCAGTTGATCCAGATCACTTAGTTCATTGGTGAACAAGGGAGGTTCATCTTCCCAAGTCTCAATACCAAATAATTTGCATTCAGCTTCATGATTGTACCAAGGTACTTGGTAACTTGCTCTTCAGTAACATCCTCATTCTCTTCAGAAGAGGAATACTCATCAGAGCTCATGAATGGCATAAGGAGGTTTAGTGGAATCTCTATGGTCTCTAGATGAGCCTCAGATTCCTTTGGTTCCTCAAAGGGAAACTCCTTATTGATCACTGGACGTCCCAGGAGGTCTTCCTCACTGGGATTCACGTCCTCTCCCACCCTTACAGGTTCGGCCATGGTGATCAATTCAAAGGCCTTGCACTCTCCTTTTGGATTTTCTTCTGTATTGCTTGGGAGAGTACTAGGAGGGATTTCAGTGATCCTTTTACTCAGCTGGCCCACTTGTGATTCCAAATTTCTAATGGAGGACCTTGTTTCATTCATGAAACTCACAGTGGCCTTAGATAGATCAAAGACTAAATTTGCTAAGCTAGATGGATTCTGCTCAGAATTCTCTGTCTGTTGCTGAGTGGATGATGGAAAAGGTTTACTATTGTTAAACCTATTTCTTCCACCATTATTAAAGCCTTGTTGAGGCTTTTGATCCTTCCATGAGAAATTTGGATGATTTCTCCATGATGGGTTATATGTGTTTCCATAAGGTTTACCCATATAATTTACCTCTGCTATTGTAGGGTTTTCAGGATCATAAGCTTCTTCTTCAGAAGATGCCTCTTGAGTACTGTTGGATGCAACTTGCATTCCATTCAGACTCTGAGAAATCATATTGACTTGCTGAGTTAATATTTTGTTCTGAGCCAATATGGCATTCAGAGTATCAATTTCAAGAACTCCCTTCTTCATAGGCGTCCCATTACTTATAGGATTCCTCTCAGAAGTGTACATGAACTGGTTATTAGCAACCATGTCAATGAGTTCTTGAGCTTCTGCAGGCATTTTCTTTATGTGAATGGATCCACCTGCAGAAGTGTCCAATGACATCTTAGCCAATTCAGATAGACCATCATAGAATATATCCAGGATGGTTCATTCTGAAAACATGTCAGAAGGACACTTTTTGGTCAGTTGCTTGTATCTTTCCCAAGCTTCATAGAGGGATTCACCTTGTTTCTGTCTGAAGGTTTGAACATCCACCCTAAGCTTGTTCAGCTTCTGAGGAGGAAAGAACTTGGCTAAGAAAGCCTTGACCAGCTTATCCCAAGAGTTCAGGCTATCCTTAGGTTGAGAATCCAACCATATTCTAGCTCTGTCTCTCACAGTAAAAGGGAAAAGCATGAGCCTGTAGACTTCAGGATCTACTCCATTAGTCTTAACAGTATCACATATCTGCAAGAATTCAGTTAAGAACTGAAAAGGATCTTCAGATGGAAGTCCATGAAACTTGCAGTTCTGCTGCATCAGAGAAACTAATTGAGGTTTCAGCTCAAAATTGTTTGCTCCAATGGCAGGAATGGAGATGCTTCTTCCATGTAAATTGGAATTTGGTGCAGTAAAGTCACCAAGCATTCTCCTTGCATTATTGTTGTTGGGTTCGGCTGCCATCTCCTTTACTTGTTCGAAATTTTCAATAAGGTTGTCTCTGGATTGTTGTAATTTAGCTTCTCTTAGTTTCCTCTTCAGAGTCCTTTCAGGTTCTGGATCAGCTTCAACAAGAATGCCTTTTTCCTTGTTCCTGCTCATAAGAAAGAGAAGAGAACAAGAAAAGAAGAGGAATCCTCTATGTCACAGTAAAGAGGTTCCTTATTGTTAGTAGAAGAAGAAAAGGAATATGGGTGAAGAAGAATGAAGAATCCAAACACAAGGGTAAGGATAGGAGCAGTGATATGAGATGAAGAGAAGTGTTAGTAGATGAATAAATAATTAGAAGGAGATGAGGGAGAAGGATTTTCGAAAATTATTTTTGAAAAAGGGTTAGTGATTTTTGAAAATAGTTTTTGAAAAAGGTTAGTAATTTTCAAAATTTTAAAATCAAAAGTTAAAATAATTAGTTAATTTAAAAAGAAATTTTGAAAAAGAGGAGAGATATTTTCGAAAATTAGAGAGAGAGTTAGTTAGGTAGTTTTGAAAAAGATAAGAAACAAATAAAAAGTTAGTTAGTTAGTTGAAACAAATTTGAAAATCAATTTTGAAAAGATAAGAAGATAAGAAGTTAGAAAAGATATTTTAAAATCAAATTTTGAAAAAGATAAAATAAAGAGATATTTTTGAAAAGATATGATTGAAATTAGGTTTGAAAAAGATTTGATTTTTAAAATCACAATTAATGATTTGATTCACAAAAATCACAAGATATGATTCTAGAACTCAAAGTTTGAATCTTTCTTAACAAGCAAGTAACAAACTTGAAATTTTTGAATCAAAACATTAATTGATGATGTTATTTTCGAAAATTAGGAGATAAAGATAAGAAAAAGATTTTTGAAAAATATTTTTAAAATTTTCAAAAATAACTTAGAAAAAATGAAAAAGATTTGATTTTTGAAAAAGATTTTGAAAAAGATAAGATTTTTAAATTGAAAATTTGATTTGACTCATAAAAACAACTAGATTTTAAAAATTTTTGAAAAAGTCAACTCAAATTTTCGAATTTGATGAGAGAAAAAGGAAAAGATATTTTTTTTATTTTTGAATTTTTTATGATGAGAGGGAAAAACATGAAAAAGACTCAATGCATGAAAATTTTGGATCAAAACAATGAATGCATGCAAGAATGCTATGAATGTCAAGATGAACACCAAGAACACTTTGAATGTCAAGATGAACATCAACAACTTATTTTTGAAAAATTTTTAATGCAAAGAAAACATGCAAGACACTAAGATTTCAAGAATGCATATGAAAAACAAGAAAAGACACAAAACAAGAAAACATCAAGATCAAACAAGATGACTTACCAAGAACAACTTGAAGATCATGAAAAACACCATGAATGCATGAATTTTTCGAAAAATGCAAGATGAATATGCAGTTGACACCAAACTCAAAAATTGACTCAAGTCTCAAACAAGAAACATGAAATATTTTTTACTTTTATGATTTTATGATTTTTTTGTATTTTCTTTAAAAAAATTTTTTCGAAAACAAAGGAGAAATTTTTGAAAGATTTTTTTGAAAAGTTTTTGAAAACTTTTTGAAAAGAAAACGAAAAGAAAGTTACCCAATCTGAACAACAAGATGAACCGTCAGTTGTCCAAACTCGAACAATCCCCGGCAACGGCGCCAAAAACTTGGTGCACGAAATTGTGATCATCAATGGCGCCATCAACATGGTACGCTCAATTGTAATCTCAACTTTTTATCACAACTTCGCACAACTAACCAGCAAGTGCACTGGGTAGTCCAAGTAATAAACCTTACACGAGTAAGGGTCGATCCCACGGAGATTGTTGGTATGAAGCAAGCTATGGTCATCTTGTAAATCTCAGTCAGGCGGATATAGAATGGTTATGGAGTTTTCGAATATTAATAATAAAATAGGGATAGAGATACTTATGTAAATCCTTGGTGAGAATTTCAGATAAATGCATGGAGATGCTTTCGTCCCTCTAAACCTCTGCTTTCCTGCTGTCTTCATCCAATCAGTCTTACTCCTTTCTATGGCTGGCTTTATGTAAGGACATCACCGTTGTCAATGGCTACTTTTAATCCTCTCTGGAAAATGGTCCGATGCGCTGTCACTGCATGGCTAATCGTCTGGAGGCGTCACCCTTGCCAATGGCTACATCCTATCCTCTTGTGAAAATGGTCCAAATGCTCTGTCACAGCACGGCTAATCATCTGAGGTTCTCGATCATACTAGAATAGGATTCACCCTCCTTTTGCGTCTGTCACTACGCCCAGCACTCGCGAGTTTGAAGTTCGTCACAGTCATTCAATCACAGAGTCCTACTCGGAATACCACAGACAAGGTTTAGACTTTCCGGACTCTCATGAATGCCGCCATCAATCTAGCTTATACCACGAAGATTCTGATTAAGAGATCCAAGAGATACTCATTCAATCTAAGGTTGAACGGAAGTGGTTGTCAGGCACGCGTTCGTGGGGGAATGATGATGATTGTCATGTTCATCACATTCAGGTTGAAGTGCGAATGAATATCTTAGAAGCAGAATAAGTTGAATTGAATAGAAAAACAGTAGTACTTTGCATTAATCTTTGAGGAACAGCAGAGCTCCACACCTTAATCTATGGAGTGTAGAAACTCTACCGTTGAAAATACATAAGTGACAAAGGTCCAGGCATGGCCGAGAGGCCAGCCCCCATGATCTAAGAACTAGGCGTCCAAAGATGATTCCAAAGATGTCTAATACAATAGTAAAAAGTCCTATTTATAATAAACTAGCTACTAGGGTTTACAGAAGTAAGTAAATGATGCATAAATCCACTTCCGGGGCCCACTTGGTGTGTGCTTGGGCTGAGCTTGAGTGTTACACGTGCAGAGGCTCTTTCTGGAGTTGAACGCCAGGTTGTAACGTATTTCTGGCGTTTAACTCTGGTTTGTGACTTGTTTCTGGCGTTTAACTCCAGACAGCAGCGTAGAACTAGCGTTCAACGCCCTTTTACATCGTCTAAACGCATTCAAAGTATGGACTATTATATATTGCTGGAAAGCCCTGAATGTCTAATTTCCAACGCAATTGGAAGCGCGCCAGTTTGAGTTCTGTAGCTCCAGAAAATCCACTTTGAGTGTAGGGAGGTCAGAATCCAACAGCATCAGCAGTCCTTCTTCAACCTCTGAATCTGATTTTTGCTCAAGTCCCTCAATTTCAGCCAGAAAATACCTGAAATCACAGAAAAACACACAAACTCATAGTGAAGTCCAGAAATGTGAATTTAACATAAAAACTAATGAAAACATCCCTAAAAGTAACTAGATTCTACTAAAAACATATTAAAAACAGTGCCAAAAACCGTATAAATTATCTGCTCATCAATACATCAAATAATGGAAATATAGAATTAAGCAAGACAAAGATCACAATTTTTACAGAGAAAAACACACAGCAAAATTAAAATATTGGTTGGCAAAATACAACCAATTCAAATAGGCTCAAAAATCTCACAAGTTTTGTGTGTTCGAGCTCTAAACCATGTTCCAGTATAATATTTCTTCAAACAAGTGTAACATTAAATTTTATTCAAATTAGTGAAATGCTCTAAAAGGTTTCTTGAAAAAGAAAATATTACTTCAACCAAGTGGTAAAATATGCAAAAAAAATCTAACAAACATGCAGTTGCAACAACTAACTATAAGAAAAATTTAAACATTGGTGTTGAGACAAGAAAGTACTAACCCATGGAGATCGGTATCGACCTCCCCACACTTAAAGATTGCACCGTCCTCGGTGCATGCTAAGATGTGCAACTGGATGGGGTTGTGGTTCCTCAGCTGGGGCTCTTTTTGTTCCTTTCTTTGCCAGTAGTTTGGGAGTAGCTTTTTCTTTACCCTTCTTGGTGGCCATCCTGAAAAGGGAAAAAGAAAGTAACTTTTAAAGCTAAGGGTTAGAGCAAGGAAGAGAGCGGAGAAGGTGGTAATCAATGCACAATAAAGAAGAATGACGTTAACACATGGTCATGACTACATGTGAAAAGTTCATCAATAGAAATATAGCAAGTGCATGTAATAACAGTTGAATGCAAGATGTTTATTGGCATGCTGGCAAAGGCATGAGTAGCATAGATCAAGCATTCAATGTCCAAGTTAGATTACCAAGTCTTTCAAACTAACAACATGTTTGTAATGACAATTATATTGAATGAATATGATATCAAAAAGGGTTTTGTGAAAAGCAAGCATTCAGAGTAGTAGGATAAAAGATATTGAAAAACAGTGCATAATGCCATACGGGCGTTTTCACAAACATATAGCATGCATGGTAAATAATCTAATGAAAATAATAAATTGAACATGCAAGCAACCCTTTAAATTAATATATAATTGCCAAACAATTTTGCAATAATCCACAATGACCCAAATAAATTTCCAACACCAATTAAAAGAAAAAGAAAAAGAAAACATGAACAATGAAAGTAAAAAGAAAGAGAAAGGAAGAAGAAAACGTAAAATAAAGAAGAAGAATAGAAAAGTAAGGAGGGAAGAAGAAAAGAAAAACCTTGATAATGGTGGTGAGAGAGAGAGAAAGTAGAAAGTGAGAAACAACGAGGAAGGAAGAAAGGGGAAGAAAATAATGAGGAGGGAAAAGAAAAAGTAGGATTTGGGGAAGAGAAGGATAAGATATTTGGCAAATTAGGATAAGCTGTGCGGCGCAAGCGACGCAGACGCGTGGGGAACGCGTTCGCGTGACTTGCGCTTAAAGTAATCGACGCGGTCGCGTCGGTCATGCGGACGCGTGACGTGTTTTGTGCTACTGGCGCGATGGCAGCCTCGCGCTCGCACAACTCTCTGTTCAAAATTTAGCATGGCCAGAATCCAATGGGACGCGGTCGCGTGGTCGACGCGATCACGTGAGTGGCAATCATTGGGATATGACGCGGACGCGTGAGCCATGCGTCTGCGTGGTAAGAATTGTGCGTTCGGCACCAGTCCAGCACCACTCGAGCACAACTTTCGGTCGTGCACCCTTTCTTACATCGATTTCCAGGTCACGCGGCCGCGTGAGTGACGCGGACGCGTGGGAGGCATGTTTCCCATGTGACGTGGACGCGTCAGTGACGCGGTCGCGTGGGATGATTTGTGCCAAAGGTACACCTCAAGCCACGCTCCCGCGTGACTCTCTGTTCGATTTATCATTCTCTCTGAGCCACCTGCGACGCGGTCGTGTCGGTGACGCTGTCGCGTCGCGGCTCTCCCTTTTTTTTTAAATAATGCAGTATGCAGAATGCAATGCTAATATGAATGTTATGCAAAAACTCCAGGTTCAATACAATAAAATAAAATAAAACTCGAAAACAAATAAAACTAAAAAAATGAAAAAGGAACGATCATACCATGGTGGGTTGTCTCCCACCTAGCACTTTTAGTTATTGTCCTTAAGTTGGACATTTGGAGAGTCTTTTGTTATGGTGGCTTGTGCTTGAACTCATCCAGGAATCTCCACCAATGTTTGTGATTCCAATGGCCTCCGGGGTCCCAAACTAGGCACGTAAAGCCCTTGAGCAGTTTTAAACAGGTTCTCAGGCTTCCAGTATGCTGAATGTCAGAACAGACTCCAGGATCCCAAACTTTGCTTTTACACCCGTCTTTGTGTTGATCATCATGATTCCATCCGGGTAGCAAGCAATCTGAATTCTCACTAAAGCGGCCAAACAACTTCCTAGACCCATTCAGTTGAGCTCTACACCAACCTTTGCGTTTTAACTTAAAGCTTCCAACCATAATGAACCTGGCAGGACAATTCTTACCACTGATCATCTTCCTCTTACTCTTAATGCCACAAAGAGCTCTAAGTTGACCATCCATCTCCAGTAGCCCATATTCAAGTGGTATTAGAAAGCTAAGGGATATGAATTTTACCCACTTGAATATTGTGAAGGATGATGGCAACTTAGGGGGAGGGGTCTCTAACAACTTTGGCAAGTTGATTTCGAGCTCCACTCCCTTGTGCTCTTCTTTGACAACTTCCACCTCTTTGCAAGCTTCTTCAATTTTAACATCTTCCTCTTGGTAGCTTTCTTCCAGTTCAATCTTTTCTTCATTGCTCACCAAGGGCATGGGAGGTTGTGCTTCTGCTTCTTTAGTCTCTATTTCTTGATCAATCTCTTCCAAGTCTTCAACCGTGGTATGCCTTGGAGGTTGTACACCCTCCTCAGCATTAATTTCAATTGCCTTGGAAGGAGGTTCCATAACCTGACTTTCCCATGGAGCTTCAGCATCTCCCAAGTCTTCAACCACTTCTTCTTCTTCAATAATTTCGGCTTCCTTCACTTGTTCCAGTACAAATTCATACTCCTTACTGTCCACCGGAGTTTCTAATGTCTCCTTCATGCTACGTTCTTCATTAGATTGCCCACATGAAGCCATGGGGGTTCCCTGAATGTCCGAACGTTTGGAAGGTAATTGATTTATTGCTTGGTCCAGCTGGCGAAGGGTTGCATTAAGTCTTTCCATTGCTTCCTTGAAACGCTTTGTTGAGTCTTGAGGTGATGGATATGGACATGGTACATAGGGAAGTGGTGGTTCTTGATATGGTTCATATGGCTCATAAGGTGGTTGGTATGGTTGATAAGGGTTAGGATCATATGAAGGTGAATGGTGGTAGTTGGCTTGTGAGTGTGGTGGTTCAAAGTTGTGTTGAGGAGGTTCATAGGCATATGATGGGGGTCCATCATATCT
Organism: Arachis hypogaea; assembly: GCF_003086295.3. NCBI lineage: Eukaryota > Viridiplantae > Streptophyta > Magnoliopsida > Fabales > Fabaceae > Arachis > Arachis hypogaea. The sequence continues at coordinate 66,399,375 of NC_092050.1, forward strand.
ATCATCTTAGTATGCCCCCTGGAATGGCTCTTGACTATAGTAATTTGGTGGATGTTGGTTGTCACGGAAGGGTCCACCATAACTATTGTTCTGACATGCATTATTGAATGGTCGTCGTCCATGATAGTTTGGAAGGTGTTGTTGCCTAAAGGGTTGATCAGATCCTCGTGGCTCCGTCCATCTCTGATTGTTTTGACCTTGGTGCATGTTCCTGTTATAGCTTCTATTCTTTTCAAAATTATTAGAACCAAACTCAAAGCGACGGGGGTGAGAACTCATAGTTAGTTAATAAAAAATTAAAAACGAAAATAAAAACAAATTTAAATTAAAAGGTTATTGAAATTTAAATTTGAAATTTGAAAAATTTGAAATTTGAATTTTGAAATTTGAATTTTGAAAATTGAAATTTGAAATTTAAATATTGAATTTTGAAATTTGATTTTTAAAATAAGATAAGATAAGATAAAAATTTTAAAATAAAAATCTGAAATTTTTTTTGAATGCAAATTTCGAAAATTTAATTAAATGAAGAGAAAAGATATTTTTAAATTTAATGAGGAAAGAGAAAAATAATAAAATGACACCAAACTAAAAAAATTTTTAGATCAAAACGAAGAAAATAACTAAGAACAACTTGAAGGCCAAGATGAACACGAAGAACAACTTGAAGGTCAAGATGAACACAGAACAAATTTTTGAAAAAATTTTAATAACTAAATAAAAACCAATAACCTCTTAATTTACGAAAAAGCAAAAATAAAAACAAAAATAAAAACAAATAAACAAGTAAAAAGCAAATATTTACAATAACCAATAATAAGGCACACGTTTGTAATTCCCAGGCAACGGCGCCATTTTTTGAAAGAACTGAAGACTGATGGTTTAGAAGTTATAGTAAATTCTCGTTGCGAGTATAGTTACTAAACCAAGCAATCAACCTTTCTTACAAACGTTTTGGTTGTCACAAGTAATAAACCCCTTTAAAATTGATAACCGAGTATTTAAATCTCGGGTCGTCTTCTCAAGGAATTGCAAGGAGGTATGTTCTTATTATTAGTTATGAGTCTTGTAAATTGGGGGTTTTGAAAGTAAGGAACAAGTATGTTAAATGATAAGAAAAATAAAATAATAATAAATAACTATAAAATAAACTCTTGGCAAGGTATGAGAACTGGAAATCCTATCCTAGTTATCCTTATCAATTGTGATGAGAATTTGATTTTTCTCCCATTTTGTTAACCTCTAACTATGAAGGCAAGTTAAGTGGATGAATTAATTTTTGATTCCTCAGTTCCTAGTCTTTCCTTGGGAAAAGTTAGAGTTATTGGATCTTGAATTAATTTTTGAAGAATTCCAATTTTCAGTCAACAATGAGTTTGATAACTCAAGTGTTACCAATTACTTAACCAGAGCCAAAAGGGAGAAAATATCTAAATTAAATTAAAAGCATTCATATAAATAGAATAAAACGATCATAAACTGAAATACCTCAAATAACATTAATTAAGAGAATAATATGTAACATGGAAGAGTTCATAAATTAAAGTAAATTGAGAAAATAATAAAAATGAATATTGAACCTATAATCCTAATCCTAATCCTAAGAGAGAGAGAGAGAGAGAACCTCTCTCCCTAGAAACTACATCTAAATCCTAATAATTGTGAATATGAAAGCTTATTTATGAATGGATGCATTCCCCCACTTTATAGCCTCTAATCTGTATGTTTTGGGCTAACAACTGGGTCAAAAATAACCCAAAAATCGCCCCCAGCGATTTCTGGTACGTACTGGTCACGGGAAAGTGACGCGGAGGCGTCATTCACGCGTTCACGTGGATTGCAATTCGCAGATGCGACGCGTCTGCGTAGGGCACACGTTCGCGTCATCTAACTTCGGCGCAGCTATGGTAAATTATATATCAAATCGAAGCCTTGGACGTTAGCTTTCCAACGCAACTAGAACCGCATCATTTGGACCTCTGTAGCTCAAGTTATGACTTTTTGAGTGCAGAGAGGTCAGGCTGGACAGCTTTAGCAGTTCCTTCAGTTTCTTGTATTCCTTCCACTTTTGCATGCTTCCTTTCCATCCTCCAAGCCATTCCTGCCCTGTAATCTCTGAAAACACTTAACACACATATCAAGGCATCTAATGGTAATAAGAGAGGATTAATATTAGCAAATATAAGGCCAAAGAAGCATGTTTTCAATCATAGCACAAAATCAGGAAGGAGAATGTAAACTCATGCAATTAGTATGAATAAGTGGGTAAAGAGTTGATAAAATCTACTCAATTGAGCACAAGATAAACCATAAAATAGTGTTTTATCAGCGCCTACAACAACAACCACTATCTTTCTACAACAGCAATCCTCATGGGATCGACTCTTACTCACTTGAGGTATTACTTGGACGACCCGGTGCACTTGCCGGTGAAGTTGCGTGAGTTCAATTTTGCGCACCACTGTCATTCTCCCCAAATTCATAAGATGAAGAACGAAAGCAATCATTGAAACTGAATCAATACATTAATTAAAATAGAAAAATAATAATCTTAATCCATAGAAATAAATAGAGCTCCTAACCTTAACCAAGGAGGTTTAATGGCTCATGACTTACAAAGAAAAAAAGGGTTTTGAAAAGTGAAGCCTGCGGAAGTGAGAAGATTTCCCTAAAGGGTGAATCTTTGCCCTTTTATATCAAACCTAATTTGAATTGAAAACAAAATAAAATAATAAATTTTAAACCTAAAAAATTTTGTTTGTAAATAAAAATTACAAAAATGAAAGATAAGATAACAATTAAAAGCTAAATCCAACTAAGTATGCTCCAATAGTGAAGGTGGATCCAAATTGCCTGACGCCCCAAGGGGGCAGAAGCGTGCTGTGTTGCTGGCGCTAAACGCCAAGCTGCCGTTTAGTGCCCAAAAGGGATAGCTCCAATTCTTCTCTTTCTGGCACAAAACACTGCCAAATTTACCTGAAGTTCACCTGAAATTATAAAAATACCAAAACAACTCAAAGTACCATCCAAAGAGGATTTTAATACTAAAATATAATTAAACTTACTAAATTCTAACTAAATTTAACTAGAAAATAAACAGAAAATGGGTATAAGATGCTCACACATCAACTAGCTTAACGCTTGGATCAATGCCGAACTGGTGGGATATATAAGAACGATCTATATCCTCGGTGAACTTTGATAAACCACTATTTTATGATTTATCTTGTGCTCAATTGAGTGGATATTATCAACTCTTTACCCACTTATTCATACTATTTGCATGAGTTTACATTCTCCTTCCTGATTTTGTGCTTTGATTGAAAGCATGCTTCTTTGGCCTTAAGTTCCCTATGTTTAATCCTCTCTTATTACCATTAGATGCCTTGATCTGTGTGTTAAGTGATTTCAGAAATTACAGGGCAGAAATAGCTCAGAGGATGGAAAGGAAGCATGCAAAAGTGGAAGGAATACAAGAAGTTGGAGAAATTGCTAAGCTGTCCAACCTGACCTCTTCGCACTCAAATGGCTATAAGTTTAGCTACAGAGGTCCAAACGACGCGGTTCTAGTTGCGTTGGAAAGCTAACATCCGGGGCTTCGATTTAATATATAATATGCCATAGTTGCTCTGAGGCTAAGCCACACGAATGCGTGCCCCACGCGGCCGCGTCGTAGTGGCGAAAATCAGCGTGTTTGAATTCGCAACCAGCGAATTCTGGGCTGTTTCTGACCCAGTTTGCGGCCTAGAAAACATAGATTAGAGGCTATAAAGTGGGGAATCTATTCATTCATAATCATAAGCTTTTACATTCACAATTTTAGGAGTAGATGTAGTTTTTAGAGAGTGAGGTTCTCTCCTCTCTCTTAGGATTTAGTTTTAGGATTTAGGATTATTTCTTCTTCATCACAGGTTCAATGTTCCTTTTATTTATTTTTCTAATTTAATTTATGAACTCTTCCATGTTACATTTGATATCTTTATTAGTGCTAATTGAGGTATTTCAGAATTATGATTGCTTTCTTTTATTTATTATATAAATAATTTGGATTTTTCCCTTTTGGCTTTGGATTGAGTCATTGGAGACTCTTGAGTTATCAAACTCATTGTTAATTGAAAATTGGAATTCTTCAAGAATTAATTCGAGTTCCACTAACTCTAACTTTCCCAAGGAAAGACTAGGACTTGAGGAATCAGAATTAATTCATCCACTTAACTTATCTTCATAATTAGAGGTTAACAAAGTGGGAGAAAAATCCAATTCTCATTACAACTGATAAGGATAACCAGGATAGGACTTCCAGTTTTCATACCTTGCCAAGAGTTTTATTATCTATTTAATTTAATACAATTTACTTTCTTGCCATTTACCATTCTCGCTTTTTATCTTATACATTAAAAACCCCCAATTTACAAACTCATAACCAATAATAAGAACACCTCCCTGCAATTCCTTGAGAAGACGACCCGAGGTTTAAATACTCGGTTATCAATTTTAAATGGGTTTGTTACTTGTGACAACCAAAATGTTTGTAAGAAAGGTTGATTGCTTGGTTTAGTAATTATACTTGCAACAAGAATTTACTATAACTTCTAAACCATCAATCTTCAGTTCTTTCAAAATGGCGCCGTTGCCGGGGAATTGCAAACGTGTGCCTTATTATTGGTTATTGTAAATATTTACTTTTTGCTTGTTTATTTATTTTTATTTTTATTTTTGTTTTTTCGTAAATTAAGAGGTTATTGGTTTTTATTTAGTTATTAAAAATTTTTCAAAAATTTGTTCTTGGTGTTCATCTTGATCTTCAAGTTGTTCTTAATTGTTTTCTTCGTTTTGATCTAAAAATTTTAAGTTTGGTGTCATTTTATTGTTTTGCTCTTTCCTTATTTAATTCAAAAATATCTTTTCTCTTTATTTTAATTGAATTTTCGAAATTTCAAAAAAAAAATTTCAGATTTTTATTTTAAAATTTTTATCTTATCTTATCTTATTTCAAAAATCAAATTTCAAAATTCAAATTTAAAAAAAAATTTTCAAAATTCAAATTTAAAAATTTTCAAATTTCAAATTTCAAGTTTCAAAATTCAAATTTCAAAAATTTAAAATTCAAATTTCAAAATTTAATTTTCAAATTCAAAATTTAAATAACCTTTTAATTTAAATTTGTTTTTATTTTCGTTTTTAATTTTTATTTGCTACTATGAACTCTCACCCCTTTGGCTTTGAGTCTGGTTATAATTATGTTGCAGGAAGAGAAAATTACAAGGAGAACAGGCATCAAAGTTGGAACAATCAAAGATGGGAGGAGCCACAAGGATTTGATCAACCCTCATGGCAACAACCACCTCCAATGGACTATCAACAACCATCAACATATGCCTATGAACCCTCTCCTCAAAATAACTTTGGACCACCATACTCACAAGCCCCTTACCACCAAACACCTCCATATGACCCTAACCCACATCCACCATACCAACCACCCTATCAACCGAATGAGCCATACATAGATCCACCCCAACCTCTATTGGATAACAATACACTCATCTCTAACATCATTGGTCTCACCTCTATACTCCAAAATCTTATATCCCGCATGAACCAACCCTCTACCTCCAATATTCAACCCTCAAGCTCTAGTGCACTTCCTTTTCAACCACATAATGATCTTTTCATCCCATCACCACCCTCCATGGAAGAGAACCCACATCCATCAATCCAAGAGTAAGATGATCCCAATTATGCTATTGATATGGAACAGGAAAGAAGGAATCATCTTCGCGAATCCATACTTCATAAAGAGCTAGAGGAGGACCTACGGGTAAAGGTAGGAGAGACCCTTGAAGATGAAGGAGTAGTTGAAAGGAGCTGTCATGGAAAGAAAATCATCAAGGATAAGTATGATTTTATACTTAAACAACTGGACAAAGCAGCAATTATTAAAAAGGAAGAAGTGGTTGCAAACTTAAGGGATGCTGTACCTCCATTGGAAAGTCCAGTCACAGAGCCTCCTTCCACGGTGTTTGATGTTGATGTTGATGTTGAGGAGAGCGTACAACCTCCAAGGCATATCATGGCTAAAGACTTTGAAGAGGTTGATCAAGAGATGGAAATTAAAGAAGAAAAAGCACTACCTCCCATGCCCTTGGTAAGTAATGAAGAAGAGATTGAATTGGAAGAAAGCTACCAAGAGGAAGAGGTTGAAATTAAAGAAGTTTTCAAAGAGGTGGAAGTTGTCAAAGAGCACAAGGGAGTGGAGCTTGAAATCACCTTGCCAAATTTATTGGAGACCCCTCCCCCTAAGTTGCCATCATCCTTCACAACATTCAAGTGGGTAAAATTCATATCTCTTAGCTTTCTAATCCCACTTGAATATGGGCTACTGGAGACGGATGGTCAACTTAGAGCTCTTTGTGGCATTAAGAGTAAGAGAAAGATGGCCAGTGGTAAGAATTGTCCTGCAAGGTTCATTATGGTTGGAAGCTTTAAGTTTAAATGCAAAGGTTGGTGTAAAGCTCAATTGAATGGGTCTAGGAAGTTATTTGGACGCTTCAGTGAGAATTCTAAAGCAGAACCACCCGGATGGAATCATGATAATCAACTTGAAGACGGGTGCAAAAGCAAGGTTTGGGACCCCAGAATTCATTCCAACAATCAACACTCTTGGGGCCTTGTCACTTGCTTTAACTTACTTGAAGGCTTTCTGCCCCTAGTTTGGGACCCCGGAGGCCATTGGAATCACAAACATTGGTGGAGATTCCTCGATGAATACAAGAATAAGTCACCATAACAGGGAGCTCACCAAATGTCCAACTTAAGGACTTTAACTAAAAGTGCTAGGTGGGAGACAACCCACCATGGTATGATCGTTTCTTTTTTCATTTTTATTTAGTTTTATTTGTTTTCGAGTTTTATTTTATTTTATTATATTGAACCTGGAGTTTTGCATCACATTCATATTAACATTGCATTTTGCATTTTTTTTCAGATTAAAAAAAAAGCACGCACGCGACGCGGCAGCATCGCTGACGCGTCCGCGTCACCAGTGCAATGGGAAGAAAAGAAAACGAACAGAAAGTCACGCGAGAGCGTGGCTGGAAGCGCGCCTTTAGCATAATTTGACCCCACGCGGCCACGTGACCTGAAAATCGACGTCAAAAGGGTGCATGGCCGAAAGATGAGCTGGAGTGATGCTGGACTGGCGCTAGACGCCCAGACCTTACCATGCGAACGCGTGCCCCATGCATCCGCGTCATATCCCAATATTGGTCAACCACGCGATCGCGTCGACCACGCGACCGCGTCACCCTGGATTTTGGCAATACCAAGTTCCGAACAGAGAGTTGTGCGACTGCGAGGCTGCACTCGGGCCAATCGGACAAATCAGGTCACGCGATCGCGTGAGTCACGCGTCCGCGTCACATGCGGCGCACAGCATATCCAGATCAGCCAAAATATCTTATCTTTTCTTCCCCAAATCCTTATTTTTTATCTTTTCTAATCCTAATTTCTTCTATCTTTTAATCTTTCTTTTTTACTTTATTTCTTTCACTTCTCATTCCTTTTCACCTTCATTCTATTTTACTTACTTTATTTGCATATTTCATTCATTACTTTTAATTTTGTGCATATTTTTCTTTTCTTTTCTAAATTTATTTTTCCATTGGTGTCACTTGTTCATATTCAACTGTTGCATCTTATCTTGAATTATTTTGGTGCTTAATGACTTGTTTTACACTATGGGATGATATTAATTATCTGCCAATGCCAATCTTTTATGATACTTGCACTTCACTTGCATTGACATGAACTTATATTGATATTTTCATTACCCACATTCCTCCCCTTTGTTGCGAATTCTGCACCACTGGTATGCCATGGCTTCTATTGTTTTCTCACGTACATGTTGAAGCTTCCATGTAAATGAGACCCTTATCATTTGGCATTAACCCACCCATACTTCATTTATTTTCTTATCTTTATTTCTGGGTTACTGTTCTTCTTTTTCTCTTCTTTCAGGCTGGCCACCGAAGACGGAAAAAGGGAGAAACTTCTAAAAAGGGAGACAAACAAGTCCATTTGCACAATCCTTGAAGAAAAGCATCAGTTGAAACAACCCGTCCACCTGCACATCTCAGCATGCACCGTGGACGGTGTAATCTTTAAGTGTGGGGAGGTCAATATCGATCTTCGTGGGTTAGTACCTTTCTGTCTCAACACCAATGTTTAAATTTTCTTTTATTAGTTGTTGCATTTGCATGTTTAAATGCATGGCTATTTGATTTTATGCATTTAGTTACTACTTGGCTAAAGTAATAAATTTCTTTTTAGGACTCTATTTTTGAAAAATTTCACTAATTTAAATTGAAAATTTTTATGTTAAAACTTATTTGAAGTTGTATTTGGAACATGGTTTTTGAGCCAAAGAACACACAACCTAGGAGATTTGAGCTTATTTATATGGTTACATTATTTAACCATAAATATTTTATTCCTGTGTGTTTCCTTCTCTATGATTGTAATCTATATTTTGTTCCAATCTATATGTCCATTATTTAATGTATTTACATGCTTGCATATGATTGAAGCCATTGTTTGATTTTAGCTCACTTATCCCAAATAAGCCTACCCTTTAAATCACCTTTGTCAGCCACTTTGAGCCTTTTTAATCCCCATTTGTTCTGTATTTTACCACATCACTAGCCTTAAAGCAGAAAAACAATTAAATATCCCAATTGAATCTTTGGTTAGCTTAAGATAGGGATTGTGTAACAATTAAGTGTGGGGAAACTGTGGGAACATGGGTTAATAAGGAAATATATCATGTCTCTAATTTATTTGAATATTAGAAATTTGGGAACCTACTCATGAAAAATCAAAATAGAAAAATAATGGAGAATCCATGTACATTGATAAGTTATGTTTGCTTTTATGATTCAAAAAAAAATAAAAAATAAAAAAAAAAAATAAAAAAAAGAGAAAAAAAGAGAAAAAGAGAAAAAGAAAAAAAAAATATATATATATATATAATATAAATAAATAAATAAATAAGGGGACAAAATTACCCCAATGCTAAGTTAATGAAAATATCAATGCACATGTGACAAAAGTAAAGAAATATCAAAAATTTGGTACATGAGTATGGGAATCATACAAAAGTGGGAATTATGGGTAGCTAGGTATGATTTTAAAGTTTTATAGAGTGTATGTATGTTAGGTGAGAACTTAGGTTAGTCAAATATTCAAATTATAGCTCACTTAGCCATATATATATCCTTACCTTTACCTTAGCCCCATTACAACCCTGAAAAGACCTCATGATATTTGCATCTGTATGCTAAATATTTGTTGATTGGTTACATGAAGAACAAAGTTTAGAAAGCATGATTAGAGAAGAGTAGAGTGATTGACCCTAAACACTTGAGAGTAAGTGTGATATACACTACCAATGAGGGTTCAGTGCTTGATTCTATGTTCCCTGCTTTCATGAGCTATCTTCTTACAAGTTTACTTGTCTTTTATTGTATAATTTGAATTAGTGAAGTCTGATTTATGTTTGTCTTGAAAAGCTTATTTACTTTTAACCAAGTAGGTGGAAACATTTTTGCATGTAGTTACATTCATAGGTTGCATTTCATACATTCTACCATCCCTCTTCATCTTTATAGCTTCTCTAGAGCTTAGCATGAGGACATGCTAATATTTAAGTGTGGGGAGGTTGATAAACCACTATTTTATGGTTTATCTTGTACTCAATTGAGTGGATTTTATCAACTCTTTACCCACTTATTGATACTATTTGCATGAGTTTACATTCTCCTTCCTGATTTTGTGTTTTGATTGAAAACATGCTTCTTTGGCCTTAAGTTCCCTATGTTTAATCCTCTCTTATTACCATTAGATGCCTTGATATGTGTGTTAAGTGATTTCAGAAATTACAGGGCAGGAATGGCTCAGAGGATGGAAAGGAAGCATGCAAAAGTTGAAGGAATACAAGAAGTTAGAGAAATTGCTAAGTTGTCCAGCCTGACCTCTTCGCACTCAAACAGCTATAACTTTAGCTACAAAGGTCCAAACGATGCGATTCTAGTTGCGTTGGAAAGCTAACGTCCGGAGCTTCGATTTGATATATAATATGCCATATTTGCCCTAACGCTAGGTGACGCGAACGCGTGCCTCACGCGGCCGCGTCGCAGTGGCGAAAATCAGCGTGTTTGAATTCGCAACCAGCGAATTCTGAGCTGTTTCTGACCCAGTTTGCGGCCTAGAAAACGCAGATTAGAGGCTATAAAGTGGGAGAATCCATTCATTCATAATCATAAGCTTTCACATTCACAATTTTAGGAGTAGATGTAGTTTTTAGAGAGAGAGGTTCTCTCGTCTCTCTTAGGATTTAGTTTTAGGAGTTAGGATTATTTCTTCTTCATCACAGGTTCAATGTTCCTTTTATTTATTTTTCTAATTTAATTTATGAACTCTTCCATGTTACATTTGATATCTTTATTAGTGCTAATTGAGGTATTTCAGAATTATGATTGCTTTTTTTTATTTATTATATAAATAATTTGGATTTTTCCCTTGTGGCTTTGGATTGAGTCATTGGAGACTCTTGAGTTATCAAACTCATTGTTAATTGAAAATTGGAATTCTTCAAGAATTAATTCGAGTTCCACTAACTCTAACTTTTCCCAAGGAAAGACTAGGACTTGAGGAATCAGAATTAATTCATCCACTTAACTTACCTTCATAATTAGAGGTTAACAAAGTGGGAGAAAAATTCAATTCTCATTACAATTGATAAGGATAACCAGGATAGGACTTCCAGTTTTCATACATTGCCAAGAGTTTTATTATCTATTTAATTTAATACAATTTACTTTCTTGCCATTTACTATTCTCGCTTTTTATCTTATACATTAAAAACCCCCAATTTACAAACTCATAACCAATAATAAGAACACCTCCCTTCAATTCCTTGAGAAGACGACCCGAGATTTAAACACTCGGTTATCAATTTTAAAGGGGTTTGTTACTTGTGACAACCAAAATGTTTGTAAGAAAGGTTGATTGCTTGGTTTAGTAACTATAATTGCAACGAGAGTTTACTATAACTTCTAAACCATTAATCTTCAGTTCTTTCAAACTTCTCAATGGTGTCCCCCATTTGGAACTTTTCAAGCTTCCCACATGGCTTTGGTCTTTGGAGTTTTTTTCTATTTGATTATTTGTTTTTGCTACGCAAACTAAGAGCTGTGTTATGGTAAGTAATGGCGATGGCTCGACCTCCTCGCAAATTTGCCACTTCACCTTTATTAGTATGAAACTTGACCATTGAAAACCTTATAGATACAAAAGCATATGTGCCTAGAATGACAATGTATGTGGTTATATCTTTTAACAACAAATTCAACCCGCATGAACCTTGTTTTTTCTCCTTCCGCAAATGTTTTTAACAAATTAACAGTTCCATCAGGTTTGATGAACTAATGTCCTAAGCCTACCATACCAGGAAGATGCGGCTACAAATGTTGATCATTCAACCTAATGTATCAAGTGCATTTCAGAAGATAAGGTTTGAATCGGCCCTTATGTCAACCAGGATTTGCCTGACTATCACATTTCCATGTTTAGTCGTGATTACCAGCAGCTCATCATCTTTTTATAATCCATTAAGGTCATCAATAAGAAGAGAACATAAATTTGGGAGGTTGAATCGATCTTTGGAAATTAGTCGCCAATATTTTCAGCTCCTTCCTAATCATAGCTCCCGTTTTTGGGTTACCATTTTTACCAACCATCATGTTGACTATGACTGGAGCGGTATCTTTATTCTGCTCTTATAGTTCCCAGTTAGCTCAGGGATTACGACTTTCCCGTTCTTCCTTGTCCCTGAGTTGTCTCCAAGGGGTCTGACATGTTGGACAAACTCATTCAATTTTTGTTCGTGAATAGCTTGGTCCAAGGCAGCTTTCAAATCAAAATAATCTTCTATACGATGTCCATGGGCTTTGTGATAGTCACAGAAGAGGTTCTGATTTAGGTTTGTCCTGGGCTTGATCATTGGATCCTTTTATAAGATTTCTCTCTGAGACATTTGTTGGCAAACCTCAGCTATAGGGGCTATTAAGGGGTCTATAGTTATTAAACTTACCCACCCAGGGAGCGTGTTGCTGAGGAGTTGAATTTGAGGATCTGCCCATTCTTTTCCTTTGAGGTAACAACCCTACTAACATCCTCATCACTCCTATATTCCAAGGCAACTTGCTAGATTTCCCCCATGGAGGTCAAGTCCTTAGAAGTTAGGTGTCGCTTAAAGTCACCCTCTTGTAACCCAACTATAAGATACAAGTTAATCATCTCGTGAACATGGGTATTCACTTCAAATAAGGGTTTGTTAAAGTGATCCAAGTATTCTCAGATTTGTTACACTTGTCATTGTTCAATACCCGAAAGGAATATTAGATGCTTGGCTTGAGTCCTTCACGTGGTAAAATACACTAAAAACTTTGTAAAAATATTTAAAAACTGACTTATGGATCCCGAGGGCATAGAGTTAAAACACTGCATCACAGAGCCAATTAAAGTAACTAGAAATGCCTTGCAACAAATTGCTTCCTCCACATCTTACAGATTCATTCTGGCTTCCAATGCCATAAGGTGTTCTTGGGGATCGATTGTTCCATCATACTTTGTGATGACCTCATGGTCTTTTTGGGTCCTTGCTTTCAGAGGAGTCTGACCTATCTCTTCTATGAGGGCAGGAGTCAGAGATCGTTTTTGATCTTCTATCAACCTCTTTATCTCGTCATCCATCTTCCCTAGGGGGTGTCCTTCCTCATTTTTTGGCGTGTCAAAAAGCTAGATTCTCCCTTAATCTTGATTTGGCTTCTTGATTTCTCGCTCTTTGGGTTTGTTGAGCATGAAACCTCTGAGCTTCTTGCACTTGTCTTTTTAAGTGTTGAATTTTACGAGCCAAGTCCTACATCATCCTACATTAATTTCAACTGAGTTTCTCGATCTCTTCCTCTAGCATCGTGTGTTTCTGGAGTCACTAGAGTTTGATTTTCATTGTTACCAGCATTTTGAGCATATGTGTTCCTTAGGGGCAAGCATGCCCAACCCCTTAAATCACGATTTTGCTTGGAGTCATTATACTCATGCCTAGGAGTAACATTAGTATGGTGGACGATGCGTTGCCCTGTTTCACCATGAATTTGATTTTGTTGATTATAATGATTAGGTTGACCTATCACATGTAGGAGTGGAGTGTGGAGAGAATTTCGTAGGCTATTGGCATTCTCCACAGATTTTCTATTTGCATTAGCCATTCCTCGTGACACCATTTATCTTTGGTCCTCACTCCTCATAGATGGTGCCAATGTTTTGAAGGAAATGAACTCACCTTTTCACGAATTTAGAACCTCAGAAGTCGTTGAGCAGTGGAATTTTGTACCTGCAAATACATTCTAATGCCTAAATGAGTAATAGATCAATTTTAAAGGATGATCAGTATAGAAATAATGTACCTCTCGCTATCATTTATAGTATAATTTCTATATAACAACTAGACACCTTTTAATTGTCATTCATAAGCATTGAATAGCTTTTGATATGATTTTAATTTTAATTATTCGTGTATTTTCCCTAATTTATAGGATCGCACTTCAATATATATCTCATATTCTGAGCTAAAGTGATGACCTTCTGAGTTACGAATCATGTGATTGCTTTATAAGCCTTGGTCCTAGTACAGAACAATATCAATCTTTAGTTTCAATTTCACAATTTCCGTTTTCTTCATTTCAAACATGCATATACTAAATCAGACAAATAATGTGCATGCATTAATATGTATGTGACCACAAATTGACAAACCTAAATGCAAAAATTATATTGTTTTATTTTATTATTTAATTAATTAATTAAAATTTTAAGATTATTAGGTAGATAATAGCACCTGGAAAAGTTAAAACAGGATCACGCCCAAACGTAAGGGACCAATTTAGTACTTTACCCTAAAATAAAATTAACTCTCTCTATTAATTGTTCATCGATATATTGGGACAAATTTTTTGCACCCCTTATGTTTGTTCTTCCTACTTATTCTTATGTATTCACCTTGCATTACAAATTTGCGATGATTCCACAAATTGGTCCATACGAGAGTGTCATGATTTACCTTAATATATACGTGAGGTTATAATATAGAGTACGTGAAGAGAGCCCCAAAAGTCACAACATGTGAGAAAAGAGCTAATGAAAAAAATACAATACTGGTCCTCTAATACACCCCATTGAGTGCAAAATTTGAATATTTAGGCAACAAAGTATAAATCACGATCCAGAGAATGGTACGCAAATTTCCCCTCTCTATACTATTAAGTAACAATGTGTTAGAAAGGTACATATGGAGCAATTACAATAAGCTTTGCAGCCTTCACTGGTAGGCGACCTTACAACCACCTCAACCCCCAAATATTTATCTTAACTAATAATAATAATAATAATAATAATAATAATAATAATAATAATAATTATAATATGGATAACATTGCCATAAAGAGTCATCTTCAGCTTCTTGCCCGTGGTGGAGTTCGGATAGCTGGTATATGTGCAGCCTTATTAAGAGAGTTGGATAAGATTCCCCTTGGTGCTACTCAGCGCACGTTGACTGACTTATAGGCTAAGGTGTCATCCTTTAGGGAGTCTAAAAATAATGGGAGGAAGAAAAAGAACCTCTGCTTTCTGACTTTGGCAAAGCTCGGTCTAAAGGAAATAAGGCGGAGGCCGCTTTAGCCATGTTAAAGGGGTTAAAGAAGAAGGTTGAGGAGAGTTGCACCAGGGTCTTCGGAGAGAAGCTCGACTTGGTGGATGAGGTCAGTAATCCCGAGACAAATATGCGGAGCTTGAGGAAACTGATACGCTCAAAAACTGTCTCTCAACAATTTTCTACCGGCAAGTGCACCGGATTATCGTCAAGTAAAAACTCACTGTAGAGTGAGGTCGATCCCACGGGGATTAACGGATTAAGCAATTAATAGTTAGTTGATTAGCCTAGTTAGACGATTCAGTTTGGAGTGATAAGCAGTAGAAAAGTAAATTGCATAAAAGTAAAGTGCAGGGAAGTAAAATGCTGAAATATTAAAGAGCAATAAAGTACGGGAATGCAAGAAAGAAAAGTACCAGAAAGTAAATAACTAATAAGAAAGATAAAAGAAGCATTGGGATCAAGAGATATTGAATTCTCTGGGTCAAGTTTATTTTCATCTCTTCCTCAATCAATGCATTCATTAATCTCCTTGGTAATCTTAAGTGATTGGATCCCAATTCCTTGGCTCACCAATCTCTCTAAGCATGAACAATTGCCCAATTCCTTGATCTAAGAGCTCATGGGAAGAGATGAAGTATGGTCACTGATTATACCACATGTTTTTCAAATCAAAATGTTGGTAGGATTAAATGTCACAATATCCATCCAAACCCCAATCCGGTCCAACATGAGAAAGCAATTCTAGCATGATCTCCTCATTCCTTTTCCAAGGTTCCGAGGAGATCTAATTATGAGCAACTTCTTCCCTAAGACAATTACCCAATTGGATGAAGACTGAATGCTTTCTAGTAAAATCAAGAGAAAAGAAAGAAGAAGAGAATGAAAACTAGTATTGATCCATTAAATAACAATAGAGCTCTCTAACCCAAATGCAAAGAGTTAGTGGTTCATTGTTCTACTCAACAGAAAAGAAAGAAAATGTAGAAAAATAAAGAAGATTAAAACTAAAATTGAAACTGCAAAATTCATAAATGAAAATTACAAAATAAAGCTAAACTACTAGAAAGCAGAAAAGAAAAGAAAAGAAAGAAGAGTGATGAATGGTGTGTGTCAGGGGATGTGGATGCATGACCCTGGACTCCCCTCCAATCCAGAGTGATTTCTCCAATCCAGCTACTGCCTATATATAGGCTTACAGAAAATGGAAGAGAAAATTACAATTGAATTAAAGTTCCTAATCTAGATCCTTCTTGTGCCTTGGATGAGTGATAATTGATGGGCTCAGCTTGCTTGCATGATCCAGGGGTGTATTGGGGCCTTAAGTGATGTTGCAGCGTTAAAATTCTGCTCCCAGACCCTGTCTTCAGTGTTTGCGTCAATGTTGGCATGCAAACGTTCCCTCCAACATTTTTCTGGTCATGCGTACGCGTAGGTGACGCGTACGCATGACCCTTGTATTTTCCACATTGACATGAGCGTTGGAGATAGCGTTGTTGGGCCAACGTTCTACCCACGCGTACGCGTGGGCGATGCGCACGCGTGCTTTGTCAATTATTATCTTCTCACGCGTACGCGTGGGTAACGCGTATGCGTGGCTTATCAACTTTTCTCTTTTCACGCGTACGCATAAATGACGCGTGGCCTCTAATTTTGCACTTCTCACGCGTACGCGTGGATGTTGATTTTTCCAGGCTTCTTTTCTCCCACATTGGGGGGTAACGTTGGAACACCAATGTTCCCTCCAACGTTGCTTCTTCAATTTTTCCTTACAGCGCTAGTTCATTGCCAACATTTACTCAAACTTTTCCACCAACGTTGGCTCTCCAACTCTGTTTTTCTCTACTTCTCTGCTTCTCTTTAGCCTATCATCAAACAAACAAGTGTATCAAAGTTACCTACAGGATAATCTTTACTATACTAAGTGTGTAAACAATGCTCAAAGTTATAACTTCACTTAGTGTGATCTATTTCATCTTATTTACCCTGTATATTAACTAAGATTTACCTATGTTTGAGATTTTATTTCATTCAGAGATTTTTCATGCTTTTGCTCCCTTATCAACAGAAATTGTATGAAAACTAAATTAAAATCTACTGAAAAAGCATAGAAAAATAGGTCATGATGCCTTGGCATCAGAAACCATAGCCGAAGGTATGGACAGGATGGTGCCAAATCTGAAGGCTCAATTATGAGTTGTTGCTCCCGAGGCAGACCTCTCCCTCATCAGTCTTGATAACATTGTGGTCAAAAGAAAGATTGTGTCTGCCTCGAATGATGAGGAGGACACTCCTATGCCTGATCCAAAGATCTCGGGGGTACAAGTTAGACAGGCTTCACAAGTTCCCGATCCTCAATTGGGTGCTGAACCCCTTCCTTCTTCAAATCTCCCAATTCCTGCAGTACCGGTGTCTAAATACATGACGACCTCTTCTGCTTAGCCCAAAGACACCACTACTAGTGAACACCTCCTTCCTTTATAATCCTTTGCTTTCTGAATGGCTCGGCGTGTGGGTCTTTATAAACAATTTTATTTTTTGTAATAATTATAGTTTGAACAACTTTTGTTGTGCTGTTTTTAAAACCCTTTTTCCACTACTCGGGTAGTGGTTGCTGCATGAATGATTTGTGTGGGTTTGAACATTTTATTTGGTACAACTGTTAGTTGAATACAAACTTTCATTGTTTCGACAACTTTTGATGCTGCTATATTGGGAAAGACGTCGGCAAAATAGATCAGTCATTTCAAGATTTTTCGTATATTAGTTTTATTTTCCCTTAAAAGTTTATGTCCCGACCTCAAGTAATCAGACTTTATCAAGTTACTCTTACATTTTGTTTTAGGTCCGACTCGTTTAAGGTTGGACTATGAACTCCTTATATAACTTTTTACACTAATTTGTGCCTTGTCGCTTCATCTTGCCAACCATTCAGGTCGAGCAACAATTTTTGCAATTTTTTTAGCTTAAATTAATGTGTTTGAATGGAAAACTGGTAGAAAAATAACTTATTATTAATATGAGAAAACGATTTACATAAATTTGTTTTCTACTAAGGATATTTCTTATAATCCTTAGCACTTGCTATGATGCCTCGATAAAACCCCCTCCGAGAAAAAATCATGGAGCCAGGAAAAAGAGTACATCAGGGAACAAGGTGAGCTTTCTAATAGTAGAACCTCTTTAAGTTACATGCATGCCACGACCTCGAGAGCTTGTTCCCTTTTAAGTCGGACACCTTATAGTAACCATTCCCTAAGACTTTGACAACCTTGTAAGGTCCCTTCCAATTTGCAGCCAGCTTTTCTTCACCCAACTTATGAACTCTGATGTCATTTCGGATCAATACAAGGTCGTTTATGGTGAAGCTTCTCCTGATTACTTTCTGGTTGTACCTTAAGGACATCCTTTGCTTCAATGTCTCCTCTTTTATCCGAGCTTGTTCTTGGACTTCAGGGAGGAGGTCGAGTTCTTCCTTTTATGCTTGGACATTGATCACTTCATCATAGAATCTAACACTTTGGAGATTTCTCAGTGATCTCTACAGGAATCATGGCCTCTATGCCATAAGCAAGTCAGAAAGGTGATTCCCTAGTTGTTGATTGAAGAGTTGTTCGATATGCTCACAAGACTTGAATAATCTCGTCTACCAATGCTCCCTTCGCATCTTGTAGTCAACATTTTTACCCAATCAATACAACTTTGTTTGCCGCTTCGCCTTGTCCATTGACTTGAGGGTGTTCTACCGATGTGAACTGATACTTAATATTGAGGCTGGCCACTAAGCTTCTAAAGGTTGACTCGGTGAACTGAGTTCCATTCTTCGTTATGATAGAGTGAGGGACTCCAAATCGGGTGGCAATGTTCTTATAGAGGAACTTTCTTGCAACGTCTGTCTTTTGTAAAATATGCTTCATGAGTTGATTAGTTCGGACCTTTATAGTGTGAGCTTGAAAATAAGGTCGGAGCCTATTTGAAGTGGTGATAAGGGCATATGTGAACTTCTCTATCTTTTGATAGTTTAGTTCTTCTCCCTGTAAGGCTTTGCTCACAAAGTAAACGAGTTGTTGTCCATGTTCATCTTCTCGGACCAAGGCTGAAGCTATAGCCCGACTTGCTACTACTAGATAGAGGATAAGCTCTTTCCCTGGGAGAGGTCGGGTAAGGATTAGGGGTTGGCTTAAGAATGTTTTAAAGTTTTAGAAGGCTTGTTCGCATTCCTAAATCCATTCAAATTGGTTCCATTTTTTTTTTTTTGAGAATTGAGAACAAGGGTAGTGATTTCAGAGCTGATCCTGCTAGAAATTTAGACAACACTGCTAACCTTTCATTTAGTTGTTGTACTTCCTTGAGGAAAGTCGGCCTTTTTATCTCTAATATGTCTGGTGCATTTATTTGGGTTGGCCTCAATGCCTCTTTGAGTGAGCATGAAGTTTAAGAACTTCTCGGCTTCCATTATAAAGGTGCATTTTGAAGTATTCAATCTCATCACATGCTTCCTTATTGTGGAGAACACCTCGGCCAAGTCGGTCAAAAGAGAAAAACCGTCCCTGGTCTTGACGAGCATATCATCCACATATACCTCCATTAGTTATCCAAGGTGAGATGAAAATACCTTATTCATCAACCGTTGGTATGTGGTTCCAGCATTCTTTAATCCAAAAGTCATTACTACGTAACAATAGTTAGCCTTTGGAGTAATGTAATAAGTCTTTTCTTGATCCGACTTGTACATTGGGATCTGGTTGTATCTCTAGTATGCATCCATAAAAGATAGATATCTATACCCTGAGGCTAAGTTGACCAGGGCATCAATACTGGGGAAAGGATATGGATCCTTGGGGCAAGCTTTGTTGAGGTCGATGTAATCCATACACATCCTCTATTTTCCGTTTTGCTTTTTTACAAGGACAAAATTAGCCAGCCACAAAGGATACTTTACCTCCCTTATAAACCCAGCTTCTAGCAAAGCTTGCACCTATTCTTCCATTACCTGCATCCTTTCAGGACCGAGTTTCGGTATCTTTTGCTGAACAGATCAAGAACCTGGATAAACGGCAAGCTTGTGAGACATGAGATCGGGATCTATACCGGGCATATCAGAGGCTTTCCAGGCGAACATGTTGGAATTCCTTTGCAAGAGATCAACAAGCTGTGCCTTTAGACTTTCTTTGCCTGGTCTCCGATTTGCACCTTTTCTATCTTTCCTTCAGGTTGGGACATAGCTCTTCTCGAACTCAGACACTGTTGAGCTCGATAGTATTGACTTCTTTACCACCTGTACTGCCTCTTAAGTTGAAACCGAGAGGTCAGATCGGCATGTCCCCTAACCCAAAAAGGTTGTCTGGGTATGCCTTCAAGTCCTTTTCTTCTAGCCCGAGCTTGTCAAAAGATTGTTTAAATAGTATGTCGGCCGAACTCCCTTGGTCTACCAAAGTTTTATGGAGATTTCTATTAGAAAGAATCAATGTAATTACCATAGGATCGTCGTGACCAGGTGTCATCCCTTGCGCATCTTCTTTGGTGAAGGAGATTGTAGGTAAGCTGAAAATCTACTATCTTCCCCGACTTAATGCAATTCTTTGAGATGCCTTTTGCGTTAGAACTTAGTAATTCCTCCTCCTGGAAATCCTCTATTTATCATGTGTATGTTTCTATCAATGGTTTGTGGGGGTCAATCTCATTCTCCTCCATCGTCATTATCTCTTTTTCTTTTTCTTTGGTCATCCGACCTCTCTGTGAAGTATCTTTCTAGCCGACCTTCTCTGGCTAGCTTTTTTATGACATTCTATAGATCATAACAGTCATTTGCAATACCTAATTGACATGGAAGTGGGAGACATTGGTGCTATGAAACTTAGGAAAAGAAGTAGAAATTAAAATTAATCACATAGCAAGAATGGTCTACAAATCTTGAAGAGCTCAAAAATATGCAATTAGGTAAGCTTACTATCCAATTTCACAATTCCAAAATCTCAATGCATGAAATAAGTGATGTAAATAAGGATCAATCATAAACAAGCATCACCTAACAAAAAATACATTGACAATACACAATTGCCTCATCATAGATAAAGAAATCAAATCACATGTTGGCAAAAATATGCAATTCAAAAAGATTTAAAATGCTTTGAAGGCAATGTCACATGTACTTGGTGTTCAAAAACATTAAGCATGAAGAACTCAAAACCAAGCAACTAAATGTAACCTCAATAAAAGAAATCCAACAATGAAAATTAACAACATTGATGCTGAACTAGCATCCTATAGTAATCAGCAGCAATAATCAGCAAACAAGATTAATAATCTAACACTTGTAATGAAAAACAGAAAATTAAATATAAATCAAACTAACTAAATAACTAACTAATTAACTAACTAAAAGAGATGGTGATAGATGGTGATTGATAGTGTTGGATGATGGTTGAAGGAGGGAAAGAAAAGAAAAGAAGAGAGAAGAAGGAAAGAAATAGAAAGAGGAGAAAAAGAGAAGGTGGGTGAAATAGGATAGGGCTTCACACGTACGCATCAGGTCACGCATACGCGTGCATGGCAGAAATGAGGTGCGACACATACGCATCGTTAATACACACGCGTGATAGTGCAGAGAGAGACAGATGACGTGTACGCGTGAAGCACGCGTACGCGTGGGTCAAAATTGTGCTAGAGGCACAATTTCAGCACAATACGCACACAACTCTCTGGTTTTTGTACTGCGCTTGAAAATTTTGGGGTGTCACGCGTACGCGTGAGGGGTTGAAATTCTTGGCGTCACGTGTACGCGTGGGTGACGTGTACGCGTGGCTGGGTGCTCTGTTTTTCAAATTTTCCAATTTCTTGCATCAGACCAAGCATTCCAAACATCCAAACAGCTACCAAAATACCATAAAATCTTATTTAACATACTAGACTCCCAAATAAACTCAACTAACAAAACAAAACATGAAATTAAACCAATTTTATCAATATTTACAAAAGAGAAAAATGAAAAGATGTTACCATTGTGGGGGGATCTCCCACCTAGCACTTTTATTTATTGTCCTTAAGTTGGACTTATGGGGAGCTCTCATCAAGGTGGCTTGTGCTTAAATTCATCAATGAAATTTCACCAATGCTTGAATCTCCAATAAGCTCCAATATTCCAAATCGTTTGCATCAAGCTTTGATGGAGTTCTTCACAAGCTTGGAGCTCCCAAAGTTAATCCTCATAATGTAATCCAGGATCCCACACTTCGTTTTCCACCCATCTTCAAGTTGATCATCATGATTCTATCGGGGTTGTTTAGCCTTGGAATTTTCATTTAGCCACTAAACTATCCTCCTAGACCCATTCAATTGAGCACTAGTCCAACCTTTGCATCCAATCCTTGAAGCTTCAACCATAATGGGCCTAGATTTACAACGCCAACCACTAAACATCCTTGTCTTATGCTTCATTTCACAAAGCGCCCTAAGTTGGACATCCGTTTCAAGCAAACCAAATTCAAGTGGGATAATAAAGCTGAGAGTGGTGAGTTTTACCCACTCAAATGAAGGATTAGATGGCGTCCTAGGTAGAGAAGTGTCCAACGGTCTTGATAGGGCAATTTCTACTCCCGTCCACCCTCTTTGAAGGGCTTCCACCACTTGACAAGATTTTTTAAGCTCTACCTCTTGCCAAGCTTCCTCAAGTTCACATACTTCTTCATTAATGTCCTCTATCTCTTCCCCATCACTCAAATCATATCTTGGAGGTTGAGTGAAATCTACCTCAACATCAAATCCAAGTTCAATGGGGAAGGATTCATCAAGCTCAAAATGATTATATGTTGATGCAGAATCATCATAAATAGTAGGACTTATTTCTTGTACCATTTCTTCCAATTCTTCAATCACATCATGCCTCGGAGGTTGTGCACTATCCTCCTCAAATTCACCTTTAAACTCCATGGAAGAAGGTTCTTCAACTTGAAATTTCTCTTTGCATCCAACATCTCCTAAATCTTCAACCACTTCCTTCGGTTCAATTGTCTCTACTTCCTCCTCTTCTTGCAATTTAGTGCACGAATTGTGAATCACACTTTTCACAACTCGTACCACAAACCAGCAAGTGCACTGGGTCGTCCAAGTAATACCTTACGTGAGTAAGGGTCGAATCCCACGGAGATTGTTGGTTTGAAGCAATCTATGGTTATCTTGTAACTCTTAGTCAGGATATAATATCAATAATAATTTTTAGTTTTAATTGTAAAAAGTCAAAGGGCATAAAATAAGTACTTGTTACTCAATAATGGAGAATATGTTGGAGTTTTGGAGATGCTTTGTCCTCTTTATTTCAGCTTTTCTCTTGTACTCCTCTTCACACACGCAAGGCTCCTTCCATGCAAGCTGTATGTAGGGTGTCACTGTTGTCAATGGCTACTTCCCATCCTCTCAGTGAAAATGGTCCAAATGCTCTGTCACAGCATGGCTAATCATCTGTTGGTTCTCGATCATGTCAGAATAGAATCCATTGATTCTTTTGCGTCTGTCACTACGCCCAACAATCGCGAGTTTGAAGCTCATCACAGCCATTCAATCCTTGAATCCTACTCGGAATACCACAGACAAGGTTTAGACTTTCCGGATTCTCATGAATGCCGCCATTAATTCTAGCTTATACCACGAAGATTCTGATTACGGAATCTAAGAGATACTCATTCAATCTAATATAGAACGGAGGTGGTTGTCAGGCACACGTTCATGGATTGAGGAAGGTGATGGGTGTCATGGATCATCACCTTCTACATAGTGAAGCGCGAATGAACATCTTAGATAGGAACAATCGTGTTTGAATAGAAAACAGAGATAATTGTATTAATTCATTGGGACGCTACAGAGCTCCTCACCCCCAACAATGGGGTTTAGAGACTCATGTCGTTAAAGATTATAAAATTCAGATCTAAAAATGTCATGAGATACAAAATAAATCTCTAAAAGTTGTTTAAATACTCAATTAGTAACCTAGGTTTACAGAAAATGAGTAAACTATGATAGATAGTGCAGAAATCCACTTCTGGGGCCCACTTGGTGTGTGCTGTGGCTGAGACTTAAGCTTCTCACGTGCCTGGGATGTTTCTGGAGTTAAACGCCAGGTTGTAACCTGTTTCTGGCGTTGAACTCCAACTTGTAACCTGTTTCTGGCGCTGAACGCCAGACTGCAACATGGAACTGGCGTTGAACGCCAGTTTACGTCATTTATCTTCGCGCAAAGTATAGACTATGATATATTGCTGAAAAGCCCTGGATGTCTACTTTCCAACGCAATTGAGAGCGTGCCATTTGAAGTTCTGTAGCTCCAGAAAATCCACTTTGAGTGCAGGGAGGTCAGAATCCAACAGCATCAGCAGTCCTTTTTCAGCCTAAATCAGATTTTTGCTCAGCTCCCTCAATTTCAGCCAGAAAATACCTGAAATCACAGAAAAATACACAAACTCATAGTAAAGTCCAGAAATGTGATTTTTAATTAAAAACTAATAAAAATATAATAAAATGTGACTAAAACATATTAAAAACTACCTAAAAACAATGCCAAATAGCGTATAAATTATCCGCTCATCACAACACCAAACTTAAATTGTTGCTTGTCCCCAAGCAACTAAAAACAAAGTAGGATAAAAAGAAGAGAATATACAATGAATTCTAAAAACATCTATGAAGATCAGTCTTAATTAGATGAGCGGGACTATTAGCTTTTTGCTTCTGAACAGTTTTGGCATCTCACTTTATCCTTTGAAGTTCAGAATGATTGGCATCTATAGGAACTCAGAATTCAGATAGTGTTATTGATTCTTCTAGTTCAGTATGTTGATTCTTGAACACAGCTATTTTATGAGTCTTGGCCATGGCCCTAAGCACTCTGTTTTCCAGTATTACCACCGGATACATACATGCCACAGACACATAACTGGGTGAACCTTTTCAGATTGTGACTCAGCTTTGCTAAAGTCCCCAATTAGAGGTGTCCAGGGTTCTTAAGCACACTCTGTTTTTGCTTTGGACCTCGACTTTAACCGCTCAGTCTCAAGTTTTCACTTGACACCTTCATGCCACAAGCACATGGTTAGGGACAGCTTGGTTTAGCCGCTTAGGTCAGGATTTTATTCCTTTAGGCCCTCCTATCCACTGATGCTCAAAGCCTTGGATCCTTTTTATTACCCTTGCCTTTTGGTTTTAAGGGCTATTGGCTTTTTGCTCTTGCCTTTTGGTTTAAAGAGCTTTTGGCTTTTTCTGCTTGCTTTTTCTTTTCCTTGCTCTCTTCTTTTTTTTTTTCATCATTTTTTTTTCTGCAAGCTTTGTTCTTCACTGCTTTTTCTTGCTTCAAGAATCATTTTTATGATTTTTCAGATTATCAAATAACATTTCTCCTTTTTCATCATTCTTTCAAGAGCCAACAATTTTAACTTTTGTAAACAACAAATTCAAAAGACATATGCACTGTTCAAGCATTCATTCAGAAAATAAAAAGTATTGCCACCACATCAAAATAATTAAACTATTTTAAAATTCGAAATTCATGTACTTCTTTTTCTTTTTTAGAAAATTTTCATTTAAGAAAGGTGATGGATTCATAAGACATTCATATCTTTAAGACATAGATACTTAGATACTAGTGATCATATAGTAAAGACACAAACATAATTAAACATGAAGCATAGTAAACGAAAAACAGGAAAATAAGAACAAGGAGATTAAGGAATGGGTCCACCTTAGTGAGGGTGGCGTCTTCCTCTTCTTGAAAAACCAATGGGGCTCTTGAGCTCCTCTGTGTCTCTTCCTTGTCTTCGTTGCTCCTAATAGTTTTGTGGAGGGAAGTGCATCCCTTGAGGCATTAGTGGTTATGGAAAAACAAAAAAATGCAATGCTTTTTCCACACCAAACTTAGAAAGTTTGCTCATCCCCGAGCAAAAGAAGAGAGAAAATAGTAGAAGAAGAAGAAAATGGAGGAGATGGGGGAAGAAGATGTATTCGGCCAAGTGGAAGAAGAGAGGGTTGTGTTGTGTGAAAATAAAGAAGGAAAGGTGGGGATCCTGTGGGGTCCACAAATCCTGAGGGGATCCTGTGGGGTCCACAGATCAAGTGGGGTCAAGGACTTAACATCCCTGCTCCAATTAGGCGTGTAAAACGCCCTTGCTGTGCAATCCTAGTGTTTAACGCCAGACTGCTGCCCGTTTCTGGCGTTAAATGCCCAAATGTAGCTTGTTTCTGGCGTTTAACGCTAGGTAGATGCTTCTTTCTGGCGTTAAGCGCCAGCTTGGTGCCTGTTTCTGGCGTTAAACGCCAGACAGATGCTTGTTTCTAGCGTTTAAACGCCAGAATACTCCCCCTCCAGGGTGTGCTATTTTTGTTGCTGTTTTTCATTCTATTTTTGTGACTTCACATGATCATCAACCTTAAGAAGACATAAAATAGCAATAGATAATAAATAGATATAATTAGATAACATTGGGTTGCCTCCCAACAAGCGCTTCTTTATTGTCTTCAGCTGGACCTTGCTGAGCTTTTAATCTAGCCTCAGCCTTGAGCACTCTTGCTCAACATTGCCTTTAAGATAGTGCTTGATTCTCTGTCCATTAACAATGAACTTCTTATTAGAATCAATGTCTTGAAGCTCCACATAGCCATATGGTGATACAATTGTAATCACATATGGTCCCCTCCACCGGGATTTCAGTTTTTTGAGGAATAGCCTGAGCCTAGAGTTAAACAGCAGAACCTTTTGTCCTGGTTCAAAAACTCTAGATGACAGCTTTCTGTCATGCCACCTTTTTGCTTTCTCTTTGTAAAGCTTGGCATTTTCGAAAGCAGTGAGTCTGAATTCCTCTAGCTCATTCAGCTGGAGCAATCTTTTTTCTCCAGCTAATTTGGCATCAAAGTTTAGGAATCTGGTTGCCCAGTAGGCCTTATGCTCCAGTTCCATGGGCAGATGACAGGCCTTACCATATACAAGCTAGTATGGAGAGGTCCCTATAGGAGTCTTGAATGCTGTTCTGTAAGCCCACAGAGCATCATCCAAGCTTCTTGCCCAATCCTTTCTACGGGTACTTACAGTCCGTTCCAGGATTCTTTTTAGTTCTCTATTAGAGACTTCAGCTTGCCCATTTGTCTGTGGATGGTATGGAGTTGCCACCTTGTGGCTAATTCCATACCGGACCATAGCAGAGTAAAGCTGTTTGTTGCAGAAGTGAGTGCCCCCATCACTAATTAGTGCTCTAGGGACACCATACCTGCTGAAGATATGTTTCTGGAGGAACTTCAGCACGGTCTTAGTATCATTAGTGGGTGTGGCAATGGCCTCTACCCATTTGGATACATAGTCGACTGCCACCAGAATATAAGTGTTTGAGTATGATGGTGGGAAAGGCCCCATGAAGTCAATACCCCATACATCAAACAACTCAATCTCCAAGATCCCTTGCTGAGGCATGGCGTAACTATGAGGCAGATTACCAGCTCTCTGGCAGCTGTCACAGTTACGCACAAACTCTCAGGAGTCTTTATAGAGAGTGGGCCAGTAGAAGCCACATTGGAGGACTTTTGTAGCTGTTCGCTCACTTCCGAAATGTCCTCCATATTGTGATCCATGACAATGCCATAGGATCTTCTGTGCTTCTTCTCTGGGCACACACCTACGAATTATTCCGTCTGCACATCTCTTAAAGAGATATGGTTCATCCCACAAGTAGTACTTTGCATCAGTGATTAATTTTTTCTTTTGTTGCCTACTGTACTCTTTGGGTATGGACCTTGTTGCTTTATAGTTTGCAATGTCTGCAAACCATGGTATTTCCTGAATGGCAAACAAATGCTCATCCGGAAAGGTTTCAGAGATCTCAATAGAGGGAAAGGACGCCCCTTCTACTGGTTCTATCTGGGACAGATGATCAGCCACTTGGTTCTCTGTCCCTTTTCTGTCTCTTATTTCTATATCAAACTCTTGCAGAAGCAACATGATAAACCACTATTTTATAGTTTATCTTGTGCTCAATTGAGTGGTTTTTATCTACTCTTTACCCACTTATTCATACTATTTGCATGGTTTTACATTTGCCTTCCTAATTATGTGCTTTGATTGAAAACATGCTTCTTTGATCTTATATTTGCTTATTATTAATCCTCTCTTATTACCATTAGATGCCTTGATATGTGTGTTTTCAGATATTATAAGGCAGGAATGGCTTGGAGGATGGGAAGAAAGCATGCAAAAGTGGAAGAAATGCAAGAAGTTGGAGAAATTGCTAAGCTGTCCAGCCTGACCTCTCTGCACTCAAACGACTATAACTTTAACTACATAGGTCCAAACGACACGGTTCTAGTTGCGTTGGAAAGCTAACGTTCGGAGCTTCGATTTGATATATAATATCTTATAGCTTCCCTGAAGCTAGGTGACACAAGCGCGTGATCCATGCGGCCGCGTCGCAGTGACGGAAATCCAACGTGGCAAAATTCGAAACCAGCGAATTCTGGACTGTTTCTGACCCAGTTTGCGGCCCAGAAAATACAGATTAGAGGCTATAAAGTGGGGGACTGCATCCATTCAAAAGGAGGCTCTCATAATTCATAATTTTAGGATTTAGATGTAGTTTTTAGAGAGAGAGGTTCTCTCCTCTCTCTTAGGATTAGGATTTAGGATTTCTCTTAGTTTTAGGAGTGACTCTCAATCCCAGGTTCAACGTTCTTTTACTTTATATTTATCTCTTACGTTCAGATACTTTAATGCTTATATTAGTTATGTTGCCTATTTGGCTTATGCTACATTCATGTTATGATTTTCTTAATTAATATTATTTGAGGTATTTCAGATTTAAGATTGCTTTGCTTTTAATTTAATTTAGATATTTTCTTCCTTTTGGCTTTGGTTAGGTAATTGGTAACACTTGAGTTGTCAAACTCAGGAGTGGTTGAAATTGGCAGATTTTGCTTTAGCTAGGATTGCTCTAACATTAGTCTCTCCACAGGAGTTGACTAGGACTTGAGAATCAAGCTAATTAGTCCACTTGACTTAACTAAGTGGGATTGAAATCCAATTCTCATCACATTTGATAAGGATAACAAGGACAGGATTTCCGGTTCTCATACTTTGCCAAAAGCTTATTTTTCAGTTATTTATTTATTTTTATTGCTTTGAGAATATACCTGTGCCCATTGCCCAAACTCCAAATTTCCCCAATTTACAAACTCATAACCAATAATAAGAACATACATCCCTGCAATTCCTTGAGAAGACGACCCGAGGTTTAAATACTCGGTTATCAATTTTGAAAGGGGTTTGTTACTTGTGACAACCAAAACGTTTATACAAAAGGACTTTTGAAGGTTTAGAAACTATACTTGCAACGAGGATTTATCCGCAAATTTCTAGACCACGCAAAAGTTCTCTCATTACAATACCCATCTTATGAGCCTGGGCTTTGAATCCTGCTTTGTTAGTAGATATTTAAGAGCAGCATGGTCAGTGTACACAATCACTTTTGATCCTACTAAGTATGATCTAAACTTGTCAATGGCATAAACCACTGCAAGCAATTCTTTTTCTGTGGTTGTGTAATTTTTCTGGGCATCATTTAAAGCACAGCTAGCATAATAAATGACATGCAGAAGCTTGTTATGCCTCTGTCCCAGTACTGCATCAATGGCATGGTCACTGGAATCACACATTAGTTCAAATGGTAATGTCCAGTCTGGTGCAGAAATAACTGGTGCTGTGACCAGCTTAGCTTTCAGAGTTTCAAATGCCTGCAGACACTCTGTGACAAATACAAATGGCGTGTCAGCAGCTAGCAGATTGCTCAGAGGTTTTACAATTTTTGAAAAATCCTTTATAAACCTCCTATAGAATCCTGCATGCCCCAGAAAGCTTCTGATTGCCTTAACATTGGCAGGTGGTGGTAATTTTTCAATTACTTCCACTTTAGCTTGATCCACCTCTATTCCCTTGTTCGAAATCTTGTGCCCAAGGACAATCCCTTCAGTCAACATAAAGTGACATTTTTCCCAGTTTAAAACCAGGTTAGTCTCTTTGCATCTTTTCAGAACCAGTGTCAGGTGATCGAGACAGGTGCTAAATGAGTCTCCATATACTGAGAAGTCATCCATGAAGACTTCCAGAAATTTTTCCACCATATCAGAGAAAATAGAGAGCATGCATCTCTGAAAGGTTGCAGGCGCATTACACAGCCCAAATGGCATCCTTCTGTAAGCAAACACTCCAGATGGACATGTGAATGATGTTTTCTCTTGATCTTGGGGATCTACTGCAATTTGGTTGTAGCCTGAATAGCCATCCAAAAAGCAGTAATAATCATGACCTGCTAGTCTTTCTAGTATCTGGTCTATGAATGGTAAAGGAAAATGATCCTTTCTGGTGGCTGTATTGAGCCTTCTGTAGTCAATACACATGCGCCACCCTGTAACTGTTCTTGTAGGAACCAGTTCATTTTTTTCATTATGAACCACTGTCATGCCTCCCTTTTTGGGGACAACTTGGACAGAGCTCACCCAGGGGCTATCAGAAATAGGATAAATAATCCCAGCCTCCAGTAACTTGGTGACCTCTTTCTGCACCACTTCCTTCATGGCTGGATTTAACCGCCTCTGTGGTTGAATACTGGCTTAGCATCATCCTCCAATAGGATCTTGTGCATACATCTAGCTGGGCTTATACCCTTAAGGTCACTTATGGACCATCCAAGGGTTGTCTTGTGTGTCCTTAGCACTTGAAGTAGTGCTTCCTCTTCCAGTGGATTTAAAGCAGAGCTTATGATCACCGGAAAAGTGTCACCTTCTCCCAGAAATGCATATTTCAGGGATGGTGGTAATGGCTTGAGCTCGGGTTTAGGAGGTTTCTCCTCTTCTTGAGGAAGTTTCAGAGGTTCTTTCGATTCCTCTGAATCCTCCAAATCAGGCTGAACATCTTTAAAAATGTCTTCCAGCTCTGATTCGAGACTCGCAGCCATGTTGATCTCCTCTACTAAAGAGTCAATGAAATCAACTTTCATGCAGTCTTTTGGTGTGTCTGGATGCTGCATAGCCTTGACAGCATTCAACTTAAACTCATCCTCATTGAGTCTCAGGGTTACTTCCCCCTTTTGGACATCAATGAGAGTTCGTCCAGTTGCTAGGAAAGGTCTTCCTAGAATGAGAGTAGCACTCTTGTGCTCTTCCATTTCCAGCACCACAAAGTCAATGGGAAAGGCGAATGGCCCAACCCTGACGATCATGTCTTCAATCACGCCTGATGGGTATTTAATGGAGATATCAGCAAGTTGGAGACATATTCGGGTTGGTTTGACTACTTCAGTTAAACCAAGCTTTCTGATAGTGGATGCAGGTATTAGATTGATGCTTGCCCCAAGATCACATAAAGCTGTCTTGGTGCAATAACCCTCTAATGTGCACAGTATCAGAAAGCTCCCGGGATCCTTAAGCTTTTCTGGGAAGCTTTTCAGAATGACTGCACTACATTCTTTAGTGAGGAGAACTCTTTCAGTTTCTCTCCAATCCTTCTTATGACTCAAGATCTCTTTCATGAACTTGGCATAAGAGGGTATTTGCTCAAGTGCCTCTGCAAACAGAATCTTTATTTCAAGAGTCCTGAGATAGTCTGCAAAGTGAGCAAATTACTTATCCTGCTCCTCTTGGCGAAGTTTTTGAGGATAAGGCATCTTGGCTTTGTATTCCTCAACCTTAGTTCCTGCAGGTTTATTTCCTACAGAGGTGGTTGGATAAGCCTTTTTAGAGGGGTTGTTATCAGCACTTGTGCGTGTCTGATCCCTCACTGGCATTTTAATGCCAGAGTTAGAAGATGGAGTGGCGTTGGACGCCAACTCCTTACTTGTTCCTGGCATTTGAATGCCAGAACTGAGCTTCCATTGGGCGTTTGACGCCAAATCCCTGCCTGTTTCTGGCGTTTGGACGCTAGAGTTATTCCTCTCTGGGCTCTTACTATCCTCAGAGGGATTTTGAATAGCAGTTTGTTCATTTCTTGGCTTCCTTCTGCCTTGAAGTGAGGTATTTAATGTTTTCCCACTTCTTAATTGAACTGTTTGGCACTCTTCTGTTATTTGTTTTGATAACTGTTGTTCTGTTTTCTTCAACTGTACCTCCATATTTATATTAGCCATTCTTGTGTCTTGTAGTATCTCCTTGAATTCGGCCAGCTGTTTTGTTAGAAAGTCTAATTGCTGATTGAATTTAGTAACTTGTTCTGCAGGACTGAGTTCAGCAGTTACTATTTTAGCCTCTTCTTTCAGGGAAGATTCACTATTTAGGTACAGATGCTGATTTCTGGCAACTGTATCAATGAGCTCTTGAGCTTCTTCAATTGTCTTTCTCATGTGTATAGATCCACCAGCTGAGTGGTCTAGAGAAATCTGAGCTTTCTCTATAAGCCCATAATAGAAGATGTCTAGCTACACCCATTCTGAAAACATTTCAGAGGGGCATTTTCTTAGCATCTCTCTGTATCTCTCCCAGGTATCATAAAGAGATTCATTATCTCCTTGTTTAAAGCCTTGGATGTCCAGCCTTAGCTGTGTCATCCGTTTTGGAGGGAAGTATTGATTCAGGAATTTTTCTGACAATTATTTCCATGTCCTTATGCTAGCCTTAGGTTGGTTATTTAACCACCTCTTAGCTTGGTCTTTTACAGCAAATGGAAACAGTAATAATCTGTAGATATCCTGATCTACTTCCTTATCATGTACTGTGTCAGCAATCTGTCAAAACTGTGCCAGAAACTCTGTAAGTTCTTCTTGTGGAAGACCGGAATACTGGCAACTTTGCTGCACCATGATAATGAGCTGAGGATTCAACTCAAAGCTACTGACTCCAATGGAGGGTATACAGATACTACTCCCATATTTAGCAGTAATGGGGTTAGTATATGACCTCAGAGTCTTTCTGGACTGTTCATTTCCACTTAGGTCCATGATGGAGAAAGGGAGATGATGCGGATTGCAAATAAAAATATTTTTTTTTGAAAACCGAAATTAAAATAAAATGAAATAAATGAAAAATTGACTATAAATTCGAAAATTTGAAGAAAAATAAATAAAAGAAAATTGAAAACTAAATTAATTAATTAAAAAGATTAGAAAAAGATGTGGGTAGGATTTTCAAAAAAAAATGAAGAGAGAGAAATTGGTTAGGAAGTTTTGAAAAAGATATATCTTAAACTTAAAGATACTTGTAAGGAAATAAAATAAATAAAAAAATAAAAAAGAAAAGATATGAAAAAGATTTGATTTTAAAATTTGATATTAGAAAAGATAAGATAGGCTAGATAAGAGAAGATAAGAAATTTAAATTAAAAAGTTTTGAAAAATAAATTTTAAATTTGAAAATTTGAAATTTGAATTTTGAAATTTGAACTTTGAAATTTTAAATTTTGAATTTTGAATTTTTAGAAAAGTCAACAATATAAGATAAGGATTTGAAAAAGATTTAAATTTTGAAGAGATTTGATTTTTTTAAATTTGAAAATTAAATTTTGAATTTTAAATTTTGAAATTTGAATTTTGAAATTTGAATTTTAAAATTTGAATTTTAAAATTTGAATTTTGAAAGTTGAAATTTGAAATTTGAAATAAGATAAGATAAGATTTTGAAAAAGATATGATTTTTTTTTTAAAAAGATTTGAATTTTGAAATTTTAAAACTAAGATAAGATAAAATAAAAAAAATTTAAAATAAAATCTGAATTTTTAAAAGGAAAATTCGAAAAATCAATTAAAATAAAGGAAAAATATATTTTTGAATTTAAAGAGGAAAGAGAAAAATAATAAGATAACACAAGACTTAAAATTTTTAGATCTAATGCTCCTTGTTTTCGAAAATTTTGGAGGAAAAACACCAAGGAACACGAAACATAAAAATTTTAAGATCAAGACACAAGGAAAACTCAAGAACACTTTGAAGACTCACAAGAACAACAAGAACAAAAGAAAGAACACCAAACTTAAAATTTTTAGAAAACCTCAATAAAATTTTCGAAAATTATAGAAAAATCAACAAGAAAACACAAAACTTAAAGTTTGACACAAGATTTATTCAAAGAAAAATTAATTTTGAAAAAGTTTCAAAAAAGAAGATAGCCAATTACCAAGAACATAAGCATCACGCTCTAGCTAATTGAGCTATAAATTTAAAGTGTTTTAACAAGGTATTTAATAAATAAAATTTTTTTTTAGATACTAATAAATCGAAAATGCACAAGAAAAACAAGAAAAATCACAAAACAAGAAAAACTAAAGATCAAACAAGGAAAATAAACAAGAACAACTTGAAGATTAAGGAAGAACAAAGAACATGCAATTCGAACATTTAAAGAGAAATAAAAACATGCAGTTGACACCAAACTTAAAACATGAAACTAAACTCAAACAGAAGACTAAATCATGAAGTTATTGGTTTTTAAAAATTTTCGAAAATAATTAAGAAAAAGGAAATAAGGATTCTAAAATTTTAACAAGAACAATAATAAAAGACTCAGACCCAAAAGGCAAAATTTTCCTAATCTAAGTAACAAGATGAACCGTCAGTTGTTCAAACTCAAACAATCCCCGGCAACGGCGCCAAAAACTTGGTGCACGAATTGTGAATCACACTTTTCACAACTCGTACCACTAACCAGCAAGTGCACTGGGTCGTCCAAGTAATACCTTACGTGAGTAAGGGTCGAATCCCACGGAGATTGTTGGTTTGAAGCAATCTATGGTTATCTTGTAACTCTTAGTCAGGATATAATATCAATAATAATTTTTAGTTTTAATTGTAAAAAGTCAAAGGGCATAAAATAAATACTTGTTACTCAATAATGGAGAATATGTTGGAGTTTTGGAGATGCTTTGTCCTCTTTATTTCAGCTTTTCTCTTGTACTCCTCTTCACACACGCAAGGCTCCTTCCATGGCAAGCTGTATGTAGGGTGTCACCGTTGTCAATGGCTACTTCCCATCCTCTCAGTGAAAATGGTCCAAATGCTCTGTCACAGCACGGCTAATCATCTGTTGGTTCTCGATCATGTCAAAATAGAATCTATTGATTCTTTTGCGTCTGTCACTACGCCCAACAATCACGAGTTTGAAGCTCGTCACAGCCATTCAATCCTTGGATCCTACTCGGAATACCACAGACAAGGTTTAGACTTTCCAGATTCTCATGAATGCCGCCATCAATTCTAGCTTATACCACGAAGATTCTGATTACGGAATCTAAGAGATACTCATTCAATCTAATATAGAACGGAGATGGTTGTCAGGCACACGTTCATAGATTGAGGAAGGTGATGAGTGTCACGGATCATCACCTTCTTCATAGTGAAGCGCGAATGAACATCTTAGATAGGAACAAGCGTGTTTGAATAGAAAACAGAGATAATTGCATTAATTCATCGGGACGCTGCAGAGCTCCTCACCCCCAACAATGGGGTTTAGAGACTCATGCCGTCAAAGAGTATAAAATTCAGATCTAAAAATATCATGAGATACAAAATAAATCTCTAAAAGTTGTTTAAATACTCAACTAGTAACCTAGGTTTACAGAAAATGAGTAAACTATGATAGATAGTGCAGAAATCCACTTCTGGGGCCCACTTGGTGTGTGATGGGGCTGAGACTTAAGCTTCTCACGTGCCTGGGCTGTTTCTGGAGTTAAACGCCAGGTTGTAACCTGTTTCTGGCGTTGAACTCCAACTTGTAACCTGTTTCTGGCGCTGAACACCAGACTGCAACATGGAACTGGCGTTGAACGCCAGTTTACGTCATCTATCTTCGCGCAAAGTATAGACTATCATATATTGCTGGAAAGCCCTGGATGTCTACATTCCAATGCAATTGAGAGCGCGCCATTTGAGGTTCTGTAACTCTAGAAAATCCACTTTGAGTGCAGGGAGGTCAGAATCCAACAACATCAGCAGTCCTTTTTCAGCCTGAATCAGATTTTTGCTCAGCTCCCTCAATTTCAGCCAAAAAATACCTGAAATCACAGAAAAATACACAAACTCATAGTAAAGTCTAGAAATATAATTTTTAATTAAAAACTAATAAAAATATAATAAAAAGTGACTAAAACATATTAAAACTACCTAAAAACAATGCCAAAAAGCGTATAAATTATCCGCTCATCACAATTCTTGCTTCAACTCCTCTTCTTCACCTTGAAGCTCCAAATTCTCCTTCTCATTGTGCTCCTCAATTAATCTCCCACATTTAACAATAAGGGAGTCTTGGATAGTGGAGCACAATGATGCCAACTGGCTCATCATTTCGGTTAAGCTAGTCACGACTTCCCCTTGCTTTTAACAACGAGTTAGAAGTTCTTGTTGTTCTTGCATTAGGGGTTGGAGAGACTCGTCCAATGAAGGTGGTGGTGGAAGAGAGGGTTCGTTGTTTGGAGGAAGAGTGTCATAGTTGGAAGGTGGTTTATATTGGTGAAAGTTTTGAGGTGGTGTATATGGAAATGGTACTTCTTGGGAGTGGTGGTGGCTCTAGATATGGCTCATATGGTGGTTGGTATGGTGGATATGGGTTAGGATCATCTGGAGGTGAATGGTGGTATGGGGCTTGTGAGTAAGGTGGATAACTGATGAGTTTGAAAAACTCCAAATTAATTTGATGATGATCAAACATTATTAAAATAATTAATTACAAAATAATTAACTTGAATTTTAACTCACATTAGTTGATTAATAATTTTGTGTTGTGCAGATCTAGGCATGGGCCAAAAATGACAAGCCTAGAATGAAGTTAATTTTCAGCCTTGTGCAAAAATGTTTGAATATAAGTGGCTGAATTATTGCTATGCTTGTTGGGCCAGGAAAACAAATTTGAAGCCCAACAAAGTGGTTGGTCCAAAATCAAAAAGGAAATGGGACACAATGTTTTGGTTACTCATTTAACATGATGGAATCGATTTTTTAATTAAATGAAAAGCATGCCTTCCACGGATGCATTTCTTAATGGGTTGTAGAATTCAAATTTTGATTA
This sequence comes from Arachis hypogaea, assembly GCF_003086295.3. NCBI lineage: Eukaryota > Viridiplantae > Streptophyta > Magnoliopsida > Fabales > Fabaceae > Arachis > Arachis hypogaea. The sequence goes on from NC_092050.1 coordinate 66,436,145, forward strand.
ACTTGGATTTATTGCATGCCTTGGTAACATGAGAGAGAAAGCTCACATTGATTTGATTGTTATCATTACTCTCACACGTTACTAAGTAAAGAAAAGTGGGAAATTAATTCATTTTTAATTTCATTCTTCAATTACATTGAAAGTTTTCTCTCTTCTCTCTCTTTTTGTTTCGGTCATGTCACAGAGAAGAAGAAGAAGCAAGTTATCAAAGATGAGGCACTGTAGCAGTGAAGCTAGAAGCAAGAAAAGGGCTAAGGTGATGATATCCTTAGCAAAAAGAAGATCTACAATATGGTGTGGCTGAGATCTTTTCCACTAAAGGTAAGATGTGGTGAAGAAGCCTCAAGCTCTCCATACCCAAAAATGGAAGAGATCTGTTTCAGTCAGAGAAGAAGATCCCTTGGGCATGGCTCATTTCTACTTTTGATCAATGATGCCAGGTTATTTTGGCCAGTTTCACTGACCTTTTCTTTACTGTTTTAGGGTAGTTTCATGCATTTTCTTAGTTAATAAGTAAGTTTTGGGTAGATAATCACTTACATCTTGATTCAAGCAAACATTGTGAATTTCATGTGATTTTATGAGAATTATGCAAAAATTGAATGACAAATTGGATAATGCATGTCTCATAACTTGGATTAGAGCTTTGATGCACTTTATTTGCTTGATTTCAGGACAAAGGAAGCAAGGAAGAGCCACATTAGCAGCCACGTTAATCTAATTAATGTGACCACTAACGTGGAATGGGAATAAACTTGCAACGTTAATGAGAAAAGTGATTGCCAATAACGCCTTCGAAACCATCATGACCCACGTTAATTGCCACGTTAAATACATCAACGTGCTAGTTAATGTGGAGAGAAAGGTGATGACATGTCACCATGTCATGTTTTTCTATGCTTTTTCATGCAAGAAATTGATAATTAGTGCTTAAATATTGCATTCTTTGGTGCTTAAATGGTATATTTCTTTGATCTTTTAATTTGATAAACTTTGTAGGAAATAAGAAGAAAAAGAAGCAAAGAAGCACAAAATAAGCTAAAAAGGAGAAAAAAAAGAGCTTTGGGGCACACTTTGAAGTTGGAGCACACTTTGGAGCCTTAGGCCACGCTTTTAAAAGCGTGGCCCATGACCAAATCAAGGAAGCTTCATCAGCACAGCCACCCAGGAGCTCAACGTTTGCGCTAACATTTTCCTCAAACGTGAGGTCAAACGTTGGCTAAGGAATACCTTGGGAAATGTTGCTCCCCACAGCCTGAAGGGGTATACTTCCAACAACAATAACTTGAGCTACAGAGCTCCAAATGAGGTGATTCAAAAAGCAATGGAAAGTAGGAATCGAGAGCTTTCCAAGCATATATGGCACTGCATGGTGGACACTAAAATTGAGGGAGAAAACTGCCCCGAAATGTGCATAAACGAACATGGTGGCAACCTGCAGTGAGGCCAACTGACCTCTACACCTTCGACGGAGTATAACTCGAGCTGTGGAGCTCCAAATGATGCGCTTCCAATTGCATTGGAAAGTAGACATTCAGGGCTTTCCAACGATATATAATAGTATGGGGTGGATAGCACGTTTGAGCTTCCGAATCTGGCAATGTTCCCAACGTTTGCGTTCACATTTGACCTCAAACGTGGGGTCAAACGTGAGTGACAGCAACACCAGCGACCTTGTCCCCTTCAAAGGAGCATAACTTGAGTTGTAGATGTCCGATTAAGATGATTCCAGTTGGGTTAGAAAGATGACATTTAGAGCTTTCCAACGATATATGGCAATCCATATTTGGCACGAAATTGAGGCATGAGTGAAAGGCATCTTTAAGGACCAAATGTTGCTAGATGGATGCCCTGGAGGGGAGCCCACGTTTGCGCCAACGTTTGCCTCAAACGTGAGGTCAAACGTTGGCCAAAGAATGCCTTGGAGGAGATCACGTTTGAGCTCACGTTTGACCTCAAACATGAACCCAGACGTGAGTGACAGCAAAATGGCCATTCTGCATAATGCCTTCACGAAGACGTTTGAGTCAACGTTTGCCTCAAACGTTGACTCAAACGTGAATATTCCAAAGTCCAAATTTCAAGCGGATTTCTTCTCAAGACCAATGCCATCCGGATCCATCTTCAACCCAATTTCACTCCAAAGCAAGCTAAGCCCATTACCATCACTCAAAGGCACATAGAGAAGCTAGATTAGGAATTTCATTCAATTGTAATTTGTTTTTAATTTCAATTTCATTTTCATTTTCATTTGGAAAAGCCTATATAAGGCATCCTTATCATCTTTGTAAGAAGGCTGGCTCCACGAGGGAGCAGTAGGATTAGAGAGCTCTCTCTTTTAGTTTTTCCTTTTTGTTTTGAATCTTGGGTTGAAGAATTGACGAAATTCTGTCTCAATCTCACCTTGAGATCTCTCTGTCTCACTTTACTGCAACTTTTGGAAATTGAATTTGGTTTTGCTTCTTCTACTGCTTGATCTTTACTTTTCTTGCAATTGAATTCTAAATTTGGATCAAGGAAGGGATTGAGATCTAGACTTGTTTTCTAGTCTCATTGAGCTCCTGAGATCTTCAACCTCTCATTTAGATTTTCCAATTGAGCCAAGCTACTTTCTGTTTTGACTTTTCAAGTGATTTTCTAAATCTGTTTGAATCTGCTGCATCTTTTACTTCTCTGTTTGATTGCTATTTACACTTTCCTGTTGAATTTTACATTTCCAGCACCCACCCCCCATTATATTTCATGCAATTTACATTTCTTGTCATTTAAGATTCTTGCAATTTACATTTCTTGTCATTTAAGATTTTGCCAATTTACATTCCTTGCCCTTTACGTTTATGCTCATTTACTTTCTGCAACTTTTAATTCACTGCCATTTACTTTCTGTTGGCTACATTCCATCAAATTTCACTTCAATGTTAGCTTGACTAAACTAATCACCCACTAAAGTTGCTTGATCCATCAATCCCTGTGGGATCGACCTCACTCTAAGTGAGTTTTACTACTTGATACGACCCGGTACACTTGCCGGTGAGTTTTAGGTGTTTTGGAAATTCATTTTTTCAACAAAAACACCATCAAAAGGGAGCTCCAGCGTTAGTGGTAAAAGTGAATACCACTAACGCTCCAAATTGGCAATTAGCCACGTTAAGAGTCACGTTAACTCAGTTAATGTGAACTCTAACATGGAAAGGAAGATAAAGCCAATGTTAGTGACACTCACCTTTGTCACTAACATTGGACTAAGCCCAATTGGCCACGTTAAGAGTCACGTTAACTACATTAACGTGAACTCTAATGTGGAAGGAGCAAGGAATCGCCAACATTAGTGACACTCACCTTTGTCACTAACGTTGGACCAAGCCACTATGAGCCACGTTAGTTGCCACGTTAATTGCATTAACGTGGAGGAAAGAAATGATGAGCCAACGTTAGTGACACTCACCTTTGTCACTAACGTTGGAGATGGCAATCACCACCACGTTAGTGGCCACGTTAAGTCAATTAACGTGAGGCACTAACGTGAGAAGGGGCGCTTGGAACGTTAGTGACAAAGGTAAGTGTCACTAACGCTCTCGAGGCTAAGGCATGCCCACGTTAAGAGCCACGTTAGTTATACTAACGTGGACTCTAACGTGATAAAAGGAGGGCTAAGAGCAACGTTATTGGCAAAGGTGAACGCCAATAACACCTGCGATGGACCAAGAGGCAACGTTAGTAGTCACGTTAGTGCCACTAACGTTGAAGTTAACGTGAACCATCTTGGGCTAGGAACGTTAGTGAAAAATGTGATTGTCACTAACGTTCTCGAACCCACATTTTCACTTAACGTTAACGCCACTAACGTCCTAGCTAAAGTCCATGCCTACTTCACACTTTCTCTGCAAGTAAAGCTGAGCCCCCTGAAGATTCCAAACTGCTTCAACTCAAGATCCAAAGGCCCATATCCAAAGACTTGAAAAGCCAACTAGAAGATCAGAAGAGTAGTATATATAGGAGTAGTTTTGAACTAGAGAAGGGAGCTTGGGAGGCTTTTTGGCATTGAGGACCACTCTCTGTATAATTTTACTTTGTCTGCAACTTCTAGTTTTTACTTTCAGAATGTATTTTCCATCTTTGTTTTCCATTTCCAGAGCTATGAACAACTAAATCCCTTTCATTAGGTTAGGGAGCTCTGTTGTAATTTGATGGATCAATAATAGTTTTCATTATTCTTCTTCTTTCTTTTCTCTTGATTTTACTAGAAAGCTTTCAATCTTCATCCAATTGGGTAGTTATCTTGGAAAAGAAGCTATTCATACTTGGATCTCTTCGGAACCTTGGAAGAGGAATGAAGAGATTATGCTAGAAATGCTTTCTCATGTTGGACCAAATTAGGGTTTGGACGGATATGGTGACATATAATTCTCCCAATACTTTGATTTGGAAATACATATGGTATAATCAGTGACCATACTTCATCTCTTCTCATGAGCAATTAGACCAAGGAATTGGCTATTGATCAAGATTTGAGAGATTGAATTACCAAGGAATTGGAATTCAATCACTTAAGATTGCCAAGGAGATCAATGAATGCATTGATTGAGGAAGAGATGAAAATGAACTTGATCCGGAGAATGCAACATCTCCTGAGCCCAATGAATTCCCCATTTCTGATCTTACCCATTCTCTTTACTTTCTGCCATTTACTTTTATGTTCGTCTTCCCCATTTCCCATTTAAGATTCTGCAATTTATTTTCTATCATTTATATTCAGTTCTTTATTTCCATCATTTACAATTTTTACTATTTACTTTCCCGCCATTTAATTTTCTGCAACTCTCAAATCAACTTCTGCTTAGCTCAACTAGAACATTCCTCCAATTAAAGTTGCTTGACCAATCAATCCCTGTGGGATTCGACCTCACTCTATTGTGAGTTTTTACTTGACAACAATTCGGTATACTTGCCGAAGAAAAATTTGTTGAGAGACAAGTTTCCGTGCATCAAGTTTATAGTGCCGTTGCCGAGGATTGATTTTGTATCAACAATGATTAAATTGGTTGATTACCTAGATTGAGCATTTTTCTTTTGTTTGATTTAATTTCATTTGAGTGATTTACTTTCAGTTGTAGTTATTTTCTTTCCTTTACCCATTACCCATTTGTAGTGTTTTCTTATTTGTTACAATTCAGTTCACTAACCCACTAACTGTTTGATATATTGCATCATTCACACTAACAGCATTTCTGACAAGAATACTTCCTGCATTTATCTCTTTCTTGCTTGTGCCTTGTTGGTTGTATGACAGGTAGAAGAAGCGGGGCTTCAACTTCCTTTCATTCTGAACCTGAGAGAACCTTCCTTAGACTAAGGAGGGAAGCAAGAGGAAAGAGAGTCGTTAGTGCTGAGGAAGAAGGGGAGTATTTTGAACCAGACATGGATAAGAATATCGAGAACCATCATAAAGAAAAGGCTCACAACCATGGCAGAGAAGGTCCAGTGCATCATGCGGGACAAGAGAGAAGGGTTCTGGGATCTTACATAAACCCAAACCCAAGAAACTGTGGAAGTAGCATCTAAAAGCCAACCATACATGCCAATAACTTTGAACTAAAGCCATAGCTCATCACCCTCGTTCAGAACAACTGTTCATTCGGAGGAAGTGTCCAAGAAGACCCCAATCAACATCTCACCACATTCTTGAGGATATGTGATACTGTGAAGTCTAATGGTGTTCATCCTGACACCTACAGACTGCTTCTGTTTCCCTTCTCACTCAAGGACAAAGCATCTAAATGGCTGGAATCCTTCCCGAAGGAGAGTTTAACAACCTGGGAAGATGTGGTGAACAAATTCTTGGCGAGATTCTATCCTCCTCAAAGGATCAACAGGTTGAGAGCTGAGGTACAAACCTTCAGGCAACAAGATGGTGAAACTCTCTATGAAGCATGGGAGAGGTTCAAAGACTTAACAAGAAGGTGCCCGCCAGATATGTTCAATGAATGGGTGCAGTTACACATTTTCTATGAAGGTCTTTCTTATGAATCAAAGAAGGCAGTAGACCACTCATCCAGGGGATCTCTGAACAAGAAGAAGACCATTGAAGAAGCCATAGATGTCATTGAGACTGTAGCTGAGAATGACTACTTCTATGCTTCTGAAAGAGGCAACACTAGAGGAGTCATGAAGCTAAATAACGTGGATGCACTGCTGGCCCAAAACAAGATGATCCCCAAGCAGTTGGCTGACCTTACCAAGAAGATGGAGAGGAATCAAGTAGTAGCAATCACTGCCTCATCACCAGCTCAAGAAGGAGTGAATACAGAGGCAGAGGGGATCAGGAATAAGCCAACTACATTGGAAATTTATCTAGACAAAACCATGATCCATACTCTAAAACTTACAATCCTGGTTGGAGGAACCACCCAAACTTTGGGTGGGGAAATCAACAAGATCAAGGCCAAGATCAGAGACGCTACAACCCTAACAACAATGCAGCTTATCAATATTCCACACAGAGATCATATCAGCACCCACCTAACAATACATCTCAACATCCATACCAAAGCCAAAATGGCCCTTCTCAACCCTCCAATCTTAACTCACCATCATCCGAAGATAGACTCTCAAGGATTGAGACCCTACTTGAAGGCATATGTAAGGAACTCCAAGAGAACAAGGTGTTCAAGGAGGAGGTGCGAGCTAATATCAAAAACCAGGGAGACACCATTAAGAGGCTAAAATTTCAAGTGGGATACCTCTCTGAGAAGATTCCCAAACCTACTGACAGCTTCCCAAGTGACACAGAGAAAAATCCGAGAGGTGAAGCAAAGAAAGTAAGATGGGAAGACTGCAAGATGGTTACTATAAGTGATAAGGGACTGAGGAAGAGCTGAACAAACCCTTCGAACACTCTGGACATACTTCAGCAGAGAAGCAGGAAGAGGGTCACCAAGAAACCAAAATTTCACAGAAGGAGATGCTGAAACTCTATGCACCTTTTCCCCAAAGACTCAAGGGAGGTGTGGAACAGAGAATATACTCAAAGTTCCTTGATATGTTTGCATCTCTCCATGTAAACATACCATTCATCAAGGCTCTCCAAAAAATGCCCTCGTACATTAAGTATATGAAAGAGCTGCTGACCAGGAAAAGCTCACTCAAAGGAGGACAAACAATAGTGATGAATAAGGAGTGCAGTGTTCTCATTCAACCAGAGTTGCCTACAAAAAGGAAGGACCCAGGGAGTTTTCACATCCCCTGTTCCATAGGAGAAACAATGTTTGACAAAGGACTCTGTGACCTGGGAGCAAGCATCAACTTAATGCCTTTATCCCTTATGAAGAAGCTGCAGATCAATGAGCTAATGCCCACAGACGTAGTCATCAGGTTGGCTGACAAAACTCAAAAACAAGCAGTAGGAATGGTTGAAAACGTGTTGGTAAAAGTTGGGAACTACTTCCTTCCCACAGACTTTGTCATATTGGAAATGAAAGAGAGTCACCTTCACCCAATCATATTGGGAAGACCATTCCTAGCTACAGCCCGAGCACTTATAGATGTGGAGCGAGGAGAGCTAATACTGAGGATACATGATGAACAACTTATTTTCAATGTCTTCAAACCCTCACAAGAAGCAGATCAAGAAAATAAGGAACCAAGGGAAGATCACAACAAAGCATTGGTGGAAGAAACAAGCACTGAAGCACAAACTGTACACCTGGGAATTCCTTTGGTTGCTGAGCAAAACAGTCAGGAGGTGTCACAGCTAAAAGAAAACCGAGAGGAGCCTAAACCACCAGAGTCATATGAGACCAGCAACAAAATTTTATTGGAAGAAAAGGCCACAAAGAGCAGGGCAACAGTAAAAGAAACAAGGAAGAAGGCACCAAGGAGGTGGAGGAACAAGAAGATCCCTACAGAGGATTTCTCTCCAGGGGATAAAGTGATCTCAGCTTATTTCCCAGTTATCCCATCTCATCTCCCCACCATCCCATCTCAGGTACCTAAAGTTTTCACCATCAACAGAATCCTCTCCTTAGAGCATGTGGAGATTCTTGATGAAGCCAATGGAGATAGGTTTACTGCGAGGGGGGAAGATCTGAAGCATTACCAACCACCCTGACAAAGTCAGAATGTCAAGCTAGTGACGCTAAAGAAGCGCTTCATGGGAGGCAACCCATGTTTTATATGCTTTTAAAGTAGTTAATAATGCAAGGCTCATAAATTCCAAATCAACTTTGACACATACTTGAATGAATCTTTTTATGCAGCACATAGTGAAGAACAAGTTTGGTGTTCAAGGAACACTAAGAGGACATAAAAATCATGTCACTCTTAGCACCTTGAATAAATCTTTTTACACCACAGTGCCACAAACTAAGTTTGGTGTCACCAATGTTGCATACATGGACAGTTAATTAGTCAGTTGGTTTGTATTCATGAATAAGCACTTACCATTTAGAAACAAAAATTTTAAAAAGTAGTTATTCTTTCCTTTTAAATTTTGCCGCCACTATCCACAAATTTATTAGTCACATTTCTTTTATTGTGTAGGAGAATTGATGGGACAATTGAAGGAGGAGGTTTCGGCCATTTCAAAAGGAGGGGACTATACACATGTCTCAAAGGGGAATGCATTGGGAAATGTTGCCATGCAACACTGGAAGAAGAACACGCTTGGAAACTGAACCAACCCCATCATAAAAGTGATGATCCTTGTGCCCATCCCATACTAAATCCCATCCGTTCATCATAGGCCTACACATTCAATCCACACCTTTCATTTACTCACCACTTCCCTATATAAGAGGTCCTTATTCCATACTCCTTTCACATTCCAATTTCCATCCTTTACACTTCCCACTTTCGGCACCCAACTCCTTTTACCCCATTAAAGACACACTCCCCACCTTAACATATCAACTCCTACTCATGGCATCATCGAGCTCCAAGAGGCAAAAGAGGAAGGAATCGGTGGAGAGCATTGATGAGCGGATAATTTATACGATTTTTGGCATTATTTTTAGTATGTTTTTAGTAGGATCTAGTTACTTTTAGGGATGTTTTTATTAGTTTTTATGTTAAATTCACATTTTTAGACTTTACTATGAGTTTATGTGTTTTTCTGTGATTTCAGGTATTTTCTGGCTGAAATTGAGGGACTTGAGCAAAAATCAGATTCAGAGGTAGAAGAAGGACTACTGATGTTGATGGATTCTGACCTCCCTGCACTCAAAGTGGATTTTCTGGAGCTACAGAACTTAAAATGGTGCGCTTCCAACTGAGTTGGAAAGTAGACATCCAGGGCTTTCCAACAATATATAATAGTTGATACTTTGGCTGAGTTTAGATGATGCAAAAGGGCGTCGAACGCCAGTTCTACGCTGCAGTCTGGAGTTAAACGCCAGAAACACGTCACGAACCAGAGTTGAACGCCAAAAACACGTTACATCTTGGCGTTCAACTCCAAAAGAAGCCTCTGCACGTGTAAACTTCAAGCTCAGCCCAAGCACACACCAAGTGGGCCCCGGAAGTGGATTTATGCATCAATTACTTACTTCTGTAAACCCTAGTAACTAGTTTAGTATAAATAGGACTTTTTACTATTGTATTTTCATCTAGGGATCATCTTTGATCAGTTTTATGCTATCTTAGACCTTCATGGGGGCTGGCCATTCGGCCATGCCTGAACCATTATCACTTATGTATTTTCAAACGGTAGAATTTTTGCACTCCATAGATTAAGGTGTGGAGCTCTACTGTTCCTCATGAATTAACACAAAGTACCACTGTTTTTCTATTCGATTCAACTTATTCCACTTCTAAGATATCCATTCGCACTTCAACATGAATGTGATGATCGTGACAGTCACAATCATTCCCTATGAACACGTGCCTGACAACCACTTCCGTTCTACCTTAGATTGAATGAGTATCTCTTGGATTCCTTAATCAGAATCTTCGTGGTATAAGTTAGAACCCATGGATGGCCATTCCTGAGATCTGGAAAGTCTAAACCTTATCTGTGGTATTCCGAGTAGGATCTGGGAAGGGATGGCTGTGACGAACTTCAAACTCGCGAGTGCTGGGCGTAGTGACAGACGCAAAAGGATAGTAAATCCTATTCCAGTGTGATCGAGAACCTCCAGATGATTAGCCATGCCGTGACAGAGCATTTGGACCATTTTCACAGAGAGGATGGGATGTAGCCATTGACAACGGTGATGCCCTTACAGGAAGCTTGCCATGGAAAGGAGTAAGACTGATTGGATGAAGACAGCGGGAAAGTAGAGATTCAGAGGAACGAAAGCATCTCTATACGCTTATCTGAAATTCTCATCAATGATATGCATAAGTATTTTTATCTTTACTTTCTGTTTATTTATTATTATTCAAAAACTCTATAACCATTTGATATCTGCCTGACTGAGATTTACAAGGTGACCATAGCTTGCTTCATACCAACAATCTCCGTGGGATCGACCCTTACCCACGTAAGGTTTTATTACTTGGACGACCCAGTGCACTTGCTGGTTAGTTGTGCGAAGTTGTGAAGTTATGTTTGGACCATGGTATTGTGCACCAGTTGTTGGCGCCATTGCCAGGGAGAGAACGAACAACAAATTTTACAACCTCTGAGTAACAATTTCGCATACCAAGTTTTTGGCACCGTTGCCGGGGATTGTTCGAGTTTGGACAACTGACGGTTCATCTTGTTGCTCAGATTAGGTAACTTTCTTTTCGTTTTCTTTTCAAAAAAAAAATTCCTTTTGTTTTCGTAAATTATTCAAAATTTTTAAGAATGAATTCTAGTGTTTCATGATGATTTGTTGAATCTTGGCTGGCTGTAAAGCCATGTCTAAATTCCTTTGGACTGAGGATTCAACTAATCACTTCAATGCATGTAATAGCATACTAAAGCTTGGCTGGCTATTAAGCCATGCCTAACCCTCAGATTGGAGCTTTAGACTAAGAGTACAAGATTCCTCGAATTCATATTAAAAATTTTGAAATCCTTATTTTCTTTTCAAATAATTTTCGAAAAATACAAAAAAAAAATTTCTAAAATCATAAAAATCAAAAATATTTTGTGTTTCTTGTTTGAATCTTGTGTCAAATTATAAGTTTGGTGTCAATTGCATCTCCATTTGCACTTTTCGAAAAATGCATTCATGCATTGCATTCATCATGATCTTCAAGTTGTTCTTGATAACCCTTCTTGATTGATCTTCATATTATATTGTTTTGTGTTGTATGTTGTTTTTCATATGCATTCTTGCATTCATAGTGTCTATACATGAAAAATCTCTAAGTTTGGTGTCTTGCATGTTTTCTTTGCATATAAAAATTTTCAAAAATATGTTCTTGATGTTCATCATGATCTTCAAAGTGTTCTTGGTGTTCATCTTGACATTCATAGCATTCTTGCATGCATTCATTGTTTTAATCCAAAATTTTCATGCATTGAGTCTTTTTCATGTTTTTCTCTTTCATCATTAAAAATTCAAAAATAAAAAAAATATCTTTCCCTTTTTCACTCATAAATTTTCGAAAATTTGAGTTGACTTTTTCAAAACTTTTTAAGATTTAGTTGTTTCTTATGAGTCAAATCAAATTTTCAATTTAAAAATCTTATCTTTTTCAAAATCTTTTTCAAAAATAATATCTTTTTCATTTTTCTTATTTATTTTCGAAAATTTTAAAAATATTTTTCAAAAATCTTTTTCTTAAGTTTATATCATATTTTTGAAAATATCATCAACAATTAATGTTTTGATTCAAAAATTTCAAGTTTGTTACTTGCTTGTTAAGAAAGATTCAAACTTTAAGTTCTAGAATCATATCTTGTGATTACTTGTGAGTCAAGTCATTAATTTTGATTTTTAAAAATCAACTCTTTTTCAAAACTATTTTTTATCATAACTTTCTATCATATCTTTTTAAAGCATATCTTTTTCAAAAATTTGATTTTAAAATATCTTTTCTAACTTCTTATCTTCTTATGTTTTCAAAATTGATTTTCAAATCTTTTTCAACTAACCACTTAACTTCTTATTTAATTCTTATCTTTAGTAAAACTGCCCAACTAACTTTTTACCTTTAATTTTCGAAAATACCTTCCTCTTTTTCAAAAATTCTTTTTAATTAATTAATTGTTTCAATTTTTAATTTTAATTTTAACTTTATCTTAATTTTTGAAAATCATTAACTCTTTTTCAAAATAAATTTTCGAAATTCCCTCTCCCTCATCTTCTTCTATTTATTTAATTACTTACTAACACTTCTCTTCATCTCATATCTCTGCTCTCCTCACCCTTGTGTTTGGATTCTCCTCCCTTCTCTTTCCTTACATTACGTTCTTTTCTTCTTCTACTCACACAAAGGGATCTCTATACTGTGACATAGAGGATTCCATATTTTCTTTGTTATTCCCTTCTTTGTCATATGAGCAGGAGCAAGGACAAGAACATTCTTGTTGAAGCAGATCCTGAACCTGAAAGGACTCTAAAAAGGAAACTAAGAGAAGCTAAAATACAACAATCCAGAGACAACCTTACAGGAATTTTCGAACAGGAAGAGGAGATGGCAGCCAAAAATAATAATAATGCAAGGAGGATGCTTGGTGACTTTACTGCACCTAATTCCAACTTACATGGAAGAAGCATCTCCATCCCTACCATTGGAGCAAACAATTTTGAGCTTAAGCCTCAATTAGTTTCTCTAATGCAACAAAACTGCAAGTTTCACGGACTTCCATCTAAAGATCCTTTTTAGTTCTTAACTGAATTCTTGCAGATATGTGATATTGTTAAGACTAATGGAGTAGATCCTAAAGTCTACAGGCTCATGCTTTTCCCGTTTGCTGTAAGAGACAGAGCTAGAGTGTGGTTGGATTCTCAACCCAAAGATAGCCTGAACTCTTGGGATAAGCTGGTCAAGGCTTTCTTAGCCAAGTTCTTTCCTCCTCAAAAGCTGAGTAAACTTAGAGTGGATGTTCAAACCTTCAGACAAAAAGAAGGTGAATCCCTCTATGAAGCTTGGGAGAGATACAAGGAACTGACCAAAAAGTGTCCTTCTGACATGCTTTCAGAATGGACCATCCTGGATATATTCTATGATGGTCTGTCTGAATTAGCTAAGATGTCATTGGATACTTCTGCAGGTGGATCCATTCACCTAAAGAAAACGCCTGCAGAAGCTCAAGAACTCATTGACATGGTTGCTAATAACCAGTTCATGTACACTTCTGAAAGGAATCCTGTGAGTAATCGGACGCCTCAAAAGTAGGGAGTTCTTGAAATTGATACTCTGAATGCCATATTGGCTCATAACAAAATATTGACTCAGCAAGTCAATATGATTTCTCAAAGTCTGAATGGAATGCAAGATGCATCCAACAGTACTCAAGAGGCATCTTCTGAAGAAGAAGCTTATGATCCTGAGAACCCTGCAATAGCAGAGGTAAATTATATGGGTGAACCTTACGGAAACACCTATAACCCCTCATGGAGAAATCACCCAAATCTCTCATGGAAGGATCAACAAAAGCCTCAACAAGGCTTTGATAATGGTGGAAGAAACAGGTTTAGCAATAGCAAGCCTTTTCCATCATCCACTCAGCAACAGACAGAGAATTCTGAGCAGAATCCATCTAGCTTAGCAAATTTAGTCTCTGATCTATCTAAGGCCACTGTGAGTTTCATAAATGAAACAAGGTCCTCTATTAGAAATTTTGAAGCACAAGTGGGCCAGCTGAGTAAAAGAATCACTGAAACCCCTCCTAATACTCTCCCAAGCAATACAGAAGAGAATCCAAAAGGAGAGTGCAAGGCCATTGAATTAATTACCATGGTCGAACCTGTAAGGGAGATTGAGGATGGGAATCCCAGTGAGGAAGACCTCCTGGGACGTCCAGTGATCAATAAGGAATTTTTCTTTGAGGAACTAAAGGAATCTGAGGCTCATCTAGAGACCATAGAGATTCCATTAAACCTCCTTATGCCCTTCATGAGCTCTGATGAGTATTCCTCTTCTGAAGAGAATGAGGATATTACTGAAGAGCAAGTTACCAAGTTCCTTGGTGCAATCATGAAGCTGAATGCCAATTTATTTGGTAGTGAGACTTGGGGAGATGAACCTCCCCTGTTCACCAATGAACTAAATGCATTGGATCAACTGAGACTGCATCAGAAGAAACAGGATCCTGGAAAGTTCCTAATACCTTGTACCATAGGCACCATGACCTTTGAGAAGGCTCTATATGACCTTGGGTCAGGAATAAACCTCATGCCACTCTCTGTAATGAAGAAACTGGGAATCTTTGAGGTACAAGCTGCTAAAATCTCATTAGAGATGGCAGACAATTCTAGAAAACAGGCTTATGGACAAGTAGAGGACATATTAGTAAAGGTTGAAGGCCTTTACATCCCTGCTGATTTCATAATCCTAGATACTGGGAAGGATGAGGATGAATCCATCATCCTTGGAAGACCTTTCCTAGCCACAGCAAGAGCTGTGATTGATGTTGACAGAGGTGAATTAGTCCTTCAATTGAATGAGGACTTCCTTGTGTTTAAAACTCAAGGTCACCTTTCTGTAAACATGGAAAAGAGGCACAGTAAGCTTCTCTCAAAACAGAGTCAACCAGAGCCCCCACAATCAAACTCTAAGTTTGGTGTTGGGAGGCCTCAGCCAAACTCTAAGTTTGGTGTTGAACTCCCATATCCAAACTCTAAGTCTGGTGTTGGGAAGTCTATAAAATTGACCTGATCACCTGTGTGGCTCCATGAGAGCCCACTGTCAAGCTATTGACATTAAAGAAGCGCTTGTTGGGAGGTAACCCAATTTTTATTTATCTAATTTTATTTTTATTATTCTTTCATGTTTTATTAGGTTCATGATCATGTAGAGTCACAAAATAAATAGAAAAACCAAAAACAGAATCAAAAACAGCAGAAGAAAAATCACACCCTGGAGGAAGGGCTTACTGGCATTTAAACGCCAGTAAGAAGCATCTGGCTGGCGTTCAACGCCAGAACAGAGCATGGATCTGGCGTTGAATGCCCAAAACAAGCAGCATCCTGGCATTCAGACGCCAAGAATGCACACTGAGGAAAGCTGGCGCTGAACGCCAGAAACAAGCATAGAACTGGCGTTCAATGCCAGAAACATGCTGCATCTGGGCGTTGAACGCCCAGAACAAGCATCAGTTCGGCGTTTAAACGCCAGAATTGCATGCAAAGGTGTTTTACATGCCTAATTGGTGCAGGGATGTAAATCCTTGACACCTCAGGATCTGTGGACCCCACAGGATCCCCACATATCTCCACTCACCTTACCTCCTCATAATCCTATATCACTCTTTCCCAAGAACCATTTACCACTCACATCCATTACTCCCCTAAAACCATCATACAACCCACCTACACCCACCCACTCAAATTCAAACCATCAACTCACCTCCATATCTTCTTCTTCTTCTACTATTCTTTCTTCTTTTGCTCGAGGGCGAGCAATATTCTAAGTTTGGTGTGGTAAAAGCATAGCTTTTTTGTTTTTCCATAACCATTGATGGCACCTAAGGCCAGAGAAACCTCTAGAAAGAGAAAAGAGAAGACAAAAGCTTCCACCTCCAAGTCATAGGAGATGGAGAGATTCATCTCAAGGGTCTATAGCTCAGTGGTAGAATATTTGACTGCAAATCAAGAGATCCCTGAGATACCTCAGGGGACACATTTTCCTCCACACAATTATTGGGAGCAATTAAGGGTGGAACATCAAGAGCACTCAATCATCCTCCATGAAATTAGAGAAGATCAAAAAGCTATGAGGGAGGAGCAACAAAGACAAGGAAGAGACATAGAAGAGCTCAAGGACATCATTGGTTCCTCAAGGAGAAAATGACACCATCACTAAGGTGGACTCATTCCTTGTTCTTAAACTTTCTGTTTTTCGTTTTCTTATGTTAAATGTTTATCTATGTTTGTGTCTTTATTACATGATCATTTGTGTCTAACTGTCTATGCCTTAAAGTAGTGAATACGAATCCATCACCTCTCTTAAATGGAAAAATGTTTTAATTACAAAAGAACAAGAAGTACATGAGTTTCGAATTTATACTTGAACTTAGTTTAATTATTTTGATGTGGAGACAATACTTTTTGTTTTCTGAATGAATGCTTGAACAGTGCATATGTCTTTTGAAGTTGATGTTTTAGAATGTTAAATATGTTGGCTCTTGAAAGAATGATGAACAGGAGACATGTTATTTGATAATCTAAAAAATCATAAAAATGATTCTTGAAGCAAGAAAAAGCAGTGAATACAAAAGCTTGCAGAAAAAAAAGAAAGAAAAAAAATGGCGAAAAAAAAAATAAAAAAGAGAAAAAGCAAGTAGAAAAAGCCAAAAGCTCTTAAAACCAAAAGGCAAGAGCAAAAAGCCAATAACCCTTAAAATCAAAAGGCAAGGGTAAATAAAAAGGATCCCAAGGCTTTGAGCATCAATGGATAGAAGGGCCTAAAGGAATAAAATCTTGGCCTAAGCGACTAAACCAAGCTGTCCCTAACCATGTGCTTGTGGCGTGAAGGTGTCAAGTGAAAACTTTAGACTGAGCGGTTAAAGTCAAGGTCCAAAGCAAAAGAAGAGTGTGCTTAAGAACCTTGGACACCTCTAATTGGGGACTTTAGCAAAGCTGAGTCACAATCTGAAAAGGTTCACCCAATTATGTGTCTGTGGCATTTATGTATCCAGTGGTAATATTGGAAAACAAAGTGCTTAGGGCCACGGCCAAGACTCATAAAGTAGTTGTGTTCAAGAATCAACGTACTGAACTAGGAGAATCAATAACACTATCTGAATTCTGAGTTCCTATAGATGCCAATCATTCTGAACTTCAAAGGATAAAGCGAGATGCCAAAACTATTCAAGAGGCAAAAAGCTACAAGTCCCGCTCATCTTATTGGAGCTATGTTTCATTGATATTTTGGAATTTATAGTATATTCTCTTCTTTTTATCCTATTTGATTTTTAGTTGCTTGGGGACAAGCAACAATTTAAGTTTGGTATTGTGATGAGCGGATAATTTATACGCTTTTTGGCATTGTTTTTAGTATGTTTTTAGTAGGATCTAGTTACTTTTAGGGATGTTTTTATTAGTTTTTATGTTAAATTCACATTTCTGGACTTTACTATGAGCTTGTGTATTTTTTTGTGAGTTCAGGTATTTTCTGGCTGAAATTGAGGGACTTGAGCAAAAATCAGATTCAGAGGTAGAAGAAGGACTGCTGATGTTGTTGGATTCTGACCTCCCTGCACTCAAAGTGGATTTTCTGGAGCTACAGAACTCAAAATGGTGAGCTTCTAATTGCGTTGGAAAGTAGACATCCAGAGCTTTCCAGAAATATATAATAATCCATACTTTAGCCGAGTTTAGATGATACAAAAGGGCGTTGAACGCCAGTTCTACGCTGTAGTCTGGAGTTAAACGCCAAAAACACGTCACGAACCAGAGTTGAACGCCAAAAACACGTTACAACTTAGCGTTCAACTCCAAAAGAAGCCTCTACACGTGTAAACTTCAAGCTCAGCCCAAGCACACACCAAGTGGGCCCCGGAAGTGGATTTATGCATCAATTACTTACTTCTGTAAACCCTAGTAACTAGTTTAGTATAAATAGGACTTTTTACTATTGTATTTTCATCTAGGGATCATCTTTGATCAGTTTTATGCTATCTTAGACCTTCATGGGGGCTTGCCATTCGGCCATGCCTGAACCATTATCACTTATGTATTTTCAAACGGTAGAGTTTCTGCACTCCATAGATTAAGGTGTGGAGCTCTGCTGTTCCTCATGAATTAATACAAAGTACCACTGTTTTTCTATTCAATTCAACTTATTCCGCTTCTAAGATATCCATTCGCACTTCAACATGAATGTGATGATCGTGACAGTCATCATCATTCCCTATGAACACGTGCCTGACAACCACTTCCGTTCTACCTTAGATTGAATGAGTATCTCTTGGATTCCTTAATCAGAATCTTCGTGGTATAAGTTAGAACCCATGGATAGCCATTCCTGAGATTCGGAAAGTCTAAACCTTGTCTGTGGTATTCCGAGTAGGATCTGGGAAGGGATGGCTGTGATGAACTTCAAACTCGCGAGTGCTGGGCGTAGTGACAGACGCAAAAGGATAGTAAATCCTATTCCAGTATGATCGAGAACCTCCAGATGATTAGCCATGCCGTGACAGAGCATTTGGACCATTTTCACAGAGAGGATGGGATGTAGCCATTGACAATGGTGATGCCCTTACAGAAAGCTTGCCATGGAAAGGAGTAAGACTGATTGGATGAAGACAGCGGGAAAGCAGAGATTCAGAGGAACGAAAGCATCTCTATACGCTTATCTGAAATTCTCATCAATGATATGCATAAGTATTTTTATCTTTACTTTCTATTTATTTATTATTATTATTATTCGAAAACTCTATAACCATTTGATATCCGCCTGACTGAGATTTACAAGGTGACCATAGCTTGCTTCATACCAACAATCTCCGTGGAATCGACCCTTACTCACGTAAGGTTTTATTACTTGGACGACCCAGTGCACTTGCTGGTTAGTTGTGCGAAGTTGTGAAGTTATGTTTGGACCATGGTATTGTGCACCAGTTGTTGGCGCTATTGCCAGGGAGAGAACGAACAACAAATTTTACAACCTCTGAGTAACAATTTCGCATACCAAGCATCCGTTTTAATGAAGGGAGATTCAAAACTGCATTCCATGAACTCGAATTTGAACAGATAAAGCTCAAATAGATATTGCCTGAGTTAACATTCCAGTTCAACGATGATGAGTGCCCACAGATTCGAGAGAAGATTGAACAAAGGGGTTGGCAAAGGCTCATGAACCCAAAAGCAAAGATAAATGCAAACCTCATCAAAGAGTTCTATGCAAATGTGGTCAGAGAAGACAAAACCAAGGCCCCCACCTTCAAAAGTTATGTGAGAGGAACAGAGGTGGACTTCAGCCCCAATGCAAAAACAAGGATTCTTCAGCTGAAATCGCCACATTTTGATGAGCCCAGTTATCATGTAAGAATAAGTAATGGCCCCGACAATGATGAACTAGAAGAAATTGTGAACGATATGTGTGTTATAGGATCCGACTGGGAAAGGTATTCGGATAGGAGACCCCGGTTCATCAGGAGAGGAGTCCTCATCCCGGAAGCCAAGGGATGGTTTGAGCTCGTGAGGAGATCTATCCTCCCAGCCGCGAACGATTCTGAGGTTAACACTACCCGAGCTACTATGGTACATTGCTTAATAAAGGGTGGAGGCATCAATGTGCATGAAATTATAGCTGAGGGGATTCAAGAGTCAGCCGAGAAGAATGATCCAGGTGCTAGACTTTGGTACCCCAGCACCATCCTTAGACTGTGTACAAAAGCCAAGGTAGTCTTCGAGGACAGAAATCCAAATTGGATAAACCCTGGGAGGTTAGTTACGCTATAGCGTATAACTTATGTGGCACTCGCCCAACAACAAAGAAGGCCTCAAATAGGGAAAAGAACATCACAAGAAGGACCTCACCGAAGAATCTCATAAAGAAGAATACCAGCAAGAAGAGTACTATGATCCAACCAACATAAACTTGAATCACATTCACGGAGCCATTGAGGAGCTAGCAAGGAGTTATATGGAGGGACAAGAACAACAACTGCACATTCAAGCCTAAAGGATGGATCGTCAAGAAGAACTCCTTTCTAATTGGATGAATCAACAAGGGGAGTGGCAGAAACAGCAAATGGAACACTACTCCCAGCTCACTCAAGCCATCAATCAAGTGACTGAAAGGCAAGAGCGTCAAGACAAACACCTTCAAGAACTCAACCAACGTCAGCTAGCTCAGACGAAGGCATTCAATGAGTTCAGCGTACTTAATGAAGGACGGCAACCACATATGGAAGAGTTCAACATAAACACTCAAGCCAAGTTGAACTATATGTCTAGGCATATGCATAATCTACACTCTGCAATCCCTAGGTATGATGCAGTCCAAAAAGATCTAACAGAACAAGAGGAAGGTGAAACAGCAAAAGGAAACATTGAAAAAGAAGATGGAAGATGCTGGCTTCTGAAAAAAGCTAATTGGAAAAAGCAAGGGAGGTGGGGGTTCAAGCACTCAAGAAAAACACAAAGAGGACAAACAAGAGGAAGAGCATGAGCACCCCCATGAGTAAAAGGTGGTGGAGTTCTCTCATTGTCCCATCTTTTTCAAGTTTTAAATAAGGAAAATCAGGTATGAAATAGAACATGTTTCCATGGTAGTTTAGGATTTTAAATTCTGCCTTTAAGTTTTCATTGCTTAGGTCTATGCTTGCTAGTCTAATGTCACTACTGCATTCTCACCTTGCTTACTTGTATGCTTGTCCTTTAAGTCAAATAAAAAGAGATGTTATGAAAGACCAGAGTGATGTTCAAATTGTGGAGTAAGTTCTTAAGCTTGTGGTGTAGTAATTACTTAGCTAAGTTGGTTCACCAACAAGGTAGGAAGGCAACTATCTGTCCTAAATCATATGCTTGAAACACGCCCCATGAGACTAGCTAAATAACAAGATCCTAATAAGAAAAGGGGAAAGAATGAAAGTTGAGAAATAAAGAAAAAGAGTAAGAAATAAGGCTAGGCACCAAGGGTTGAATCTTAAGGCATGTGTCTGTGGTGCTCCTGTGCAAAGGATATACTTGGATGAATAAGCTCTCAGGGGTGCCTTATCACTTGGTAACTTGGGTTAACTAACCCGAGATTATCAGCTGAAAGTCCACTATCAAGAGTAACCCTTGCTACAGAGCACTTAGTAACCCAAAGAGGTGCTGGACACCAAGGTCTCAAGAATAAAAATAACAAACCATGTGCCTGTGGTGTGAATGTATGGGGGAAAGAGACTTGAGGGAGTAAGTCTTTAGGGGTGTCTTAACACCTAGCACCTTGAACCAACTGGTTCGGGAGTGCTGGCTGAAAGCTTATATTAAAGAGTCGCCCCCTTACAGAGCACATAATCTAAAGAACACAATCAAACCCTGAAAAGACAAAGGGATCAATGAATAAAAGTCTCATAGGGTACAATCAAGTGAGTATTCCAGGGCATGGTAAAGGTCTGAAAGCCAATGAAGGAATGAACCTAAGTTGCTATGCATGAAACCCCATAAAACCAAGGACATGACTTCCACAATAATGACTCATTTCTCTTGTCATTTCATTCATCATTCTCAGGTTCGAGTACTTGCTTAGGGACAAGCAAGTTTTAAGTTTGGTGTTGTGATGCCAGGGCATTTTGGCCAGTTTCACTGACCTTTTCTTTACTGTTTTAGGGTAGTTTCATGCATTTTCTTAGTTAATAAGTAAGTTTTGGGTAGATAATCACTTACATCTTGATTCAAGCAAACATTGTGAATTTCATGTGATTTTATGAGAATTATGCAAAAATTGAATGACAAATTGGATAATGCATGTCTCATAACTTGGATTAGAGCTTTGATGCACTTTATTTGCTTGATTTCAGGACAAAAGAAGCAAGGAAGAGCCACATTAGCAGCCACGTTAATCTAATTAACGTGACCACTAACGTGGAATGGGAATAAACTTGCAACGTTAATGAGAAAAGTGATTTCCAATAACGCCTTCGAAACCATCATGACCCACGTTAATTGCCAGGTTAACTACATCAACGTGGTAGTTAACGTGGAGAGAAAGGGAGCTCCAGCGTTAGTGGTAAAAGTGAATACCACTAACGCTCCAAATTGGCAATTAGCCACGTTAAGAGTCATGTTAACTCAGTTAACATGAACTCTAATGTGGAAAGGAAGACAAAGCCAACGTTAGTGACACTCACCTTTGTCACTAACGTTGGACTAAGCCCAATTGGCCACGTTAAGAGTCATGTTAACTACATTAACGTGAACTCTAACGTGGAAGGAGCAAGGAATCGCCAACGTTAGTGACACTCACCTTTGTCACTAACGTTGGACCAAGCCACTATGAGCCACGTTAGTTGCCACGTTAATTGCATTAACGTGGAAGCTAACGTGGAGGAAAGAAATGATGAGCCAACGTTAGTGACACTCACCTTTGTCACTAACATTGGAGATGGCAATCACCACCACGTTAGTGGCCACGTTAAGTCAATTAACGTGAGGCACAAACGTGAGAAGGGGCGCTTGGAACATTAGTGACAAAGGTAAGTGTCACTAATGCTCTCGAGGCTAAGGCATGCCCACGTTAAGAGCCACGTTAGTTATACTAACGTGGACTCTAACGTGAGAAAAGGGGGGCTAAGAGCAACGTTATTAGCAACAGTGAACGCCAATAACGCCTGCGATGGACCAAGAGGCAACGTTAGTGGTCACGTTAGTGCCACTAACGTTGAAGTTAACGTGAACCATCTTGGGCTAGGAACGTTAGTGAAAAAGGTGATTGTCACTAACGTTCTCGAACCCACATTTTCACTTAACGTTAACGCCACTAACGTCCTAGCTAAAGTCCATGCCTACTTCACACTTTCTCTGCAAGTAAAGCTGAGCCCCCTGAAGATTCCAAACTACTTCAACTCAGGATCCAAAGGCCCATATCCAAAGACTTGAAGAGCCAACTAGAAGATCAGAAGAGTAGTATATATAGGAGTAGTTTTGAACTAGAGAAGGGAGCTTGGGAGGCTTTTTGGCATTGAGAACCACTCTCTGTATAATTTTACTTTCTCTGCAACTTCAAGTTTTTACTTTCAGAATGTATTTTCCATCTTTGTTTTCCATTTCCAGAGCTATGAACAACTAAACCCCTTTCATTGGGTTAGCGAGCTTTGTTGTAATTTGATGGATCAATAATAGTTTTCATTATTCTTCTTCTTTCTTTTCTCTTGATTTTACTAGAAATCGTTCAATCTTCATCCAATTGGGTAGTTATCTTGGAAAAGAAGCTATTCATACTTGGATCTCTTCGGAACCTTGGAAGAGGAATGAAGAGATTATGCTAGAAATGCTTTCTCATGTTGGACCAAATTGGGGTTTGGACGGATATAGTGACATATAATTCTCCCAATACTTTGATTTGGAAATACATGTGGTATAATCAGTGACCATACTTCTTCTCTTCTCATGAGCAATTAGACCAAGGAATTGTCTATTGATCAAGATTTGAGAGATTGAATTACCAAGGAATTGGAATTCAATCACTTAAGATTGCCAAGGAGATCAATGAATGCATTGATTGAGGAAGAGATGAAAATGAACTTGATCCGGAGATTGCAACATCTCCTGAGCCCAATGAATTCCCCATTTCTGATCTTACCCATTCTCTTTACTTTTTGCCATTTACTTTTATGTTCGTCTTCCCCATTTCCCATTTAAGATTCTGCAATTTATTTTCTATCATTTATATTCAGTTCTTTATTTCCATCATTTACAATTTTTGTTATTTACTTTCCCGCCATTTAATTTTCTGCAACTCTCAAATCAACTTCTGCTTAGCTCAACTAGAACATTCCTCCAATTAAAGTTGCTTGACCAATCAATCCCTGTGGGATTCGACCTCACTCTATTGTGAGTTTTTACTTGACGACAATTCGATATACTTGCCGAAGGAAAATTTGTTGAGAGACAAGTTTCCGTGCATCAAGTTTATAGTGCCGTTGCCGGGGATTGATTTTGTATCCACAATGATTAAATTGGTTGATTACCTAGATTGAAGGCCCGGATTGATGAAGCTTGGTGAGAAGGGATGAGGAAGAGGTAATTGCATATTGGATTTTACATTCGGTTCTCTCTCTTCTCTCTCTGTCCGAACCGGTTTGATGTTTGAAGAAGAAGAAGTTGGCTCGGTTCAACCATTTCAACCTTGGAGGCTTCCCCTTCTATAATAAGGGTGGACAGCCAAGGCTTGAAACAAGGAGAAAAGAGTGAAAAGCACAGAGTTCTCATAGCTACCTAAGCTAACAGAAGTTCTTCTCCTTGAATGTTTTTCATGTTGTATTTTTCTGTTTAGTCTTGTTTGTCTTGAGTCTCATGGAAAAAGGCAAACAGTGAGGTTTGTATGAAAAAGCCATAGAGTGGAAAAAGGCAGAGTATACAAAATTAAAAGAAAAAACCATAGATGTCCTAGAGGTCCTTTGTACATCTGTGTTGTGTTTCATGATTCTGTGGGAATCCCCTTGCAAGTTGGGTTAGCACTTAGCAGTTGAACACTTGGTAGGTGACCAAGACTTATCCCGGATAGAAAGGGTAGTTCCTAGGGAGAATTAGTGTCTGTAATCTGTTTGATTATAGTGAAATTCCATCATTGTTGTGATGGAGACTGGATGTAGGCTGCACTGCACTTAGCAGCTGAACCAAGATTCTTCTGGGTGTGATTCTCTCTTTCTATTCAACTCAAATTCTGATTCTGTTCGTAGGAGACAAAATTGAAAAATATCTCCTCATTGGTTACGAGACAAAAAGGAAAAGTCTCTTGACTAATGACGAGACAAAAAGCAGAAATATCTCCTAAAGCATTTTAAAAGGGCAGCAAGAGCTACTCAGCGAAAAGGGGCTAAGATTCAAACCCTCCCCTTCTCTTAGCCACTGATAACCATCAATAACAATGTTGATTAGGGGGTTTATAAGCATATGGTGGTTGTAGTTGATAACCACAAGGAGGTCCACCACACACATTAGATTGGTATGCATCATGGTATGGCTCTTGATCATAGTACATTGGTGGAGGTTGTTGCCATGAAGGTTGTCCATATGCTTAAGGCTCCTCCCACCTTTGATTCCCAAATCTTTGATGCACATCCTCATTGGAGCTTCCATTCCCTACAATATAGTTAGAACCAAACTCATAGCCAAAGTGGTAAGAATTCATAGTAGCAAGAGCAAATGAAAACGAAATCTAATAAGAAACAAAGAAAACCAAATCCTAAAACTAGCAAAAACTAGCAAACAAACCAAAAATCAACCTATTTACAATATTAACATATATACAACAACCAATAACAAGCACACATTGCAATTTTTCGGCAACGATACCAAAAACTTGATAGAAGGTTTTATGTCGATCTAGAATTCCTTAATAAAATTGAATCACTTCGTTGCAAGTATAGCCTAGACCAACAACTAATCCTCCATTAAAGTTTAGTTTTGTTTGTCATGAATACAAACCAATAAAAATACCAAAAGTATTAGATCTCGGGTCGTCTCTCAAAGGAATTGCAGTGAGGTATGCATATTATTGGTTATGGTATCCAAGGGGTGGTTTGCATATAAGAAGACAAGAATTTAAATGGCAAGAAATTAAATCTAACAACTAAAGATAACAAATACTAAAAAGAGGCATTCATGGCAAGGATTGAGAATCTAGGATTTCTATCCTAGTCATTAATTATCACACAATAGTTAACAAGAGCTAATCCTATTTCATCATCTCCAACATAGGAAGAAGGTATAATATTATCTTCACATTGAGAGAAAGTCAAATAAGACTAGTTAATATCAATCCAAAATTCCTAATCAATTCACTAATTGAATTAGCAACAGATTAGAGTCAATAGAAATAATATTAACTAACAACCCTAGGTCACCAAAATAAGTTGGGTATTAATGACTCAAGATTGCCTAATTTCTCTTTCCAAGCCAAGAATGCTCAAATAGCTACTCTAACATCCAACCAAGCATTTTGTTAAACACTTGGAAGGCATAAAAGAAAAGCATCATAAAATTGTAAGAAATATAAATCTACAACTACCCAAAGCAAGAAATTAACAATAACAACTAAGGAAAGCTCATTAAACATGAAATACTTCAAAATTGCATTAAAGAGAATGAAAATTAACAAGAGTTCATCAACATAAAAAGTAACCAAAATGAGAAATTAACAAGAAGAACTAAGAAAATCAAAGCAATTCAACAAGGGAAAGTAAAGGAAACTAAATCAAAATAAGTAATTAAACCTAACTCTAAGAGAAAACTAAACTAAGAACCCTAATTTCTAGAGAGAAGAGGGAGCTTCTCTCTCTAGAACTAACCTAAAGTATGTTTCCTACACTACCTAATTGCTCCCCCCTTGACCCATCTTGAATTCTGCATCAAATAGCCTCAGAAATGAGTTGGATTTGGGTCTGGTTGGCTCAGATATCGCCCCCAGCATAATCACTTTAATGAAGTCACGTGATCAGTGTCACGCGTGCGCATGGTCAATGAATGCGCATCGCTTGCAAATTTTTTCCTCATGCGGACGCGTGGGTGATGCGTGCGCGTCGCTGGCAGATCTCCTCCTCATGCGTACGCGTGGGTGAAGCGTGCGCGTGACCTTCAATTCAGCAAATCCTTATTTCTTCATGAATTCTCCACTTTGCATACTTTTCTCTTCACCTCTTCCATCCAATCCTTGCCTTATAAGCCTGAAATCACTCAACAAATATATCAAGGCATCGAATGGGATTGAAGTGAATTAAAATTGGCAAATTAAAGGCCCAAAAAGCATGTTTTTATCTCTTAAGCACAAATTAGGGAGAATTACAAAACCATGCTATTTTATTGAATAAATGTGGGATAAGTTGATAAAATCCCCTAAATTCAACACAAGATAAACCACAAAATTGGAGTTTATCATTTGACTTTATCTTTCTAAATTGAAAATCGGGTAAGGAACTTCTTAGCCAGGTCATCAAAGCAAGTTACTCATATGGGTGGTAAGTTGTCAAACCACTTCATCGCTGCTTTGGTCAGCATTGTCGGGAAGGCCTTGCAACGAGTTGCATCGAAGCATCAGCCAGGTACATCCAACTATTGAAATTTCTTAGGTGATGTCTCGAGTAGGTCGTTCCATCATAGAGATCCATGTCGGGGGGCTTTAAAGTTCTTGGGAACCTTGACTCGCATGATTTCTTCAATGAATGGATCATCCCCTTCAAGAGGACTTTCCTCCCAACCCTTCGAGAGCTTTTCCTCCAACTCTCTTTGTTGTCGTACTTCTTTTCGTAATTCTCTTTCTGCTTCTCATTGCCGTTCAACCTCCTGCTCGAGTTGCTCCAACCGGCCGCGATTCCTATGTACGAGTCCTAATTTCTCTCTCAATTGAGGAGATTCTTCTTCTTCGGGTGGATGGACTTCCGAATGAATTTGTCGTGGATGAGGGTTTCCTGACGTTCCCTCCCCATGTGGACCACTCGTTCTCTCTTGTTGGGGAGGTATCACGAGTGCTCTCTCATCGTTGTGAGGCTCTGGCTCAGATTCAGAAGATGTATGTCCATCTACAAATTGTTCATCCGCTACGGATAGAAGTAGACTTCCAGGTCTCTAGCAATGGCGCCAATGTTTCGAGGGTTACCTGAAATGGTAATTTGGGCCTGAACGTGAGGTACAAGCTCTTTTTGAGGCAGCATCCGACTTGTACAATTAGCCAGTTACCACCCCCCTCCTTCTCATGAGAAACTCGGACGGCAGCACTTCGGCACCCGTACAAGTCGGACACTGCCTGATAAACCACTATTTTATGGTTTATCTTGTGCTCATTTGAGTGGTTTTTATTAAGTCTTTGCTCACTTATTCATATAATTTGTATGATTTTACAATTCCTTCCTAATTCTGTGATATAGTTGAAAACATGTTTCCTAATCCTTTAAACTGTTAATTTTAATTATCTTTTATTACCATTCAATGCCGTGATCTGTGTGTTAAGTGTTTCCAGGCTTTATAGGGCAGGAATGGCTTAGAAGATGGAAAGGAAACATGCAAAAGTGGAAGGAACGTGAAAAAATGAAGTTTTGAGAAGCTAGCAGCGACGCGCTGATAAACGAAATTTATCATGCCGATATAGAATTCAATAATGGATATAATCGTGAGTATAGTCTAATCGACATTCAAACTTCGCATCAAACAATCCTACAATCTATAACCGAGAGTACTAGTCCCCCGAGTCGTCCTCCCTTGGAATTGTTAGAGCATGCATCTTATCGATTAGGAAGCCTTGTTGTGGTTCTTTTGAAGGTTTAGCAAAATAAATGGCAAACAAGCAATCAATTTTTAGAAGACTTGGCCTAGGGTTGGCATTAGAAATTCTATCCTTATAGTCCCGTCAATGATGACAACAATTAGGCCTTGCTTCATTTAGTTAACCCCTAGGTATAGAGGAAAGTCAAATGAGAGTAACTAACTTGAGTCACAAGTCCTAGTTTTCACCTTAGGGAAATCTAGCTTTAGTGCACTCCAAGTCAATTAGCAATTTCTAATTCCAAATCAACAATTGACATAAACTATTCAACTCTTTATGATGACTCAAACCCTATGCCAAGTAAGAAACTTTTACTCCATAACTAATGTTGGCATTTTATCAAACAATTGATGAGCAAGGAAAAAAAGGCATAGTAAAAAAATGAGAAGGAAGTAGAATTGAAAGTGCTTCAACACAAGGAACTAACAACAATTAACAAAGAACAACAATAGAAATGAGCTTCTCAAGAAATTGAAAAAAATCCAAAACTACAAAGTTGAATCTAGGATCTATGAGGATTGAGCAATTACAAGCACTAATTGAGATTGGAGAAGAAGATCTATAACATGAACAAATGAATTGAGAATTGCAATGGATCTCACCAAAGTGTGATTAGAAATTCAGAAAATGCATGAAAATGAATCCTAATGAGAGCTTGGAATCTCCCTTTCTCTCTCTACCCAAGAGTGTAACTAACAATAGCCAAAAAACTCTAGAACCATCTAAAAATGAGCCAAAAGTCCTTAACCCTTCAACCCTTGGTCTTCTTAAGCTCTTCCCGCCAAGGCACTTCCCCCAAGATGAGATCTCCAACTGTCTCCACGCCCAGGTCACGTGACTTCTAAAAAAAATCATGTTCGAGCATCGGCGCGCACACGCAAAGCGCGCGTGCGTGCCACTGGGGCATCTTGCAATGTGAGCGGAGGTGCAGCGTACGCGTGCACGCCCATGGGGGTTATGGCCTAGCCACTACACAAGCCGACTCGTGGCTTGGCTTCTGGCTTTGACTTCTAGCTGCGCAATCCATGCGGGCGCGCCGAGTACGCGCACGCGCCCTTGCTGAAGTTTCCAAAGCTCAAATTCTCATGCTCCTTTCCTTCACGCCCATTCTCCTTCTCTCTTCCGGTTCATCCCTGCCCTATATTCTGAAACCACTTAACACACAGGTCACGGCATCGAACGGCATCAAGAGAAGATTAGAAATGTATCTAATTTAGTGCAAAATAAGCATGTTTTCATCCATGAGGCAAAAGTTAGGAAAGGAACACAAAGTCTTGTATTTTCATATGAAAAGCGTGTGGAATCATTGATAAAACCCCTGAAATCGATACAAGATAAACCCTCAAAATGGGTTTATCAACCTCCCCACACTTAGATTCTAGCATGTCCTCATGCTTAGAGAAATGCAAGAGAAACGCAAAAGACCGAAGGATCATGGAGGTATAAGACTCATGAGGTGCAACCTAATTACGTGAATGCAACTACGACTAGTGCTACCATCTACTTGGTTAGGAACAAATCAACCTTCCTAAGATATATGCAA
The DNA here is from genome assembly GCF_003086295.3 of Arachis hypogaea. Classification (NCBI taxonomy): domain Eukaryota; kingdom Viridiplantae; phylum Streptophyta; class Magnoliopsida; order Fabales; family Fabaceae; genus Arachis; species Arachis hypogaea. The sequence goes on from NC_092050.1 coordinate 66,465,696, forward strand.
GCATATAGGGCACGGTGGCGGTCAATATATGGGATTCACCAATTTTTTTGAGCATCAAGTGCAATATATGCAACTTCGCATGAAGCATGCTCGTGAGAGCCGGGAATCATGAATTAGAGCCTTCGAAACCTTACCGGAAGTGTTTACACTCTATTCGCTTGAGTGTCTAGGGTTGATTCTCTCAATTTTCTCCTAATCATGCTTTCCAAGATTTGTTCCTCATCTAATCAATCAACATATATTCCCGCATGCATACATCTATCATGAGGTCTTTCTTTGGTTGTAATGGGGCTAGGGTTAAGGTAGGATGCATATATGGTTAAGTGAGCTTGAAATTTGAATCTTTGATAAGCTTTAAACTTTCCACCTAACCTATGACATCCTATACAATTGAGTTCTAATCTAACTACCCATTCTTCACTTTTTCACATACTCATGTATTTTCTTTTTTTTTCATTTCACAACACTTATGTATTGATCTTATTAAGCTGCACCTTGCTTTAGGGCATTTTGTCCCCTTTTTATTCCTTTCTTCTCTCTTTTTTTTTCTTTCTTATTTCTATTTTTTCTTTCTTTTCATATTATTTTTTTTCTATTTTCTTTTTCATTTGTTTTTCTCATTTTATCAATGCATAAGGTTTTACATCTGGCCAATACATGAGTATGTACCCAATTCCCAATATTTTCAATAACAATACAAAACTGCCCCTTTTATTCCCCCAATGTCCCAAGGTTCCCACGCTTGAATGATACTCACACACACACTAGCCTAAGCTAATCAAAGATCCAAATGAGGACAATTATGGTTTTCCGCTTTAGGCTTGTAATGTGCTAATTTAAAGAACAAGTGGGTTAAGCGTAGGCTCAATTCTTGGCTAACAAGGGAAGATAGAGGGTAAGGCTATTTGGTAGGTGGGCTAACGAAGTGATGGCCTCAATTATATAAATGCATGAATACAAGGAATAATGGACATATAGACTCAAACAAAGCAAGGATTACACTCATAGAGAGAAAACAATTGCGCACAAGAAGGAGAATAAGTGACTATAAGATGTAGCCACAAAACAAGGCTCAAAGCTCACTAGCTTGTGTTCTTAACTCAAAATTCATGTTCCAAAATACAGTTCTTCAAGCAAGTTTGGCATCAAGATATTCAAAATTGGCAATGTCAAGGTTGCCCCAAAGTATTAGTTTCCTAAGAGAGAGTTTCATTGTTCCAACCAAGTAAACTTATTATGCAAATGATATCAAAGAAAACCTAATCATGCAACCTATCCTACTACAAAGGAGTTCAGAAAACGAAAATTTATTTGGGTGTTACCTACGGAGATCGGTCGGCCGACCTCCCCACACTTAAAACTTAGCACGGTCCTCCGTGCTAGAGGTGATGCGCAATGGGTGGCAATGGCCGAGTCCCGAGTGTCCTTCATCTCCGTTATCATCGGTACTTCCGCTTGAAGTTGCGGTGGATGTGGAGATATCTGGTTCCTCCATGGGTGGGGTGACAATGCTTAGAAGTTTCTTCACGTGAGCATATCGGCGTTGGTTACGCCTCTCATAACGGTCCAACTTCTTATGAAGGTCTTCAAGGCGTTGGGTGGCTGATTCTTGTGGCGTGGATGATGTAGTGGGATTCCAATCATTCACACTCATTAGGATTAGTTTAGAGTTAGTTTCTAGAGAGAGAAGCTCTCTCTTCTCTCTAGAATTAGGATTAGGATTAGGTTTAGTTCTTAGATCTAGGTTTTAATCTTTGCTTTCTTCCACTTCTATCTCTCAATTCTTTGTTGCTACATTCATCTTCTTCTATTCTTTTGTTATAATTTCCTTTATGTTGTTCTTATATTTCGTTGTAGATCTAGTATTGTTCCTTCTGCATTCTTCCAATTCAATAAGAGATAATTCATAATAATTGTTCTTCTTTGCTTTTCTATTGTTGATCTCTTGCCTTTGTAGTTGTAGATTCCTTTAATTCTTGCAATTAATAATGTTTACTTCTATTGCACTCTATGTGTTTGTTGAAATGCCTCTTCTAGATATAGTGTAGATTTTGTTCCTCTTGGCCTAGGTAGAGTAATTAGTGACACTTGAGTTATCTAATTCCTTTGTTGATTGATAATTGGAGAGATTGCTAATTGGTTTGGAGTGCACTAAAGCTAGTCTTCCCTTGGGAGTTGGCTAGGACTTGTGGCTCAAGTCAATTCATCCACTTGACTTTCCTTTAATTAGTAAGGGTTAACTAAGTGGTAGCAATGAACAATTCTCATCACAATTGAGAAGGATAACTAGGATAGGACTTCTAATTTTCATACCTTGCCAAGAGCCTTTTATAGTTGTTAGTTTATTTTCATTGCCATTTACTTTTCATGCTTCTTATCCGAAACCCCAAAATAACTCATAACCAATAACAAGACACTTTATTGTAATTCCTAGGGAGAACGACCCGAGGTCCAATACTTCGGTTTATAAATTTTAGGGTTCATCTTCATCCATTTTCTGAATTTCCAATCACACTTTGGTGAGATCCATTGCAATTCTCAATTCATTTGTTCATGTTATAGATCTTCTTCTCCAATCTCAATTAGTGCTTGTAATTGCTCAATCCTCATAGATCCTAGATTCAACTTTGTAGTTTTGGATTTTTTTCAATTTCTTGAGAAGCTCATTTCCATTGTTGTTCTTTGTTAATTGTTGTTAGTTTCTTGTGTTGAAGCACTTTCAATTCTACTTCCTTCTCATTTTTTTACTATGCCTTTTTTTCCTTGCTCATCAATTGTTTGATAAAATGCCAACATTAGTTATGGAGTAAAAGTTTCTTACTTGGCATAGGGTTTGAGTCATTAGAAAGAGTTGAATAGTTTATGTCAATTGTTGATTTGGAATTAGATATTGCTACTTGACTTGGAGTGCACTAAAGCTAGATTTCCCTAAGGTGAAAACTAGGACTTGTGACTCAAGTTAGTTACTCTCATTTGACTTTCCTCTATACCTAGGGGTTAACTAAATGAAGCAAGGCCTAATTGTTGTCATCATTGACGGGACTATAAGGATAGAATTTCTAATGCCAACCCTAGGCCAAGTCTTCTAAAAATTGATTGCTTGTTTGCCATTTATTTTGCTAAACCTTCAAAAGAACCACAACAAGGCTTCCTAATCGATAAGATGCATGCTCTAGCAATTCCAAGGGAGGACGACTCGGGGGACTAGTACTCTCGGTTATAGATTGTAGGATTGTTTGATGCGAAGTTTGAATGTCGATTAGACTATACTCACGATTATATCCATTATTGAATTCTATATCGGCATGATAAATTTCGTTTATCAAAATGGCACCGTTGCTGGGGATATTGCTTAGTGTGCCATGTTATTGCTTAGAGTAGTTATGTGTGCATGCATATAGTTGCATTTTTTTGTGATTCTTTGTCCAAGTGACTAACCCCTCATCGTTACCATGAATTTCACTTCCCCTTCATTGCATGACGCGTTCACAACCGAATCCGAGCTTAGTCCCCTTTGATCCGGAAATAGAACGAACTTTGTTTCATATTAGACAAGCTCGGAAGCGGTTAAGGTTTGGACAAGGTGAAGAGGTTTTCACCACCTCAACCACCTCACTAAAAGTTAACATTGAACCGTCACTCAACGAAGGCAATAATCATTCTCCCATCAAAATCACTAACAATTCTTTTCTTGTTTTAGGTACTAACGCCATGGATGCTCCGAGGAGAGTTACTATCAAGGAAGCGGGTGCACCAGATTACATCCTTCAACCCTTTCATGTAACTCACCCCAATTTGAATGCAAACTTTGAACTCAAGACCGCTTTGATCAACCTCCTACCCAAATTTCATGGGCTTCCCGCACAAGACCCTATTCGACATCTCAAGGACTTTCATCGTATATGCTCAACAACAAGACGGGAAGGATCCGATGAGGTTGCTATATGGTTGTTTGCTTTCCCTTTCTCTCTTGAGGACAAGGCTAAAGAATGGTTCTACACTTTATCTAGTGAAGTCACCTCCGATTGGGACTTGCTTAGACGAGGATTCTTGGATAAATTCTTGCCCCCGGAGAAGATGGATAGGCTAAGGAAGGAAATGTCTTGTATTGTACAAGGTGAAACAGAACCACTGTACGAGTATTGGGAACGGTTTCGTAAGCTATTAGACGCATGCCCTAATCACATGCTTGACACTCAAGTATTGCTTGGATACATATGTCAAGGGATGCGAGAACAAGATAGAACCCTCTTGGACACCTCTAGAAATGGTTCTTTGTCTAAATATAAAACAGCAGAGGAGGCATGGCAACTTATCATTGACTTAGCCAAATTCAATCAACATATGAGACGAAGAGTCGACCGCCCAAGAACCGTGAATGAGGTATCCACTAGTAGTGAAACCACCGCTCTAACCAAATTTTTGAGCAAAATGACATCCGTCTTGAGGCAACTCCAATTGAGCCAACAACAACCACAACAACCTCAACCTCAACCTCAACCTCAACCATATCAACAACACTCTCCACCCCCTCAACAACACAATCAACAATTGGTCCCTCAAAAAGTGTGTGGCATTTGTTCTTGCTATTCCCACTACACGGATGAGTGCCCAAGCCTTCAAGAGGACAACACTTTGGCGGCTACCCACAATTTCTATGACCGCCCAAATCAAGGGTACGACCAAGGCGGTAATCCTAACCAAGGGCACCCTTATCAAGGAGGAAGCTACAATCAAGGGAGTGGGTACCACAATCAAAATTGGAGAGACAATCATCAACAAGGAAATAGGGACAAAAACAACAATGGAGGAGGTCAAAGATGGAACAACAATTCACAAAACCAGCCACCATACAACCAAAACAACCCACCATACAACCAACAAAACCAACAAAGAAACTACCAAACATATCAACCACCACATCAAAGACCACCACCCAACCAATCACAAGCTCCTCAACTCACATATCCAACCGCCCCCTCCAACCAAGATGAAACACTCCGGACCATCATCCAAGGCCAAAAGGAACTACAAAACACACTTGCTTCCGGTCTCTCCGGCCTCACCTCTACACTACAAGCTCTTCTTGCACGAATGGACACATCATCAAATCCCACTCCTCAACCCCCAATCCAAAGCGTCATTCCCTCTCAACCTCAACCCAATCCTAAGGGGGACATCAATGCCATCACCCTGAGATTCGGAACACAATTAAAAGAGAAGGGAGCAAAGGATTCAAATCTCATCACAATCACTCAGGAGGAGGAGAGAATAGATATAGAAGAGGTAGTGGAAAAGGAGACACCACAAGTCATAGTTGAGGATGAAACTCAACCAACAAAAGAGACCCCCAAGACCAAGAGAATCTTGGAAGAAGAAATTGCTCAACCACTCCCATTTCCAATACTTGCAAAGAAAGCTAGGAAGCGCATAGAAATCGACCCCAAAATGGTAGAAATGTTCAAGAAAGTTGAGGTAACAATCCCCCTCTTTGATGCTATCCATCAAGTTCCTAGATATGCAAAATTTCTTAAAGATCTATGCATGAAAAAGGATAGAATTCTTGAATTGGAAACTATCCCATTGGGGAGTTCTATTTCCGCTTTAATGGGAGCATTGCCCGAGAAGTGTGATGATCCGGGCCCTTGTATGGTCACTTGCACCATCAATGGAGTTCAATTCGTAGATTGTATGTGTGACCTTGGAGCATGTGTTAGCATCATGCCTCTCTCCGTCTACCGGGTATTGAAGTTACCACCACTAAAAAGGTCGACGGCGAGATTTGTCCTAGCGGATAAAAGCATAATAACCGTGACGGGTGTTGTGGAAGATGTATTGGTGAATATCAAAGGGTTGGTATTTCCGATTGACTTCTATGTCCTTGAAATGCCATCAAGTGAAACCGAGAGAGCATCATCCATCCTACTTGGAAGACCATTTTTGAGAACTTCTAGATTTAAGCTAGATGCTTACTCGAGAACATACTCATTTGAGATAGATGGGAGAGTCGTGAGTTTTAGCCTAGAAGAAGCAATGAAGCATCCACCGGAAAATCACTCTCTATTCCGGTGTGACCCAATTGACAACATTGTAGCCGAAGTGCACCTTGCAAAGTTAGATGAGAAGTACATGATTGAAGAGGCAAATGAAGATCCAAGCAAATTAAACACCACACACCATAAAAACCACCCGGAAACCCAAACATCAAATCATGACAAAAAGATGGAATTAAAGCCACTACCTCCCCACCTAAGGTACTCATATCTTGATGAAGCCCAAAAGCTCCCCGTGATAATCGTACAAGAGCTAACTCCTCAACAAGAAGAAAAGTTGCTAGAGGTGTTGAGAAAAAATAAAAGGGAAATCGGGTGGAGTTTGGCGGATCTAGTGGGAATAAGCCCCCAAGTATGCGAGCACCGCATATTCCTTGAAGAAGGAGCAAGACCGGTCCGACAACCTCAAAGGAGACTTAATCCAACCATTCTTGAGGTGGTGAAAAAAGAGGTCACTCGGCTACTTGAAGCGGACATCATCTATCCTATCTCGGATAGCGAGTGGGTAAGCCCGGTCCAAGTGGTGCCAAAGAAATCCGGGGTGACCACAATCAAAAATGAAAGCGGTGAACTTATAGCAACAAGAGTGCAAAATTCTTGGAGAGTATGCATAGACTACCGAAGGTTGAATGCAGCCACAAGAAAAGACCACTTTCCACTACCGTTCATCGATCAAATGCTTGATCGACTAGCCGGTAAATCATATTATTGCTTTCTTGATGGTTACTCCGGATACTTCCAAATACACATTGCTCTAGAGGACCAAGAAAAAACAACATTTACTTGTCCCTTTGGAACGTATGCTTACAAACGTATGCCATTTGGCCTATGCAACGCACTGGCAACGTTTCAAAGATGCATGATGAGCCTATTTGCGGACTTTCTAGAGCAATGTATGGAAGTCTTCATGGACGACTTTAGCGTGTACGGTGATTCATTTGATCATTGCTTAGGTAACCTTGAAAAAGTCTTAGAGAGATGCACCAAAACAAACCTTGTCTTAAATTTTGAAAAGTGTCATTTCATGGTCAAACAAGGCATTGTTTTGGGGCACATAGTTTCAAAAGAAGGCATCTCCGTAGATCCGGCCAAAATAAATGTCATATCTAGTTTGCCTTACCCCTCCTCCGAGAGGGAAGTCCGCTCTTTTCTTGGACATGCAGGATTCTACCGGAGATTCATCAAAGACTTTAGCAAGGTAGCCCTACCTCTCTCTCGACTACTGCAAAAGGACACTGAATTTGAGCTAAGCAAGGAATGTATGGAAGCATATGACAAACTTAAAGTGGCATTGACACAAGCTCCTATTGTGCAAGGACCGAATTGGGCTCAACCATTTGAAATCATGTGTGATGCTTCGAATTATGCGATAGGAGCCGCGTTAGCACAACGCGAGGGTAAGATTCCCTATGTCATAGCTTATGCTTCAAAGACACTAGACGGAGCCCAATCCAACTACACTACTACCGAGAAGGAACTCCTAGCTATTATTTTTGCTTTGGACAAGTTCCGAGCCTATCTTCTTGGTTCCAAGGTAGTAGTGTTCTCGGATCACGCGGCACTAAAGTATTTGTTGGCCAAAAAGGAATCAAAACCGAGATTCATTCGTTGGGTGCTTTTGTTACAAGAATTTGACTTGGAGATCAAGGATAGGAGTGGTTCCCAAAACTTAGTGGCGGACCATCTAAGTCGCCTCAAACACACAAACGACGACACCACTCCTATCAATGACTCCTTTCCTCTAGATAGTTTGCACGCAATCTCAGAAGTAGTTCCTTGGTATGCCCCAATAGCAAACTACTTGGTTTCACGCACCTTCCCTCCCAATCTCAACAAACATCAAAATGATAAGCTGAAAAGCGAATCCAAATACTATGTTTGGGACGATCCCTATTTGTGGAGGCGTGGAGCCGACCAAATAGTGCGACGGTGCATACCTCAAACCGAATTCCAAGCAATCTTGGACGCTTGCCATTCTTCCAAAGGAGGTGGCCACTACGGCCCCCAAAGAACGGCAAGAAAGGTCCTTGATTGCGGATTTTGGTGGCCAACCCTTCTCAAAGATTCTTCCCTCTATTGCAAATCTTGTCCCCAATGCATTCGGTTTGGAAATATTTCTAAGAAGGACGAAATCCCCCAACAAAATATGCTTTTTGTGAAACCTTTGATGTATGGGGAATCGACTTCATGGGACCATTTCCAAATTCCAATGGCTTTCTCTACATCTTGTTAGCCGTCGATTATGTGTCAAAATGGGTGGAGGCAATCCCCACCCAGACGGATGATGCCGATGTTGTTTATTCTTTTGTGAGGAATGATATCATTTGTCGTTTTGGCTCCCCAAGAGCAATCATAAGTGATCAAGGATCCCATTTTTGCAACAAAAAAATGGACGGCCTCATGAGAAAGTATGGCATCATACACAAAGTCGCCACGGCCTACCACCCTCAGACAAATGGTCAAGCCGAGGTGTCTAACCGGGAAATTAAACATGTGTTGGAAAGGATTGTGAAGCCGAATAGGAAAGATTGGAGCGCTAAACTCTCCGATGCACTTTGGGCATTTCGAACGGCTTACAAAACACCCATTGGCATGAGCCCTTTTAGACTTGTATATGGTAAAGCATGCCATCTCCCGGTAGAAATCGAACACAAAGCTTATTGGGCCATAAAGGAATGCAATATGAGTTTGGGTGGAGCCGGAGTAGAGAGAAAGTTTCAATTGGCGGAACTGGAGTGCTTGAGATTAGAAGCCTATGACAATTCTAGACTCTACAAGGAAAAGATGAAAGCCATTCATGACAAGAACATTAGGAGAAGGGAATTTAGACCCGGTGACCTAGTGCTCCTTTACAACTCAAGGTTGAGATTTCTACTCGGAAAGCTTAGATCAAGATGGGATGGACCTTACCAAGTAGAGAAAGTAGAACCTTACGGGGTCTATCACTTGTGCCACCCATCAAGTCCGGACATTTTCAAGGTGAATGGGCACCGTCTCAAATTGTACCATGGTGAGCAAAGAAAGAACTCCAAGGAATTTGAAGTGTTCCTCTTGAGGGATGCATCTCTTGAACAAAAGCTTTGAGCTAGTGGACGTCCAACTTAAGGACGGTAAACGAAAGTGCTAGGTGGGAGACACCCCACCATGGTAAGATCTACAATTTGTACATAGCCATTGAATTCTTCTTTGATTGATACTTGCTTACTACTTGACTTCATGTTTGGTAGCTAGGTGATCGATGAAGTTGTAGCTATATTTCGTTTCAAATTTTGTTTCATTTGTTGAGTTCATTTGGTACTTTATCATGTCAAAACATCCTTTTATAGTACCTAAAGTGGTTGTTTGGAGAGTTGGAATGCTGAAAGTGGTGCGAGAACATGCAACTTTGAAAAAGGCACCCTTCCGCGCGTGCGCGCACCTAACGCGCACGCGCCCATGAAGCATTTCCGACCATCCACGCGGACGCGCGATGTGCGCGGACGCGTGGATTGCAAGAAGTACCCCTCCATACATATTCCAGAGAGTTAGGCCACTCTCACGCCCGCACCATGCCTGAGGCACAGGCCGCTCACGCGTGCGCGCACAGGGCGCGTACGCACTCCTTGACAAATCCTCAGATCGATGCGCTAGCACACCTCGCGCGCGCGCCGATCGCCCCTGTGCACTCCTGGTACATATTCCAGAGAGTTAGGCCACTCTCGCGCCTGCACTAAGCCACCAGCCCACCACCTCTGCCGCGTGCGCGCACTAGGCGCCAACGCGCCCACATGCCCACAACGTGAGGCACGCGCACGCGCCCATGCCGCGCACGCGTCCCTTGCCCCTGTGCAATTCTGGTACATATTCCAGAGAGTTAAGCCAACCCCAAGCCCATCTCAAGCCTGGGGCATAATCACATTGCCGCGCGCGCACCGTGCGCGCGCGCCATCACTCCACCCCGCTTCCTTGCGCTTGCGCGCCCCGTGCGCGCACGCGTGGGTGACCGACGTAAACATAATAGGGAGCATACATGCTCCCTTCATTCTTCTTCTCCCTTTTTCTTCTTACCTCCTCTACTACCCATTTACCTACTACTATTTCTCCTCTCAAACAACCACCCCCTACCATCACCTCCGGTGGCCCCTACATTGCCCCCTCCATTCTCCATCATTCCAACCCACAACTTCCTCCCCCATACCCTTTTCCATCTCTCTCAAGGTACTATACTAGGCTCCTCTCTTGCTCTACTTCTCTCTTTTGCTTCTTAGTCAGTTAATTTCATTCTCTTTTAGGTAGTCTCTTTCTTTTCCCCCTCCCCCCCTCTTTTGAGCCCCTCACTTCCTTGGGGTGTGTTTTTAGCTCCTTTTCCATTTAACTCTTCATAGGCACTTGGGTCATAACTTCTCTTGCATTGATGGATGAGATGTGTTGCATGATTTTCTTATAACCACTGTGCATTGTAGTGATTAATGTTGGTTTGTGGAATGTTACATTGCTCCCCTCCCCCCCATCTATTTACATACTACAAAAGGATGCACCCCAAGTGTTTGAAGAAATGCATACATGATACTTTTTGAACTCATTGTGACTCTTGCTTCTTAACTAGTCACTTTTGGGTGCACCTTCACATTCTACAATCCACCCACTCACCATTTCATAAATTACTTCCCACTTTTGGTATTTGAGGGTGTATGCTTCTCATGCCTTTTCCTTGCATGCCTACACTACCCCTATACCACATGCCAATGATTTGTCTTGCCCATCACATGTTATCTTCGTTACATGTTGCAGCTGTCATGTAATAAGGATACCCATATTCTTACGGCACAATTTCTCATTTGCATAATCATATTCAATTACGCTTCGTTGGGTTTGATGTTATCTCCTTTCTTTACTATCATAGGATGGTCATCAAAAAGAGCAATGGGAAAGCCCCGAAGAAGCCAGCATCCAATAGAGCACGCCAGGAACTAACGGCCAAGCCACTCCTAAAGAAGGCTGAGGGCCCCGTTGATGTTCTAGAGAAGGACAACCCTCCGAAGGATCCAAACAAGTTCCCTAACCACTACTGCGAACTTGTTTACTCAAGGATGATTGAAAGGAATTATCACCCAGAGCCTCTTCTAGTCCTCCCGGCCCACCTCACTCCGATAGTGATGCCACACATTGACCGGAGGCAATGGAGGTTCCTCTTGAGGCAACCCAAGGAGGTCAATTTATCATGGGTGGTGGAATTCTACACCAACTACCACTCACCCCTTCTCACATCAATCTTTGTACGCCAGAAGCAAGTGTCAATCACAGTGGAAGCCATCCGAGGAGTCCTTGGGATTGGGCCGTTAGCGGATGGATATGACGCCTATCAAGAAGTCTTGACAGCATGCGACAACCGTGAGTTCGATTGGAACGCAGTCCTCCGCGTAATTGCCTCACCCGAAGCATGTTGGATTCGGGGGACCATAAAGCAAAGACCAAAAGGTTTAGATGCACGCTTCCTCACTCAAGAAGCCACGGCATGGGCCCAAATTCTAGCTCACTACGTGCTCCCAAGCACCCATGGGTCATCCATTACCGCCGAGCTTGCCTTATTGATATGGTGCATCTTAACCGAGAAACCGGTCGACATTTCGCATGCCATTCGCCAATCCATGGGGCGCATTCATGCCAAGGGAAATCTACCATTCCCCGCTATGGTGACCGAATTAGTGGTAGCAGCCGGCGTCCACCGAGAGACTAAGGATAGGAGGACCTCAATCCCGGTCGAGGGCGATGTTATTCCGACCAAGAGGTGCCTCAAGCCTCCGGAAGTCACCAAGGACATTGGACTGCCCACACCAACTCGCAACACCAATACATCATCCACGCCACAAAAATCATCCAACGCCTTGAAGACCTTCACAAGAAGTTGGACCGTTATGAGAGGCGTAACCAACGCCGATATGCTCACGTGAAGAAACTTCTAAGCATTGTCACCCCACCCATGGAGGATCCAGATATCTCCACATCTACCGCAACTTCAAGCGGAAGTACCGATGATAACGGAGATGAAGGACACTCGGGACTCGGCCATTGCCACCCATTGCGCATCACCTCTAGCACGGAGGACCGTGCTAAGTTTTAAGTGTGGGGAGGTCGGCCGACCGATCTCCGTAGGTAACACCCAAATAAATTTTCATTTTCTGAACTCCTTTGTAGTAGGATAGGTTGCATGATTAGGTTTTCTTTGATATCATTTGCATGATAAGTTTACTTGGTTGGAACAATGAAACTCTCTCTTAGGAAACTAATACTTTGGGGCAACCTTGACATTGCCAATTTTGAATATCTTGATGCCAAACTTGCTTGAAGAACTGTATTTTGGAACATGAATTTTGAGTTAAGAACACAAGCTAGTGAGCTTTGAGCCTTGTTTTGTGGCTACATCTTATAGTCACTTATTCTCCTTCTTGTGTGCAATTGTTTTCTCTCTATGAGTGTAATCCTTGCTTTGTTTGAGTCTATATGTCCATTATTCCTTGTATTCATGCATTTATATGATTGAGGCCATCACTTCGTTAGCCCACCTACCAAATAGCCTTACCCTCTATCTTCCCTTGTTAGCCAAGAATTGAGCCTACGCTTAACCCACTTGTTCTTTAAATTAGCACATTACAAGCCTAAAGCGGAAAACCATAATTGTCCTCATTTGGATCTTTGATTAGCTTAGGCTAGTGTGTGTGTGAGTATCATTCAAGCATGGGAACCTTGGGACATTGGGGGAATAAAAGGGGCAGTTTTGTATTGTTATTGAAAATATTGGGAATTGGGTACATACTCATGTATTGGCCAGATGTAAAACCTTATGCATTGATAAAATGAGAAAAACAAATGAAAAAGAAATAGAAAAAAATAATATGAAAAGAAAGAAAAAAAGAAATAAGAAAGAAAAAAAAAGAGAGAAGAAAGGAATAAAAAGGGGACAAAATGCCCTAAAGCAAGGTGCAGCTTAATAAGATCAATGTATAAGTGTTGTGAAATGAAAAAAAAAAAGAAAATACATGAGTATGTGAAAAAGTGAAGAATGGGTAGTTAGATTAGAACTCAATTGTATAGGATGTCATAGGTTAGGTGGAAAGTTTAAAGCTTATCAAAGATTCAAATTTCAAGCTCACTTAACCATATATGCATCCTACCTTAACCCTAGCCCCATTACAACCAAAGAAAGACCTCATGATAGATGTATGCATGCAGGAAATATATGTTGATTGATTAGATGAGGAACAAATCTTGGAAAGCATGATTAGGAGAAAATTGAGAGAATCAACCCTAGACACTCGAGCGAATAGAGTGTAAACACTTCCGGTGAGGGTTCGAAGGCTCTAATTCATGATTCCCGGCTCTCACGAGCATGCTTCATGCGAAGTTGCATATATTGCACTTGATGCTCAAAAAAATTGGTGAATCCCATATATTGACCGCCACCGTGCCCTATATGCTTGCATATATCTTAGGAAGGTTGATTTGTTCCTAACCAAGTAGATGGTAGCACTAGTCGTAGTTGCATTCACGTAATTAGGTTGCACCTCATGAGTCTTATACCTCCATGATCCTTCGGTCTTTTGCGTTTCTCTTGCATTTCTCTAAGCATGAGGACATGCTAGAATCTAAGTGTGAGGAGGTTGATAAACCCAATTTTGAGGGTTTATCTTGTATCGATTTCAGGGGTTTTATCAATGATTCCACACGCTTGTCATATGAAAATACAAGACTTTGTGTTTCTTTCCTAACTTTTGCCTCATGGATGAAAACATGCTTATTTTGCACTAAATTAGATACATTTCTAATCTTCTCCTGATGTCGTTCGATGTCGTGACCTATGTGTTAAGTGGTTTCAGAATATAGGGCAGGGATAAACCGGAAGAGAGAAGGAGAATGGGCGTGAAGAAAAGGAGCATGAGAAATTGAGCTTTGGAAACTTCAGCAATGGCGCGTGCGCGTACTTGGCGCGCCCGCGTGGATTGCGCAGCTAGAAGTCAAAGCCAGAAGCCAAGCCACGAGCCGGCTTGTGTAGCGGCTAGGCCATAACCCCCATGGGGGCGCACGCGTACGCTGCGCCTCCGCTCACATTGCAAGATGCCCCAGTGGCGCGCACGCGTGCTTTGCGCGTGTGCGCCGATGCTCGAACATGATTTTTTTTAGAAGTCACGTGACCTGGGCATGAAGACAGTTGGAGATCTCATCTTGGGGGAAGTGCCTTGGCGGGAAGAGCTTAAGAAGACCAAGGGTTGAAGGGTTAAGGACTTTTGGCTCATTTTTAGATGGTTCTAGATTTTTTGGCTATTGTTAGTTACACTCTTGGGTAGAGAGAGAGAGGGAGATTCCAAGCTCTCATTAGGGTTCATCTTCATCCATTTTCTGAATTTCCAATCAAACTTTGGTTAGATCCATTGCAATTCTCAATTCATCTGTTCATCTTATAGATCTTCTTCTCCAATCTCAATTAGTGCTTGTAATTGCTCAATCCTCATAGATCCTAGATTCAACTTTGTAGTTTTGGAATTTTTTCAATTTCTTGAGAAGCTCATTTCCATTGTTGTTCTTTGTTAATTGTTGTTAGTTCCTTGTGTTGAAGCACTTTCAATTCTACTTCCTTCTCATTTTTTTACTATGCCTTTTTTTCCTTGCTCATCAGTTGTTTGATAAAATGCCAACATTAGTTATGGAGTAAAAGTTTTTACTTGGCATAGGGTTTGAGTCATTAGAAAGAGTTGAATAGTTTATGTCAATTGTTGATTTGGAATTAGAAATTGCTAATTGACTTGGAGTGCACTAAAGCTAGATTTCCCTAAGGTGAAAACTAAGACTTGTGACTCAAGTTAGTTACTCTCATTTGACTTTCCTCTATACCTAGGGGTTAACTAAATGAAGCAAGGCCTAATTGTTGTCATCATTGACGGGACTATAAGGATAGAATTTCTAATGCCAACCCTAGGCCAAGTCTTCTAAAAATTGATTGCTTGTTTGCCATTTATTTTGCTAAACCTTCAAAAGAACCACAACAAGGCTTCCTAATCGATAAGATGCATGCTCTAGCAATTCCAAGGGAGGACGACTCGGGGGACTAGTACTCTCGGTTATAGATTGTAGGATTGTTTGATGCGAAGTTTGAATGTCGATTAGACTATACTCACGATTATATCCATTATTTAATTCTATATCGGCATGATAAATTTTGTTTATCAAAATGCGGAAGAAGAATGAAGGGAGCAAGTGTGCTCCCTATTATGTTTACGTCGGTCACCCACGCGTGCGCGCACGGGGCGCGCAAGCGCAAGGAAGCGGGGTGGAGTGATGGCGCGCACGTGCACGGTGCGCACGCGCGGCAATGTGATTATGCCCCAGGCTTGAGATGGGCTTGGGGTTGGCTTAACTCTCTGGAATATGTACCAGGATTGCACAGGGGCAAGGGACGCGTGCGCGGCATGGGCGCGTGCGCGTGCCTCGCGTTGCGGGCATGTGGGCGCGTTGGCGCCTAGTGCGCGCACGCGGCAGAGGTGGTGGGCTGGTGGCTTAGTGCAGGCGCGAGAGTGGCCTAACTCTCTAGAATATGTACCAGGAGTGCATAGGGGCGATCAGCGCGCGCGCGCGAGGTGTGCTAGCGCGTCGATCTGAGGATTTGTCAAGGAGTGCGTACGCGCCCTGTGCGCGCACGCGTGAGCGGCCTGTGCCTCAGGCATGGTGCGGGCGTGAGAGTGGCCTAACTCTCTGGAATATGTATGGAGGGGTACTTCTTGCAATCCACGCGTCCGCGCACATCGCGCGTCCGCGTGGATGGTCGGAAATGCTTCATGGGCGCGTGCGCGTTAGGTGCGCGCACGCGCGGAAGGGTGCCTTTTTCAAAGATGCATGTTCTCGCACCACTTTCAGCATTCCAACCCTCCAAACAACCACTTTAGGTACTATAGAAGGATGTTTTGACATGATAAAGTACCAAATGAACTCAACAAATGAAACAAAAATTGAAACGAAATCTAGCTACAACTTCATCGATCACCTAGCTACCAAACATGAAGTCAAGTAGTAAGCAAGTATCAATCAAAGAAGAATTCAATGGCTATGTACAAATGGTAGATCTTACCATGGTGGGGTGTCTCCCACCTAGCACTTTTGTTTACCGTCCTTAAGTTGGACGTCCACTAGCTTAAAGCTTTTGTTCAAGAGATGCATCCCTCAAGAGGAACACTTCAAATTCCTTGGAGTTCTTTCTTTGCTCACCATGGTACAATTTGAGACGGTGCCCATTCACCTTGAAAATGTCCGGACTTGATGGGTGGCGCAAGTGATAGACCTCGTAAGGTTCTACTTTCTCTACTTGGTAAGGTCCATCCCATCTTGATCTAAGCTTTCCGGGTAGTAATCTCAACCTTGAGTTGTAAAGGAGCACTAGGTCACCGGGTCTAAATTCCCTTCTCCTAATGTTCTTGTCATGAATGGCTTTCATCTTTTCCTTGTAGAGTCTAGAATTGTCATAGGCTTCTAATCTCAAGCACTCCAGTTCTGCCAATTGAAGCTTTCTCTCTACTCCGGCTCCACCCAAACTCATATTGCATTCCTTTATGGCCCAATAAGCTTTGTGTTCGATTTCTACCGGGAGATGGCATGCTTTACCATATACAAGTCTAAAAGGGCTCATGCCAATGGGTGTTTTGTAAGCCGTTCGATATGCCCAAAGTGCATCGGAGAGTTTAGCGCTCCAATCTTTCCTATTTGGTTTCACAATCCTTTCCAACACATGTTTAATTTCCCGGTTAGACACCTCGGCTTGGCCGTTTGTCTGAGGGTGGTAGGCCGTGGCAACTTTGTGTATGATGCCATACTTTCACATGAGGCCGTCCATTTTTTTGTTGCAAAAATGGGATCCTTGATCACTTATGATTGCTCTTGGGGAGCCAAAATGACAAATGATATCATTCCTCACAAAAGAATAAACAACATGGGCATCATCCATCCGGGTGGGGATTGCTTCCACCCATTTTGACACATAATCAACGGCTAACAAGATGTAGAGAAAGCCATTGGAATTTGGAAATGGTCCCATGAAGTCGATTCCCCATACATCAAAGATTTCACAAAAAAGCATATTTTGTTGGGGGATTTCGTCCTTCTTAGAAATATTTCCAAACCGAATGCATTGGGGACAAGATTTGCAATAGAGGGAAGAATCTTTGAGAAGGGTTGGCCACCAAAATCCGTAATCAAGGACCTTTCTTGCCGTTCTTTGGGGGCCGTAGTGGCCACCTCCTTCGGAAGAATGGCAAGCGTCCAAGATTGCTTGGAATTCGGTTTGAGGTATGCATCGTCGCACTATTTGGTCCGCTCCACACCTCCACAAATAGGGATCGTCCCAAACATAGTATTTGGATTCGCTTTTCAGCTTATCCTTTTGATGTTTGTTGAGATTGGGAGGAAAGGTGCGTGAAACCAAGTAGTTTGCTATTGGGGCATACCAAAGAATTACTTCCGAGATTGCGTGCAAACTATCTAGAGGAAAGGAGTCATTGATAGGAGTGGTGTCGTCGTTTGTGTGTTCGAGGTGACTTAGATGGTCCGCCACTAAGTTTTGGAAACCACTCCTATCCTTGATCTCCAAGTCAAATTCTTGTAACAAAAGCACCCAACGAATTAATCTCGGTTTTGATTCCTTTTTGGCCAACAAATACTTTAGTGACGCGTGATCCGAGAACACTACTACCTTGGAACCAAGAAGATAGGCTCGAAACTTGTCCAAAGCAAAAACAATAGCTAGGAGTTCCTTCTCGGTAGTAGTGTAGTTGGATTGGGCTCCGTCTAGTGTCTTTGAAGCATAAGCTATGACATAGGGAATCTTACCCTCGCGTTGTGCTAACGCGGCTCCTATCGCATAATTCGAAGCATCACACATGATTTCAAATGGTTGAGCCCAATTCGGTCCTCGCACAATAGGAGCTTGTGTCAATGCCACTTTAAGTTTGTCATATGCTTCCATACATTCCTTGCTTAGCTCAAATTCAGTGTCTTTTTGCAGTAGTCGAGAGAGAGGTAGGGCTACCTTGCTAAAGTCTTTGATGAATCTCCGGTAGAATCCTGCATGTCCAAGAAAAGAGCAGACTTCCCTCTCGGAGGAGGGGTAAGGCAAACTAGATATGACATTTATTTTGGCCGGATCTACGGAGATGCCTTCTTTTGAAACTATGTGCCCCAAAACAATGCCTTGTTTGACCATGAAATGACACTTTTCAAAATTTAAGACAAGGTTTGTTTTGGTGCATCTCTCTAAGACTTTTTCAAGGTTACCTAAGCAATGATCAAATGAATCACCGTACACGCTAAAGTCGTCCATGAAGACTTCCATACATTGCTCTAGAAAGTCCGCAAATAGGCTCATCATGCATCTTTGAAACGTTGCCGGTGCGTTGCATAGGCCAAATGGCATACGTTTGTAAGCATACGTTCCAAAGGGGCAAGTAAATGTTGTTTTTTCTTGGTCCTCTAGAGCAATGTGTATTTGGAAGTATCCGGAGTAACCATCAAGAAAGCAATAATATGATTTACCGGCTAGTCAATCAAGCATTTGATCGATGAACGGTAGTGGGAAGTGGTCTTTTCTCGTGGCCGCATTCAACCTTCGGTAGTCTATGCATACTCTCCAAGAATTTTGCACTCTTGTTGCTATAAGTTCACCGCTTTCATTTTTGATTGTGGTCACCCCGGATTTCTTTGGCACCACTTGGACCGGGCTTACCCACTCGCTATCCGAGATAGGATAGATGATGTCCGCTTCAAGTAGCCGAGTGACCTCTTTTTTCACCACCTCAAGAATGGTTGGATTAAGTCTCCTTTGAGGTTGTCGGACCGGTCTTGTTCCTTCTTCAAGGAATATGCGGTGCTCGCATACTTGGGGGGTTATTCGCATTAGATCCGCCAAACTCCACCCGATTGCCCTTTTATTTTTTCTCAATACCTCTAGCAACTTTTCTTCTTGTTGAGGAGTTAGCTCTTGTGCGATTATCACGGGGAGCTTTTGGGCTTCATCAATATATGAGTACCTTAGGTGGGGAGGTAGTGGCTTCAATTCCATCTTTTTGTCATGATTTGATGTTTGGGTTTCCGGATGGTTTGTATGGTGTGTGGTGTTTAATTTGCTTGGATCTTCATTTGCCTCTTCAATCATGTACTTCTCATCTAACTTTGCAAGGTGCACTTCGGCGACAATGTTGTCAATTGGGTCACACCGGAATAGAGAGTGATTTTCTGGTGGATGCTTCATTGCTTCTTCTAGGCTAAAACTCACGACTCTCCCATCTATCTCAAATGAGTATGTTCCCGAGTAAGCATCTAGCTTAAATCTAGAAGTTCTCAAAAATGGTCTTCCAAGTAGGATGGATGATGCTCTCTCGGTTTCACTTGATGGCATTTCAAGGACATAGAAGTCAATCGGAAATACCAACCCTTTGATATTCACCAATACATCTTCCGCAACACCCATCACGGTTATTATGCTTTTATCCGCTAGGACAAATCTCACCGTCGACCTTTTTAGTGGTGGTAACTTCAATACCCGGTAGACGGAGAGAGGCATGATGCTAACACATGCTCCGAGGTCACACATACAATCTACGAATTGAACTCCATTGACGGTGCAAGTGACCATACAAGGGCCCGGATCATCACACTTCTCGGGCAATGCTCCCATTAAAGCGGAAATAGAACTCCCCAGTGGGATGGTTTCCAATTCAAGAATTCTATCCTTGTTCATGCATAGATCTTTAAGGAATTTTGCATATCTAGAAACTTGATGGATAGCATCAAAGAGGGGGATGGTTACCTCAACTTTCTTGAACATTTCTACCATTTTGGGGTCGAGTTCTATGCGCTTCCTAGCTTTCTTTGCAAGTGTTGGAAATGGGAGTGGTTGAGCAATTTCTTCTTCCAATATTCTCTTGGTCTTGGGGGTCTCTTTTGTTGGTTGAGTTTCATCCTCAACTATGACTTGTGGTGTCTCCTTTTCCACTACCTCTTCTATATCTATTCTCTCCTCCTCCTGAGTGATTGTGATGGGATTTGAATCCTTTGCTCCCTTCTCTTTTAATTGTGTTCCGGATCTCAGGGTGATGGCATTGATGCCCCCCTTAGGATTGGGTTGAGGTTGAGAGGGAATGACGCTTTGGATTGGGGGTTGAGGAGTGGGATTTGATGATGTGTCCATTCGTGCAAGAAGAGCTTGTAGTGTAGAGGTGAGGCCGGTGAGACCGGAAGCAAGTGTGTTTTGTAGTTCCTTTTGGCCTTGAATGATGGTCCGGAGTGTTTCATCTTGGTTGGAGGGGGCGGTTGGATATGTGAGTTGAGGAGCTTGTGATTGGTTGGGTGGTGGTCTTTGATGTGGTGGTTGATATGTTTGGTAGTTTCTTTGTTGGTTTTGTTGGTTGTATGGTGGGTTATTTTGGTTGTATGGTGGCCAGTTTTGTGAATTGTTGTTCCATCTTTGACCTCCTCCATTGTTGTTGTTGTCCCTATTTCCTTGTTGATGATTGTCTCTCCAATTTTGATTGTGGTACCCACTCCCTTGATTGTAGCTTCCTCCTTGATAAGGGTGCCCTTGGTTAGGATTATCGCCTTGGTCGTACCCTTGATTTGGGCGGTCATAGAAATTGTGGGTAGCCGCCAAAGTGTTGTCCTCTTGAAGGCTTGGGCACTCATCCGTGTAGTGGGAATAGCAAGAACAAATGCCACACACTTTTTGAGGGACCAATTGTTGATTGTGTTGTTGAGAGGGTGGAGAGTGTTGTTGATATGGTTGAGGTTGAGGTTGAGGTTGAGGTTGTTGTGGTTGTTGTTGGCTCAATTGGAGTTGCCTCAAGACGGATGTCATTTCGCTCAAGGATTTGGTTAGAGCGGTGGTTTCACTACTAGTGGATACCTCATTCACGGTTCTTGGGCAGTTGACTCTTCGTCTCATATGTTGATTGGATTCGGCTAAGTCAATGATAAGTTGCCATGCCTCCTCCGCTGTTTTATATTTAGACAAAGAACCATTGCTAGAGGTCCAAGAGGGTTCTATCTTGTTCTCGCATCCCTTGACATACGTATCCAAGCAATACTTGAGTGTCAAGCATGTGATTAGGGCATGCGTCTAATAGCTTACGAAACCGTTCCCAATACTCGTACAGTGGTTCCGTTTCACCTTGTACAATACAAGACATTTCCTTCCTTAGCCTATCCATCTTCTCTGGGGGCAAGAATTTATCCAAGAATCCTCGTCTAAGCAAGTCCCAATCGGAGGTGACTTCACTAGATAAAGTGTAGAACCATTCTTTAGCCTTGTCCTCAAGAGAGAAAGGGAAAGCAAACAACCATATAGCAACCTCATCGGATCCTTCCCGTCTTGTTGTTGAACATATACGATGAAAGTCCTTGAGATGTCGAATAGGGTCTTGTGCGGGAAGCCCATGAAATTTGGGTAGGAGGTTGATCAAAGCGGTCTTGAGTTCAAAGTTTGCATTCAAATTGGGGTGAGTTACATGAAGGGGTTGAAGGATGTAATCCGGTGCACCCGCTTCCTTGATAGTAACTCTCCTCGGAGCATCCATGGCGTTAGTACCTAAAACAAGAAAAGAATTGTTAGTGATTATGATGGGAGAATGATTATTGCCTTCGTTGAGTGACGGTTCAATGTTCACTTTTAGTGAGGTGGTTGAGGTGGTGAAAACCTCTTCACCTTGTCCAAACCTTAACCGCTTCCGAGCTTGTCTAATATGAAACAAAGTTCGTTCTATTTCCGGATCAAAGGGGACTAAGCTCGGATTCGGTTGTGAACGCGTCATGCAATGAAGGGGAAGTGAAATTCATGGTAACAATGAGGGGTTAGTCACTTGGACAAAGAATCACAAAAAAATGCAACTATATGCATGCACACATAACTACTCTAAGAATTAACATGGCACACTAAGCAATATCCCCGGCAACGGCGCCATTTTGATAAACGAAATTTATCATGCCGATATAGAATTCAATAATGGATATAATCGTGAGTATAGTCTAATCGACATTCAAACTTCGCATCAAACAATCCTACAATCTATAACCGAGAGTACTAGTCCCCCAAGTCGTCCTCCCTTGGAATTGCTAAAGCATGCATCTTATCGATTAGGAAGCCTTGTTGTGGTTCTTTTGAAGGTTTAGCAAAATAAATGGCAAACAAGCAATCAATTTTTATAAGACTTGGCCTAGGGTTGGCATTAGAAATTCTATCCTTATAGTCCCGTCAATGATGACAACAATTAGGCCTTGCTTCATTTAGTTAACCCCTAGGTATAGAGGAAAGTCAAATGAGAGTAACTAACTTGAGTCACAAGTCCTAGTTTTCACCTTAGGGAAATCTAGCTTTAGTGCACTCCAAGTCAATTAGCAATTTCTAATTCCAAATCAACAATTGACATAAACTATTCAACTCTTTCTAATGACTCAAACCCTATGCCAAGTAAGAAACTTTTACTCCATAACTAATGTTGGCATTTTATCAAACAATTGATGAGCAAGGAAAAAAAGGCATAGTAAAAAAATGAGAAGGAAGTAGAATTGAAAGTGCTTCAACACAAGGAACTAACAACAATTAACAAAGAACAACAATGGAAATGAGCTTCTCAAGAAATTGAAAAAAATCCAAAACTACAAAGTTGAATCTAGGATCTATGAGGATTGAGCAATTACAAGCACTAATTGAGATTGGAGAAGAAGATCTATAACATGAACAAATGAATTGAGAATTGCAATGGATCTAACCAAAGTGTGATTGGAAATTCAGAAAATGGATGAAGATGAACCCTAATGAGAGCTTGGAATCTCCCTCTCTCTCTCTCTACCCAAGAGTGTAACTAACAATAGCCAAAAAAATCTAGAACCATCTAAAAATGAGCCAAAAGTCCTTAACCCTTCAACCCTTGGTCTTCTTAAGCTCTTCCCGCCAAGGCACTTCCCCCAAGATGAGATCTCCAACTGTCTCCACGCCCAGGTCACGTGACTTCTAAAAAAAATCATGTTCGAGCATCGGCGCGCACGCACAAAGCACGCGTGCGCGCCACTGGGGCATCTTGCAATGTGAGCGGAGGCGCAGCGTACGCGTGCGCGCCCATGGGGGTTATGGCCTAGCCGCTACACAAGCCGGCTCGTGGCTTGGCTTCTGGCTTTGACTTCTAGCTGCGCAATCCACGCGGGCGCGCCGAGTACGCGCACGCGCCCTTGCTGAAGTTTCCAAAGCTCAATTTCTCATGCTCCTTTCCTTCGCACCCATTCTCCTTCTCTCTTCCGGTTCATCCCTGCCCTATATTCTGAAACCACTTAACACATAAGTCACGGCATCAAGAGAAGATTAGAAATGTATCTAATTTAGTGCAAAATAAGCATGTTTTCATCCATGAGGCAAAAGTTAGGAAAGGAACACAAAGTCTTGTATTTTCATATGAAAAACGTGTGGAATCATTGATAAAACCCCTGAAATCGATACAAGATAAACCCTCAAAATGGGGTTTATCACGCGCACGCATGGACTACGCGCACGCGTGCCTAGCGCAGAAGACGAGCGACACGTACGTGTGACCTACGCGTACGTGTGACCTACGCGTACGCGTGACAAGGAATTTGGCCAAATGACGTGCACGCGTGAGTGATGCGTACGTGTGACAGACGCCACGTGCAGAAAGTTACAGAAAGCGCTGGGGGCGATTTCTGGGCTCCTTTTTGGCCCAATTCCAAGCTCGAGAACACAGAATAGAGGCTGCAGAATGGGGGAATCACATTCATAGATTCACACATTTCGTTATTCATAATCGAGGTTTTAGATGTAGATTCGAGAGAGAGGCTCTCTCCTCTCTCTAGGTTTTAGGATTTAGGATTTCTTCTTTTTATTTCTTCTCAATTCCAGGTTCAATATTCCTTTAATTTAGTTTCTCTTCTACTTTTATTTGTTCTAGTACTCTAGTTTATTTATTTTCCCACTTTGGTTTATGAATTCTCATGTTTAATTTGATTTTCTATTTAATGCAATTTGAGGTATTTCAGATTTATGATTGCTTTCTTCTATTTATGTTATTGATGCTTTCAGTTTAATTTAGATTTCTCTCCTTTTGGCTTTGGTTGAGTAATTTAGACACTTGAGTTATCAAACTCCTTTGTTGATTGATAATTGTTATGTTTGCTAGTTGAGTTGAATTCCAATAACTCTAGTCTTTTCATAGGAATTGACTAGGACCTGAGGAATCAAATTGGTTTATCCACTTGACTTACCTTCATAGTTAGAGGTCAACTAAGTGGGAGCAACTGACAATCCTCATCACAATTGATAAGGATAACTAGGATAGAACATCCAGTTCTCATACTTTGCTAAGAGCTTTATTAGTTATTATTTTAATTCTTGCAATTTACTTTTCTTGTTCAACCTTTACAAAAACCAAAAAAGAGATACTTTTTCCATAACCAATAATAACTACACATCCCTGCGATTTCTTAAGAGACGATCCGAGGTTTAAATACTTCGGTTTATTTTTATTGGGTTTGCTTAAGTGACAACCAAAACTTTTGTATGAAATGATTCTTGTTGGTTTAAAAACTATACTTGCAACGAGAATTTATTTGTGGATTCTTTACTAGCAAAAATCCGTTTATCACTGCTTCAAAAGGAGCCTGAACTTTACGTTCAAACTCAAATTATTGTTTGGTAACCCTCGAAACAACTGTAATATAACAAAATTTTGTATAATATTTATTTACAAACTTTTTATTTATCTAAATTACTCTAAATTTTTTGCATTAATAATGATAATACTAACAAAGAAGGGTGAGTCGGTGATTCTTGAATCACGATGGTTCTAATAAAGAGTAATTTTCCCATGGTGCGTCAAACAAATGTTTCAACCACAAGAATAATTCAAGAAGCACATGCTTTTTTTCACTAGCAAAGGATTAGGACTCGTTAAAAACAAAGGGAATTAAAACTTTTTGGTGGTGAGGGAACTAAGCATAAGCATTAAGCAGCCTCCTCTCTCTCTTTGTATACCCTTCTTGGTCGCCGCACATGTCGCGGCCTCAAGGGCCTTTGACCATGGTGTCAATTTCATCATGCCATTAATTCCAACGTACACCATACTTGGACACCACACATTCTTGTACTTTGTATCTAATTAAGTAACATTATTATATGGCTTTATTAATCTTTAAGAAAACCATTTCCTTTTTTTAACCTCTCTAAATGCTTCTCCCACATCCTATCATATTTTTCATTTTTTTTTTCTTAAACCATTTTTATAGCACTATGTTATGGTACACTTAAATTTAAGCGTATTCAACAATACCCATGATTCCCGACTCAGTAAACACTTATGAGAATGTATAGACGTCTACTAAAAAGCTCTCAAAGCAGCAAATAATAATAATATAATAAGAGTAAAGACCAAATCCGATTTTTGTCCATTTTTACGAAGGATAAAGTAATCTCTGTCCAAAAAAAAAGTGACACTTTGATCCTTAACTTTTTTATTTTGAAACAATGCGATTCTCCGTTAAAAACATTGTTAAATAATAATAAAAATTAATTTTGTGGGGGTTTTATTTGTATTTTCTGGGATTTTAAGGCCCTACAAAAATATTTTTAACAATTTAACCAATTACTATCACTACTACCACTACCTTTTTCATTCTCCTTATTATCACTCCTACCTCTATTATTTTTATTCTGTAACCATACTTTATCATCATCATTATCTCCGCTACCGTCATCATCACCAATACCAATATTATCAACATTAGAGTTCTCTTCTTTCATTTCTTATTCAATATTATTTTTTTCCTTTAAAAGATATTGTACTATAATTATTTTTTTTTTGGGCATCATTTTCATCAATAGTTTTTCTTCACTTAACCACCATTGGTGAAGGAATTTTTTAAAAACGAACTTATTAATAGTTTGTGGAGGTTTAAAACTCCCACAAAATACAAATAAAACTCCCACAAAACTAATTTTTATTATTATTTAATGAATTTTTTAATATAGAGATCCTATTGTCCCAAAATAAAAAGGTTAAAGGTCAAAGTGTTCCTTTTTTTTACAGGGATCACTTTGTCCTTCCTTCATGAAAATGGACAAGGACCGAATCGGATGTTTACTCTAATAATAATAATAATAATAATAATAATAATAATAATAATATCTTCCAAGATTTTACCATTTGTACTAACTTTCTGATTAGCACCTACATAGCTCTATTTAAAGGTGGTTGTGAACTTTTCCAAGAACAACACGTAACTAAAAAGCAAGTTTTGGTCAGAATTTGATTTAGAAAGAGAAACTTGAAATCCTTTTTTCATAATCATGCTTCCCAAAGACTAGTCACGGATTGAAAACACATGAACTGAAAATCTGGACAGTGGGTTTAGAAATTATTAAATATGCCAATATTTGAGTAAATATTATAGACTAACCATGTAATTGAATTAGTAGAGCAATGTTTTCAACATTTCCGCCGCTAACATGAAAAGAGAAACATTCTCAACACCAATTGAATCAATGATAAAGAGAATAATATAATTCTCAAATCAATTATTTCCTAACCAAAATAATGCAATCTAAAAAAGTTTGTGAGATTCAAAAAGGTGCATCATCAACAGGAGCAGGTAAATTGAGATCAATTAGGCATGGAGCAACTGTAGCAGGAGCTGGCCTAATGACCAGTGTGTTCTCTTCAGATCCTCCAACAAAATGTGATCTTTTGTGACCCCCCAATGCCTGTCCTGACCTAAACATTTTGTTGCAAATTGGACACTCATGTTCCTTGTTCTTCTTTGACTTCAACTTCTTCTTCTTCTTACTCTTTTTCTTAGTCTTACCCTTGTTGTTCTCATCGATCTTCTTGTTGCTGCGAGATTTTGATGCATTAGCAGCTGCTGCAGGGTATGAATCAGTGTCTGTGCTGTTGTTATTAAACTCATCGCTTACGAATGCAGAGAAATCTTCAGTTGTGAAAGACTCAACCTTCCAATGCTTGTCACCGAAACCGGTAATGCCATTTGGTTTGTTATTCTTCTTGCTCGAAGAATCGTTGGCTGCTGCCATTTTCTTCAACAAGGAATTGTTTCTGCTTCTTACACCACTCCTCGAATCAACATTGTTGTTAACTTCATCATCATCAGAATCTACATTCTTCTTGGGACCATATCTGAAATAGCCTGAATCCGAATTGTCCGAATTATAACCAATCTCAGCACCCTTGTGTTGATTCTTCTCATGATCCACAACCATAACCTTATTGTAGGTGTCAACAGAAGGCGATTTCCCCTCAAGAACAATCGACTTGTTATCGGACGACTCAGCGAAAAGCACGAATCGACCCTTGTAGGTGTTATCCTTGGACAGCATCATCAAACACCTAGCAACCTCTTCTTGCTCCTGCTCAACCTCAGACACAGAAGAAGAAGAAGAAGAACAAAAAGGTTTGCGGTTGTTTTTGGAGAGGTTCCTGAATCTCATCCTCTTGGATCTCCTAATTGGAACAGAGGTTTCAGTATCAGAATGACTATCCATAAGCAATTTCTGCTTCTCACTAATCCCAGAATTGGATTCAAACTGAAACCTGTTATTGGAATTGGAATTGGTTCCTCTTTCTTTCTCTGAGTGACAAGCCATGTGACCACAGAGAGCCTTAAGCGATGGAAAACCTTTTCCACATTCTTTACATAACTTGTTGTGATTGGCATCCACAAAACTCTTTGTTTTCTTCGGATTCTCTCTGAGTCCATAACCATATCCACTACCGCCATAGCTGGAATTAGAACCATTAGTTGCCAAGAAATCGTGCTTCCTCTTCCTGTTAGGATATTCAAACTCGAGTATTAAAGAAGAAGAAGATGAATTGATATTAGCATAGGGCATTGTTGCTGATAGAGAGTGTTCATTCATCATGTGAGTCCTTATGTGACCCCCAAGAGACTTGCCACAAGGAAACTTCTTACTGCAATACTTGCATACAAACTTCCTTTCCTCCATTCTTCAAAGATTTTTCAAATCTTAATCAGATTTCGAATCTTAATTCAATACTTCATTCTTGTTTATTATTATTATTATCCAAAACAACAGAACCGACCCAGAACAAGGAAACAAGAACTAATAACAAGACAAGACTTACCTCAGAATCTTATTTTTTTGCAACCAGTAATGAACGAAGGAATGAAGCACAAGGAAACCATAATCCAAAGCGGTGAAAGGAGAAAAAAAAAAAACAAACAAAAGGGATAAAAAGACAGTGCTGTGTGAGGTCAGGGACAAAGCTTTGAGATCAAGCACAGAAACAGATCACGAAGCTTGTTGCTTTGAATCAGGAGTTGGTTATGAACGATGATCAGAAAAAACGAGAACTACTGCGTTTCAGATGTGACAGTTCTCTCACTTTTAAGTACAAGAGAGGATCAGCGACCCACAGAAACAAAACGGCACCAACAAAAACAGAACAGAGAACAGAGAACCCAATTAATTTCCCCTTTATTTTTTTTTTGTCACAAGCTGCGAAAATTAATGCGGGAATGGAATAAAACCCAAGGGAAAGATCGAATTTTGATGAGATGGGGTTGGTTTGTTACCTGTATTAGAGGCTTTGAACAAGCCCTCAAGAAGAAGTGACCAACGCACACTGCCTCTTTGGTTTTTCTCTTGATTGTGTGTGTTTGTTGTAGCTGGAGGAGAATTCCATGCTGCATGGAACTAAAATAAATAGTACTAGTACTTAAATGGATTAACAAGGTTGGTTCGTACAAAATTATTTTAGAGGCTACGGATTCGTTACTCCTACTTTTATGTGGGAGTAACATTAACCATCATAAAAATATTTATAAATAGCACCCCGTTTTTGTATTTTTAGAAGAATTTATAATTAAACATTTATCCCTGTATTTTTTCTTTTTACACATTCTTCCTTTTTCTTTTAATCAGTTTCAAAAGAGACGAGACATTTGGCTCTGCTAGGGTTCTTGCCTCCTTCTACCAGGTCGCTGGTTCTCTATTCCTCTCCCTCTGTGGTCCCTATCTCTGATCATCGTGCACCGTCGTTGGTTCTCTGCTCCTCACTGTGCGCCGTCGCTACTGCTCTGCTCCTCCCCGTGTCTCGCGTTCGTTGGTGGGTGATCTCGCCGTGTCTTGCTTCCGTGTCTGCTCGAAGTCAAAGCAACATTTCTTCTCTTGTCTGGACTCACTTTGACTCTCTGCTTTAGTTCGGTAGTTCAATTCAGGTATCTCTCAATTTAGTTTCTTTCTTCTCGAAGTTTCAATTTTTCAATTAAGAAATGGAAATAATATGAAAGAGTCTAATCTGCCGCCGCGCAAAATGCCGTTTTTTGCTCCTGCGAGCTTCTCCTCCTTCCTGGAGCTTTTGCTCTGGTAGCTTCTCCTTATCCATTAACGTGCCTTCGCCTCCTCGATCTGTTTCTCAATTTGCGTTCTAACTTCTCACTTTTAGATCTGTAACTAAATTCACATCCTCTTGTTCTGATTACTTCAATGATTGTTATATGCTAATTATTCTAATTACATCCTCTCTCAATAATATTTTCGATTTCGATTTTGAATTCACTCTTAATTATTTTTTCTAGCATTTCATCTTTCATGAGGCTTTGATAATTGACTGGATGCTCTTTATTTCTAACTCTGTATGTTCTCCAGTTTTTCGGCTGCATAGCAAATGTTTTGCTGATAATCTGTTTCCCTGTCTCCTTACTTTTGCAGCCTTCCCCAATTAAATCTTGTGTAAAATATGGATGATGGACTGCTGAATCTTTATTGCTGTTTTTGGTATTTTATTTATTTAAATTTTTTCGTGGCTAGTCTGATAGGATGTCCTTAAAATTTGTAGTATTTTAGGCTGCAGATTGGAGTAGTGCTACTTCCCTTTATGAACAGGCTGGTAAAACAACATTATTTATTCATACCTTAAATTCTGATAATATAGATAGAGATGTATGAAAATTAAAGCATGTAACTCTTTAATTTTGGCAGCTAATCGATTTAGTGTTGCCAAGGATTATGAGAGATCAAAAGCAGCATATGAGAAAGCTTCCAAGGGACAAGAGATGCTTGCTTCGTATCCTTATTTATAACTGGTTGTTCTATAATCACTGTGAAAGGATTCTGTGTTTCTGTGTCCTTGACAAGTAAACCAGCCCTTGGGATGCAGCTAAGCACATGGAATCAGCTGCTAATATGGCAAAGGAACTCAGAAACTGGAGAGAAGTTGTGAGCTTCTCTCGAAAGGGCGTCGGAATTGTACATTGAGTGTGGGAGGCCACAACCTGCATCAGATGCTCTTGCAAAGGGAGCCCGGTATTGTTTGGTTTCTGTTTTCATTTTCAGTGTTCTATGCTTTAAGGATTTTGTTAAAGAACAAGTGAAAACAAACAAAATGAACTTTATGGCTTGGAGGTGCTGAATTGTGTAAATGATATGTAGCTTTCTTTATTTTCTCACTATGCAGTGCTTTGGAAGAAACCATGCCTGAAGAAGCTATTCAGCTATATACTGATGTCATTACAATTCTTGAGGAAGATGGAGGAGGATAAATGGCCTTTGATTTGTATCGTTCTGCTACTGCTGTTTATATAAAACTTGAGAAGTAAGTCTGTGTAGTAAAGTATGAAGTTCCATTCAAAATTTTCTAGCAATTTTCCTTGAATGCTGATTTTGCAACATTTTCCGGGGTATGTTTCTGTAACACAAAGGTATTCGGACGCTGCGCCTCTCCAATTGAAGTTCGGCTTAGCAGCTTCCAAGTGTAATGCTACCAATAGCCAGTGCAAGGTTAGGATTGATTTAATTTTGCATTCTGCATTTGAACTGTAACTGTATATATATTGTATGTTGCTGTGATGGAATTTGCTTGTTATTTTTAGGGAGAAATTCCTCTAACAGAGATGCTCATAAATGCAGGCATATCTCAATGCAATTATTATCTACCTTTATACTAATGACTACAAGCAAGCAGAGATGTGTTATAATGACTGCTCTTGGTGAGTTTCTGCCTCCTTTCTTGTTAGTTTCCTTTTACTATAAAAGATTGAATGTCACTTTAATCAATTATTAATATCTATGGATAATATGGTTGTGTGGTGTGTCTAGGATTGATGCTTTTTGCAAAAGTGACCAGAATCGCTGTGCTAGCAATCTCCTTGCTGCATACTCAGATGGAGACATTGAAGAAATCAAACGTATCGCCCAATCAAGCAGCATTTCAAATCTTGACCACTCGGTAACCTAAGTTTGTATATATTACATTTCCTGTGTATGATCATATTCAGATTTCATACAAGGTGGTTTTAGAAGAAGTTCTAATAACTGTTCAGTCAGAAAATTCATACATCAGAGAATCAATTTTTTAGAGTGTAATACTGATATCAGTTTCTAAAAGATTTTTAATCCTCAACAAATTTTAATTACCAAATCAGGCTTTAACCTTTTATTTTATTAGATGTCAAATTTTGGTAAAAGGTTAGACAAATCGATCCCTATTATTATGTAACAAAGACACAACAGTTGCTAAAAATTTTTAAATCCTCGTATTAGTTCTTCTATATTAATGAAAAGTTTGATGTTAAGACCGATTAAAATATTTGAAGAACAAAATATTTGGCTACAAATTTTCTTAGAAATTAATTTGGGATATTACTTATTTTTCACTATATATTTTGTTACCCTGTCCCTAATTACATTGATTTCTAATGTAAGCATACTGAGTGGTAAGAAGTAAGAGCTTGTGGCACAATTCTTGTGATGTGAACTAGCCTTTGTATGAAACTTAGTATGTGAGTTTTGAATTTTACAGATGATTAGGCTAGCAAGGAAACTGCCAACAGGAGATGTGAGTGCATTGAAGGGTAACACTGCCAGACAGGAAGACCAGCCTCTGGATGAAAATGACCTCACTTAACAATTCTCCGGGCCACATTTCTTTTATTAATTTTTCGTTTCCGACATACCATAAGAATATTTTGATCTTAAGAACAATGAAACTTAAAAAGAGGTTTGGTGTACCAAGTGTACCAAGTGTTCAATCTTATTCAATTTAAAGGTGACAAAAATTGTGAATGCTATGCTTTATAAACATGTCTTGGTATACTAGGCCCTGTAGGAGAACAATACTGAAATATGAACTTAGAAGAGAGTAGCCAAGGACATGAAAAGAAGATTTTTAAATATTATTTCTGAATTGTTTCACTTAGAGAGTGATTACATACAGAATATAAAGATTATTTACAACCTAATTAAGGAAAGAAAATAACAGGTAATAAAAGCTATTCAAAACAAATCTGCACCAAATCTATCCTAATATAAACAAATATGTACTAATTATAGAATAATTACAACACAAGGGTTGAAAGTGAAACACATTATTTGAGGAGCAAAGTTCTCCATGTATTGTTTCTATTGATATCAATCATCATTTATATATCAGCAGCATTTCTTTTTCTGTTTATATACAGAAATTTAGAGATAAATGGAGATCTGTAAGGACGAAATCAATAAAGCCTAATTGACACCAAAAGCTAGCTTAAAAAGAAAAATATAAATATAAAAAAGAAAAGTATAAATGGGACCGGCACTAGCAACTACAATGGGTGTTTAATAGCATTAGCCACCTCTAACTAACAAGTTCACTCTATTACTAGGAACAAAAGAAAATTTTATATCTTGGCCTTACCCAGAATTTTCTTCAGTTTAGTTTATGAATGGACCTAACTACTGAATAAATTGATAAATGACTAGAGAGATCTTATTCTTCTTTTATCTACAACCTTTCTGGATCTCTTCGATCAACGCTACGAATGCCGCTCTCCATTGAGTAACTTGTGAATCAGAGCTAAATAACTTGAGCATTGCACTCAACTCGGCAGGACTGGCCTTTTTTAGGAATCCTTGTAGCAATGACTTCATCTCTTCAAATGAATAAAAATGTCCTTCTATGTTATCTTCTTGCTCCTGCTTTATCAAATTGAAGCCGAAAGTTTTGGTCTTGACATCACCCAGAGAGTTGCTTGAACCATTTGAGCACTTAGAGGCATCATTTCCACTGCCTGAAGATTCAGAGGAAAGTTCTTTGTGATGCCAGTACTCTACACATTGATGACTGGGATCTTGAGCTTCAATGGCCTGAAATTGTTTGCCGGAATTGATTAAAACTTCAGAAGTTAGATCATAACTTCCTCAGTGGCTGAAAAGATCTTCAATATTTGAGATTGCGTTACCTGAATAATGGATGGCTTAAGGAATCCGAACATTTTATGACCATTAATGCTTTGCAAAACCTCCAAGGGAGGGAGTTCTTGTTCACCTAGACTCTTACACCTCTCGATCTCAGCGTTTAGTCTGTCAAGAATTGTTTCCCAACACTTATCCGCTGATGTGTTTGTGAAAGCTTCAGTTGGATGTTCTTCCATGGTAACCTGGAATATATTTTACAAAATGTGTAATAAACTTCGATCAAGAACTAGTCAATCATAGGTGTAAAACCAAAGAGAGATACAAGGTCAGAAATAATACCTTGAAAAGAGGACCAAGAAATCCAGCATCAGAGATTTCAGAAACATAATTACAGGGTCTTGTTGGATCAAGAATACTAAAGAACTTAACGCGGCTCTTGAATCCTGGATAAGTTTACCAAAACAATAAAAAAGTTGCTCTTCAAAAAAAAGAGTGCTCTGTCTTCGACACAGAATATGAAAGCTGGCTTATCCTGTAGTTATAAGTAGGAGAACGGAGAGAACACAATTAGCAATATTTATTTTAGTTAACAAGATCATGCATGATGAACAAGTAGCTTTTCAGTTTGGGATAAAAACCATTTGTCAAGTAGCTTACCAGTTTATGGTTTTTATCCCAAACTTGACAAATGGTTTTATTTTAGTTAACATGTATTTTACCAGTTTGGGATACAGATCAAAGGCCATTTGTCCTCCTCCATCTTCCTCAAGAATTGTAATGACATCAGTATATAGCTGAATAGCTTCTTCAGGCATGGTTTCTTCCAAAGCACTGCATAGTGAGAAAATAAAGAAAGCTACATATCATTTACACAATTCAGCACCTCCAAGCCATAAAGTTCATTTTGTTTGTTTTCACTTGTTCTTTAACAAAATCCTTAAAGCATAGAACACTGAAAATGAAAACAGAAACCAAACAATACCGGGCTCCCTTTGCAAGAGCATCTGATGCAGGTTGTGGCCTCCCACACTCAATGTACAATTCCGACGCCCTTTCGAGAGAAGCTCACAACTTCTCTCCAGTTTCTGAGTTCCTTTGCCATATTAGCAGCTGATTCCATGTGCTTAGCTGCATCCCAAGGGCTGGTTTACTTGTCAAGGACACAGAAACACAGAATCCTTTCACAGTGATTATAGAACAACCAGTTATAAATAAGGATACGAAGCAAGCATCTCTTGTCCCTTGGAAGCTTTCTCATATGCTGCTTTTGATCTCTCATAATCCTTGGCAACACTAAATCGATTAGCTGCCAAAATTAAAGAGTTACATGCTTTAATTTTCATACATCTCTATCTATATTATCAGAATTTAAGGTATGAATAAATAATGTTGTTTTACCAGCCTGTTCATAAAGGGAAGTAGCACTACTCCAATCTGCAGCCTAAAATACTACAAATTTTAAGGACATCCTATCAGACTAGCCACGAAAAAATTTAAATAAATAAAATACCAAAAACAGCAATAAAGATTCAGCAGTCCATCATCCATATTTTACACAAGATTTAATTGGGGAAGGCTGCAAAAGTAAGGAGACAGGGAAATAGATTATCAGCAAAATATTTGCTATGCAGCCGAAAAACTGGAGAACATACAGAGTTAGAAATAAAGAGCATCCAGTCAATTATCAAAGCCTCATGAAAGATGAAATGCTAGAAAACATAATTAAGAGTGAATTCAAAATCGAAATCGAAAATATTATTGAGAGAGGATGTAATTAGAATAATTAGCATATAACAATCATTGAAGTAATCAGAACAAGAGGATGTGAATTTAGTTACAGATCTAAAAGTGAGAAGTTAGAACGCAAATTGAGAAACAGATCGAGGAGGCGAAGGCACGTTAATGGATAAGGAGAAGCTACCAGAGCAAAAGCTCCAGGAAGGAGGAGAAGCTCGCAGGAGCAAAAAACGGCATTTTGCGCGGCAGCAGATTAGACTCTTTCATATTATTTCCATTTCTTAATTGAAAAATTGAAACTTCGAGAAGAAAGAAACTAAATTGAGAGATACCTGAATTGAACTACCGAACTAAAGCAGAGAGTCAAAGTGAGTCCAGACAAGAGAAGAAATGTTGCTTCGACTTCGAGCAGACACGGAAGCAAGACACGGCGAGATCACCCACCAACGAATGCGAGACACGGGGAGGAGCAGAGCAGTAGCGACGGCGCACAGTGAGGAGCAGAGAACCAACGACGGTGCACGATGATCAGAGATAGGGACCACAGAGGGAGAGGAATAGAGAACCAGCGACCTGGTAGAAGGAGGCAAGAACCCTAGCAGAGCCAAATGTCTCGTCTCTTTTGAAACTGATTAAAAGAAAAAGGAAGAATGTGTAAAAAGAAAAAATACAGGGGTAAATGTTTAATTATAAATTTTTCTAAAAATACAAAAATGGGGTGCTATTTATAAATATTTTTATGATGGTTAACGTTACTCCCACATAAAAGTAGGAGTAACGAATCCGTAGCCTATTTTAGAATATGAATATTCAATTTGTTATTTAAATTTTTTTTAGAAAAAATATAGAGGCTAGCAACTTTGTTAAATTCTGGCCAGCATGTAACCAGTAAAAAAAAGTGAGTCATTAGATGAAATTTTACACCAATCTCACACCATTAAAACTATTTTGATGGCTATTTAATAGTTACAAATCACAAAAATTACTAGTACCTAGTATTTTTTTTTTAATTGACTATCCTGTTTTTAATTGCACTGTGGATTGATACGAAGCACGTGTAGTTAGCAACTTAGTATGGAACTATGGATTGAGAAGAGAAGAGTTTCGGAGGCTTCTTTTCAATTGAACGGTCAAGATCTAAAGTTGTGTAGTTTGTGGTATGTCAAGGAGGATTACCACATAAGACCAAAGGAGTGAGAAAATTGGTAAAGTAAAAGGATAAGTTGAGGAGTTTATCTTTTTTAAATTAAAATAATAAAAAATATATTTTATGAAGGTTATAAAATTAATAATAATTAATTTTTTATTTTATTATTTTACTAACTTTCTCATTTTAAAAGATTTAAATTCCACACCAAAAAGTAAAGAGAGTCGTTCTGATAAAAATGTCAAAAACGTCTTTTTTTAAAGATATTTTTTAATAATTAAAATTCAACCCATATAACTTATTAAACTGTGTTATTTTATTAAAATTAGACCAGATAAATTAATTTAGCTGAAAAACTAATAAATTAAATTTTAAATCGGTCTAAATTAATATTTTTTATAGAAAATAACTACAATATTCCTATTATAAAAAATAACTAAAATATTTTATATATATATATATATATATTTTAAAAATTTTAAATCCTAATTTTATGACAGCAAAAAAAAAAGGATTAGAATTTAGAATTTTCAAAATTAATATATATAATAAGAGTATTTTAGTTATTTTCTATAATATAGGTATTGTAGTCATTTTTATAAAAAAAATATTAATTTAGACCAGTTCAAGATTTGATTCAGTATTTTTTTGATTAAATTAATTTATTTGGCCTAAATTTAATAAAAATAACAAAATTTAATCAATTATATGTATAAAATTTTAATTATTAAAAAATATTTTTTTTAAAAAAATATATTTTAGACATTTTTATCTAACTAGTTCCCAAAAGTGAAACATCTAAACTTTACCATAAAATTTTGTCTTTGTTAGCTTCTTGTCGCTTCTTTTTATTTTTTATTTTTTGGATCATAACTTTTTCTAACTTCTAACTTCTCTAGGATGGAAATCTCTAATCGTTATTATTTTTTGCTTTTTGGAGCTTAGCTCCCTCAGTTATTTGCAAGCCACCCCACTTGCTTCACCATAACGTATTTAATTTTACTTTTATGATATTTATTAGTAGGCCTTTACCACGACGTAGAAGTCATATTTTTCACAGAGCAATGCTAGGGGGTCAGCAACATTTGTGATTGGTAGCCATCAACTAGCCATCAATGATGATTTGATGGTGTAAGATTGGTGTGAGATATCATCCAATGACTCACATTTCTCTGCTGGTTACATGCTCGCCAAAATGCAATAAAATTGCTGCCCTCTAAACTTTTCCTTTTTCACATGCGGAAGTTCAGTGACTGAGTTAGGTATATACATTCGTTTGTTGAGATTGAAATACACACAGCATCTTTCTGCGAATGCCACATATATGTTAGATTTAATGTTCTTTTTAACATATGTAAATAACGATGATCACATGTTTAGATGATTTTTTTTTATTTGTTGGTTAACAAAGGTGCAGGTCCTTACAATTTTTTTTTAACGATGATACCCCAAAATCATTAACCATCGCATTTCTGATCAAATATAAAATATATATTAAAAATAAGTTAAATTATACATATATTTATATAAATACTATTTTTTGGTGTGTATATAACATTTTTGTTAGATTTAACGTTCTTCTTATGCTTTATTGATTGATATATGTTTTTTAGTTTATAATTTAAGATGTGATATTTAATACTCAAAATTTTTATATTTAAATAAAGACTAACCACCAAAAATACTCATAGAAGATATAGTCGCTGACCAAAAGATCCATAATTGATCGAAACTAGGCTGCTATCCATATAGGATTAGCTGTTTGTTAAAATTGACAAAACCATGAATGTGCTTGACATAATGTCCACGATGTACCATTGTGACATGACATGTTAATGTCAATTTGTAACCCCTATTTTTCCAATTTTGATATTGTGCAACATACCAACCAAAGCTTTTTGTTGTCGTTCTTACTCCAAATTCAACACCTACTCCCAAAGATTTGTCATAGACCATGTCAAGGAAAAGAGCAAGCCCTTTGATTAACAGCAATTGGAGCTTTTCAGGAGATTCAAGTTTGAAAAAGAAGCATGAGAAATTCTGAATGGGAGATGCTACTGTGGTTCGAGTATTCAATTTCCTTTCTGGAAGGTGGGCGACATTTGTGAGGTTTACTGGTGTCTTAACGGGTACCTATTTATCAGTTAAATAGTGATGTTATTTTATAAACCCAGGCTTGCAATTGTTTTTGTTGGGTTGATGAGATTGATGATGAGTGGTAAAGTTTGACAAGAGCTGTGATTGGGAGACAACAAAATAAGCATTAGTATGTTTTTCAAGACACGGAGTGGAATCTAAGCATGCTGGTGAAGATGGAAAAGCTAGAAGGTGAAATCAAGGCTTTGAGGATTTGGATTGTTGATATTTCATTTGGGTTATTGTTGTGCTTGATGTTTTTCATGTACATTCTTATGAAGATATAACTCAAGAGTTTAGGTATGGAGTTGGATGATGGTTGTAAGCTGCTAATGTATTCTTTGTTGAACCATAATTTTATACCTCGTAATTATTATGTAATTGAACCTTCAGTGAAATGGAATATGATTTCCTTTTTGCATCTTAAATGATTAAATGGCCGAGTGTTATGTTAGAGCTAAGGATTAAAATAGATAGTCACTAATTTGATTGACAATCGTAGAAAACAGAATGCAACAAATATAATAACTGACATTGACTCAGAGAATAATTTTGAAAAACATAACCTGTAATAAATGTTCAACACACTTGATCCACAAAAGACCATTAAAAGGAGCTGATATGTGGTCAGGAGGACATTTTCGTCATCTTAGAGCTAAGGGACGGAATGATGATCTTGTCATATTCAAGGATCTGAATTCTAGAAGAATTGTGCCATGCCAGTCTTGACATCTAGAAGACCAAGAGTCCGTCTCAAAAACAGTGGTGCTGAAAGGGCGACAACTCATAAAGCCCATTGGGCTAAGTCAGGACAGCAAGAAGGCCAATAATGCTTTTCAAATTCAATTAGAGAAATAATTTATTATTAATTTTCGAATTTTTAGGCATTTATGTTAGTTTGTTTTGTTGTTAGAGTTTGTTGAAAGATTTGAATTACTCCTGATTTGCTTAGTAGTATTTTTAGGGATTTTAAATTTAAATCAAATCTGATCTAATCTAATAAGATCAAATCTGATTTAAATTAGTTATCATATCTTTAGGATTTTAAAAATTTAAATCAAATATGATCTAATCTAATAAGATCAAATCTGATTTAAATTAGTTATCTTATCTTTTAGTTAGTTTGTTAGGAGCCTATTTAAACACCTCTGGTGAGACCATTTGGAATAACTTTGATGAATAAAATTTTCCACGTTTTTTTAAGTGTGATTGAGTGAGGTGAGTGATTTGCTTCGCTGGTTGCATGGAGAAGATTGAGTGATTCAATTTTCATCGCTCTGATCTAAGTTGTCAAGGACAGGTTCTTTGAAGGTCTAGTAGGGAGTCCCTTCCGATGACCTAGGTTGCTAAGAACAGATTTCTTAGAGGTCTAGTAGGAAAAAAACCCCTTTATCTATTTTTTTTTTATTTTCTTATCATCTGGTATCAGTTACAGGTCGTAGGTAAATTTTTATTTATCTACACGTTTCATGGGTCTTGTTTAGTCTTTTTTTTCTTTTAATTTCTGTAAATTCATGTTAGAGTCAAATAAAAAAAACGAAAAAAAAATAAATTTCTTTTTTTTTTTAATTTTATTTTTGCAATTTTTCTATCTTTAAGTCAGTGTCTGAAAAAAAAAACAAAAAAAAATGATTGAGTATTACAATAGTGATGACGACGGAATCTCATATGTGAAAAAGGGTTTTCGGTTGAAAATCCCTACATTTAAAGGAAGGAACAATCCTGAAGCTTATTTCGATTGGGAAAGAAAGGTAGAGTCGATTTTTACAAATTGCATCCTTTCAGAGGAAAAGACGGTTCGACTAGTACAAGCCAATTTTTCTGATGTTGCCCTTATATGGTGGACTGAATTAGGAAGATCTAGAAGACGGTACGGAAAGAGCCCAATTTGTAGTTGGGAGAAGATGAAGAAATTTATGAGGAGGCAGTTTGTGCCCTCATCATACCACATGAGGAATCGAGTTGTGCCATCATCATACCACAATGAATTTTTTGGAAGATTTTGTAAGTTGCAACAAGGTTCACAATCAGTAATGGAGTACCACACGAAATTTTTATATTTAATGGGCAAAGCTAATATTAAAATGAGTCCTGAGGTTCTTATGGAACGATTTTTGTTTGGATTACGTGAAGAACTTGTAGATACAGTCCAACGTTACCGTTATGCAACCATGGAGGATTTGGTCAAATTGGTCATTAACTGGGAGCAAGTGCAACAAATGATAGATCGCCATAACAAGAGGAATTCTTCTACGCCTATCTTTCATTCTTCTTCAAAGCCAGAGATGGAAGAATTTGTTGAGTATGCTGTAGAGGGTGATGTGTCCTTGGAAAATTCAACCGTGCAGAATTTCTCAACTGGGTCCTTGGGATGTGAGCAATTTGAAAAATATGAGAGAAAAGAAATTGAGAAAGAGATTGAGTGTTTGAGTGAAAGGAATCCATGTTTGATTGAATGCGAGAGTTTTGAGAGAAAATATGAGAATAGTGAGCGAAAGGAGTCAATGAGTGACAAAGAAACTGATAGCAATAAACACACTTGTGAGAGAGATCTAGAAAGTTCTAGCTTAGACAAGAGTGCATTAGTATCATTGAATTCCATGGAATCCTTAGTTTCTCATACATCTAACAATGAAATTCCTAGTGTTTTTATATCAACTTTCCCAGGCTTTGTAGATTCACTGATCAACTATAAAGGCATTAATATAGATGAAAAGAAAGGAAGACAAATTGCACACTTTGAACAAGATGGTGAAACTATGGTTGGAAAGATTGAACTTGCACACATGAAGGACATAGCCACAATTCAGTGGGTAGAGAAGAGTCATCAAACCATGGTATTTAAACCTGGAGATTGGGTTTGGATTCTTTGGAGGGACGAAGAGCATCTCATGCAAGATTCGAGGACGAATCTTTTTGAAGAGGGAGAGAATGATATGTGGTCAGGAGGACATTTTCGTCATCTTAGAGCTAAGGGATGGAATGATAATCTTTTCATATTCAAGGATCTGAATTCTAGAAGAATTGTGCCATGCCAGTCTTGGACATCTAGAAGACCAAGAGTCCGTCTCAAAAACAGTGGTGTTGAAAGGGCGACAACTCATAAGCCCATTGGGCTAAGTCAGGACAGCAAGAAGGCCAATAATGCTTTTCAAATTCAATTAGAGACATAATTTATTATTAATTTTCGAATTTTTAGGCATTTATGTTAGTTTGTTTTGTTGTTAGAGTTTGTTGAAAGATTTGAATTACTCCTGATTTGCTTAGTAGTATTTTTAGGGATTTTAAATTTAAATCAAATCTGATCTAATCTAATAAGATCAAATCTGATTTAAATTAGTTATCATATCTTTAGGATTTTAAAAATTTAAATCAAATATGATCTAATCTAATAAGATCAAATCTGATTTAAATTAGTTATCTTATCTTTTAGTTAGTTTGTTAGGAGCCTATTTAAACACCTCTGGTGAGACCATTTGGAATAACTTTGATGAATAAAATTTCCTTAGTGCTTTATGCACGTTTTTTTAAGTGTGATTGAGTGAGGTGAGTGATTTGCTTCGCTGGTTGCATGGAGAAGATTGAGTGATTCAATTTTCATCCCTCTCATCTAGGTTGTCAAGGACAGGTTCTTTGAAGGTCTAGTAGGGAGCCCCTTCCGGTGACCTAGGTTGCTAAGAACAGGTTTCTTAGAGGTCTAGTAGGAAAAAACCACCTTTATCTATTTTTTTTTATAAATTCTTATCAGGAGCCTTAGGTAAGGTCTACAATAACGTAGCAAAATAACCTGCTTACGTGTTACCCGATGTTCTTGCTCCTGCTTGTACTACATTTACTTGTGCTACTCCATCTTGTCATGCGCCAACTGCTACAAAAGCCTGATTTGGACTTGCAGCCAGTAACTCCTTTCTTTTAAAATTTCTTGAATTGTGGCCGACCTATGTATAACGTTGATAAATAGTAGTTTAAAAACAAAAATTTGTATATGAAAATCTAATAACACAAACATATTTTAAGAACTCACTTGAAGACAGAATTTGCATGTTACTTTTTTTTTTTTTTTTGGACCTGGAATTTGCATGTTACTTGAGTATATTTCCTTTTTGTTCTACATAGATCAAAATTGACTTTTGGAGCATCTCTACTAGTATCTCTCTTAGTTGGCCTTCTAGGGTACTTCTTGTATCTTACTAGTAAAATTATGAGATAATTGATATATGAGCATCTTTAGTTTTTTTTTATTATTTTTTTGAATAAAGTTAGTAATTTTTTTGTTATAATTGAGATTTTATATGCTTTAATCAATGTTTCTTGGAGTTGCTTTGAGCTTTGGTACGTATAAAAAATTGTAAAAAATTTTAGGCAAGAACAAAGGAGGAGAAGGACAACTAAAAAAGCTCAAGAGAGAACAAAAAAGTGGCATGTAAAAGGAAGCAACCCCCAGTGAACTAAGAATTGAAAACAAACCTAGGGAAGTTCAAAGAGAATTTGCAACCCTGACCTCTTCATACTCCAGTAAGAATAACTTGAGCTATAGAGGTCCAAATGAAGCGGTTCTAACGGCATTAGAAAGTCAACTTTCAGAACTTTCCAATGATATATAATAATAGTGGAGATGCGTTTAACGCAGTCTTCTCCTGCATTGAACATAATCCCATCTCAAATCCAATTGAACCATGCTGTATAACGCAAAGATCTATGCATCTAACGCAGCTTCCCTTGACCTCTTTATACTCCAATGAGCATAATATGAGTTAGAGAAGTCCAAATGTAACAGTTCTAAAGACGTTAGAAAGCTAACATTCAGAGCTTTCTAACAATATGTATATCTCTAGAATGGACTTGAGTCTAACATAACCTCCTCCTGCATTGAAGGCAGCCACACTAAAGGGACAAAAAGCACTTCTAAGGGGAAAAAAGCCATTCATATAATGCATGGGCCAAATTAAATTACACTTCCAGTAGGAAACCTCCAACCATGCGTTATACTTGAGACACCATGCATATAACACATGGGCTTGGAACACCTCTAGTGGCCACTTCTCAAGTCATGTGTTCTACTTGCTTCCTTTGCGTATAACGCATGGCTTGAGCTATCATCTAGGGACTTCACAATTCTTTACTAATCTCTCCAACTTTATGTGTTTTATTGGCCCAAGATTAAAATTGCAAGCCCATAATTTCAACAAAGCAAGACACTAAGTTCTGAATTTCAATTATAAGAAAGATTACTAGATAATTATGAGTTATTAGAAAAGATTTGATTTGAATTAAATTTGATTTTGTTTTGATTTAGTTTGAATTTGAATTTTAGGTTTAGATTTTAAATAAGTTATTGTCCATAGATCAAGGACATCACGTTTTATACTACACACCACGGTTTACAGTTTTGTTTTCATTCCACCATGAGCAACTAATTTCATTTGTTAAGGTTATGAGCTCTGTTCATCCTTTTATAGATTATTAATTAAAGTGTTTTGCTTATTTGAGATTTAGGCTTTGCTTTATTTTATGATTGAATTTTTGTTCTTCATCTCTAAAGATTTAGAATTATTGGAAAATATTCTAACTCCGATTTGGATTCTAAATATTATTTTGGAAAAAGTAATATTGGAATTAGTTTGAAAACTCTTTCTCAAAACTTTTTGATTTAACTAAGAATAGTGTTTTAAAGAGTGTGCGGCGCTTTGTGATTTCAATTGCACTAGTTTGAATAAGTGACATAAAATTCGGATTAGAAAACTTTTAGAAATCATTCTTTCTTGTAAGTTTCAATTGTTTATGACTAACTT
Organism: Arachis hypogaea; assembly: GCF_003086295.3. NCBI lineage: Eukaryota > Viridiplantae > Streptophyta > Magnoliopsida > Fabales > Fabaceae > Arachis > Arachis hypogaea. Next base: position 66,509,781 of record NC_092050.1, read on the forward strand.
GGATAAGTAACATATAATTCAACTTAAGGACTATTCTTGAATCTTATTTGAAACTAAATCATATTTGTGCTTAATCTCTTTCTTAAGTAATTGACTAAAGAATTAGTGACTTATTAGGTTAAAGGGAATTAAATTGCTAAGGAATTAGAATTTGATTATTTATGATTTATCGTGATTGATCTTTGCATGCCTCAAATAAATGAACACAAAGAATTGTTTTCTTAAGGAGTGAACATCTCTGAAATCTTAACATTCTTACCATCATTGTCATCACTCACTGTTTGCCAATTTTATTGTTCTATGTTTACATGTTTACTTTGATTCCTCACTCCACTGTTTTGTAATTTGTCTAATTAGAATAATCAAATTAATCACTATTGCTTAGTCCTTTAATTCTTGTAGAAACGATAACTCACTCACTGTGGTATTACTTGATACGATTCAATGCATTTGTCGAGTTGTGATTTTGAAAAAAATTTCGCACTAAATTTTTGATGCCGTTATCGGAATTAGTTGAGAAAGAGGAGAAGGACGGAGAGGAACGCAAAGAAGAAGAAGAAGAAGACGACGATGATAACATAGTGCGTGAACGTAAATGACTTGGGTGGAAGAATGATGTCTGCGCATGTAATCACGCTCTTTTTAATAAGAGCAGTTTTTGTTGGTGGTAGATCTATTTTGTTGGACTTGGATGATAATATTACTTAAATGTGTAACAGATATTTATTTTTAAACTTATCATATATGTGTCTACTTGTGATATAACTAATCTTCATAGTTAACTATACTTTGATGGATGCCTATAATCTTAGGGGGTTTATGTGATGATAAAACTCTAATTTCAAAACATATACAGCATAGTCATATTGTCAATTATTCTAAGTTCTGGAGCCAAGATTTGATATGATAATTGGAAAAAAATAAAATTAAAATCAATCAACAAACTACTCAAGCTAAGGAGGAAGGAGCCGAAAAAAACAAAATTCAAACTAGTTGAGTTGCATATATGGAACTTATTACTAACCTATCTAACACAACTTGCAAACCCTAACCGGTGCAAGAAACTAAAGAGCATTATTAATTTCTTCACTCAGGCGAAACCAAGCTTTGAACGTGACCATTGACACCCACCCAACGATGATTATTGCAAAGGTTTATGCACTTGCTTACTTCCTTAACTCTTTGATCATACACAAGTAATATGCTATCACGTTTGTTATACATCAACAAATAATTACCATCCTCGGACATGTTAAACTGTGAATAATCCCTGAATGAACAGCTACACGCGTCGATTTGAAGAGAAACATAACTGAATTTCATTAATATAGTCCAAGAATCTTCAACTCCAAATTTCTCAAGCTGCCACACAACAACATGAGTCCCTTCGAAATCATGAAAAACACAGAGGTGATCCTTCAATACTACGAGCTTTGGTTCTTCACGATTGTAGTCGTCAAGAACAACAGGAATTCGCAAAAGCTTGTGCGTTTCTTGCCCCACATGAAGTGAAAAGATCACGTAGTCATCATAAGTGTATTCGAGCTGCTGGATTCTCTGACGATCAATTGGTCCAGGTGGACGAATCGCTAACCAATTAAAAGTGTTGCTCACAAATTGTCCTTCTTCCCAAGAAATGAGAAGATCCGAGGGAGTTGAAACGGTTCTCCAGCATGTGTCACCCGGTCTGTTGTAAATTCTCAACTCATTTTTCCATTGTCGACGATCTATTATGTTAGCTACCACCTTGTAAGTGTTAGTTGAGTCATCGTAGCCTAATCCAAACTTAACAATACATGCACATTCTCTCTCTACGTATAAAAGTGGTGACGCTGCAGATATTAACCTTGTAACCGGGTTCCAGAGTCGTACATTGAATACCTTATATTTCATGTCATAAGGAACAATACTTGAAACGCAAGAGAGTCCATTGATTGCACCATTGACCCAGTAACATTCTGTTAAATCTTTTCCAAAACCAAGGGACTGTGCATTAAAGGGAATTGTCTCCTTCATTAAAGAATGAAGAGAATACGATAATACCAAAGCAGGATCCGTGTCTATTCCTACTAACAAGAAGTTGGTGTTCTTAGGAGATCTTTGAAGGTGAAGTTTCGTGAAAATCGGGCAATGTATTAGGGATTTCCAGGACCGGCAAACACACCTGAATCGCAACAGAGATTTCACAGAAAGTCGTAATAGGATGTCTGAGATCATTTCCTGGGAGAGAGAGTAACATCTGAAAACAAGAACAATGAGGTAAGAAAAATAAATCAAATTGGAATGAACAAATTCTATTTAGGAGAAAGTACTAAAATGTTATTGTGAGAGTTTATGGATAAGTATTAACCCAGGATCATATCATATTATTTTTTTTCAATTATTGTATCCTAAATTAATGGTGAGAGACAGTAAAAATAGTGAAATAATTAAATAAATTAATTATTATCAAGGATATTTTTGTACCTCAAATTTTAATTTTATAACTCGAACAATGTTATATGCCCAACAAATATTATTTTTGGCCAGCACCTAATCAGTAATAATTTGGTGAATGTTATTCTACATTCTTTAGAGTAACATGTAAGTTATTCTCTCTTATGTGTCATATTTTAATTTAATTTTTATTTTAATATATTTGTTATATATTTAGTAAAATATGAATTTAAAAGTTTTCTTATATTAACTAAATTCTAAACTAAAATATTGATGTAACAAATTAAAAATAGAAACACAAATTACTGTCACCATGAAAATTTTCATTTTAAAAAGTTTATAGTATCAAATAGATTTTTAAATTTAAAAATTTATTCTATACAATTTGGTTTAGAATTATATGAAAAAAAAAGGAAGAAATTAAAACACTTTATATCTTGTTTTTTAAAAATTAATGTAGCTAGTTTGTAATTATTTTTTATGAAAGTCTGGATTTTTATTTAATTTTTGTTAGAAATCAAAGATTTTATGTGAAAAATAAAAGAGTAATATATAATATTATTTTTAAATATTTTATTAAATTTCTAACAAATTTTAATGACCTGAAATCAATTTTTTATTTTTTATTTTATAAATAAATTAGTCATCCAACAAATTTTACTAAAAATTTAAAATAAATAAACACCCATTAGAATAGAGAAGATAACTTACATATTATTTTAAAAAGGATAAGATAATATTTACTTTACACCCATATTTACAGATTTTTTACACATAAAAAATATATAATTTGCACCTATATATCTACGGCCACTTTTCATTAATTAATGATGTTGATAAAATTAAATTATCAATGTAGAAGAAGATTATTAACCATTGTTAACAAAACTATTAGTCTTAATATCTTGATGAAATCAAATAATCAAAGGATAATACATAGCACACAGTACATAGAAACAACAATGAAATAAAGGAAATGCTCTTATCCATCCAAATACTTCTCCAAGTGCCCGTATTTTCATTTTAAAGTAGAACGTAGACATAGTAATTAGAGGGTGTTCCTTCTTGAAAATATTTCCAAAATTTAGCAACACAAGTAGTATTTGTCTAGAAAGTGCTTTACTAATTAGAAAGGTAGAAAAATTATTTTGCTACCTCCTTTATATATTACATTGTCAAATAGGGTAGCCATATAGAACAACTTTAAATGGAAGCAAACTACACATATAAAGATGCATTATCTCGTCCATTTAATCAAGTCTCTATCACCAAGGAAGAAAGAAGAGTTCAATCAAATTTTCTACCTAACTTAACCAAATCTCCACTCCAACAAATTGATGATCAAATTGGGACACAGGAATAATTAATTTCATAAAACATGATCATTTCAAAATAACATATAACACTTCATACTGCATTAATCAATACAATTTACATCCATATTTTTTAGAATTTACACACATAAATTAATAAAAAGATAATTTAATATTTGTACTGGCTAAATAATGGTAAAAAATATTAAAAATTATTGGTTTTCAAGAATTTTTAATATTAAAAAATTCTTGAGTGTTAGAAATTTTTAGTATTTTTAGCCCTTATTTAATCAGCACAAATACTAAATTATTTTTAACAAATAAATTTAACCAATTTGCATATAGAAATTTTGAAAAAATGTGAGAGTATTAATTTATATATACAAATTCTTATAAATATAGGTACAAACTATATATTTTTTGTGTACAAAACTTTTATAAATATGAATATAAATTATTATTAGCTAAAAATAATAATATTTATAACTCTATAACATTGTCCTTACATATTTATTTTTTTTTATTATTTTATGTGAGTTATTATAATTTATACACATTAACACTTGTAGTCACAAAAAAAATACATTAACACTTGTAGCAATTTAATGAAAAACTCAGAACAAAAATACACATAAATAAGACACAAATAACTCATAACACTTGGAATATAATTAATAATACCTTAGATTATACTGAGACATGTTCTGTCGTTTAGGAGAAGTGCAGAGAGCTCCAAAATTTGACTATTGAGACAAAAATAAATAAATAAATAAACAAGTAAATACAAAGTAGACAGCAAATCAAACTCTAGTGCACATAAGCTTTATTTAGTGCATAGAAGCTCGCCACAGTATTAAAAACCATCAAAAGCCTCGTTAGTAATGCTTGCTAAGATTGTGAGTACCGGTAGTATGTAAAGTACGACGTTTAATTTTGAGTACTTTAAGTTGTTATTTTCTTCCTTCATTTTTTCTAATTATAATGTTTTATTTTTCCTATGTTAGTTTATATATATATTAAATGAATTATCCTCTATGACCTCTATAATTTTATAACTGCTTTTTTATGTAGCTAAGGTAAATCAAAATAAGAGATGACTAACTAACCAAATACAACACTCAAAAGAAAAGAACATAATAGAACAAAGATTTTGCTTTAACAAATTACTTTAGTTAAAAAATAATAATAATAATAATAATAATAATAATAATAATAATAATAATAACTTGCAATTATAGATGAATTTAACTGTATTGGATGCCTTCGATACAGGTTAAGAGAAACTTGCTAATCGAGGCGGATGCTGGATTGTTGGACTGGAGCGATGGGGTGGTACCTGCAAAGACACTCTGACGCTCAAGTCAGAATGGATCTAAGAGGTATAAGGTGTGTGGAATAAGTGAATACTTGGAGGGACCTGAGTCTTCTATTTATAGGTGATGGTAGCTATCTTATCTTATCTTGTTTGGCTAAGATAAATGAGATGTTTGAATTTGAAAGTTGGTTAGTAGCCTTTATTAGGCCGATTCTGGGCCTTTTAGATAGGCAGGATGGGTCGAACCCGAATAGCCGAATTCCGTGACCGTTCTGGGTGTAGAATCCGTAACATTAACCATTAGTGAAAATGAATTAATTTTTTAGAGATAGAGCTGTTTAAAAATTAAACTCTGACAAAATTGAGTTATAATGCCAGCAAATTCTTAAATTATATGAAAAAGAAATAGTGATTGCTAGTATTGGCATAAACTTTTCACGAGATAGAGCTGTTTAGAAATCAAACTCTGATAAAATTGAGTTATAATGCCAGTAAGTCCTTAAATTATATGAAAAAGAAATAGTGATTGCTAGTATTGGCAAAAACTTTTCACGTTTTAATGGAATAAAGCTTGAAATTAAAGTATTTGCTTCAGGCCTAATGCCGAGGTCATTTGGTACTAAAATTATGATAAACGACATAAAAAATGTGCAAACTTTATGTCAAAACATTCATCTAAAAAATAAGAATTTCAACTAATCAAGAATAGTAAATTTCTAGGCACTACATATCCTTAAATCCATATCTTTTTATATTGAAAGTACTTACAAAGCACATCTAAGAGTCTGTGTCATGATGTATGTTTTTTGCCGATAATATCGAATTAAGGGAAGACTTAAATAAGAAGTTGGACTTTTGGAGAGAAGCTCTAGAAGTGTATGGTCTACGTATAAGCCGTAACAAGACAGAATATATGAAATGTAAATTCAGTCTGAGAAGAGAAAACTCTAATATAGAGGTGAAAATTAGAGAAAACATCTTACCAAAAGTTAAAAGTTTTAAGTATCTTGAGTGCATCATATATGATAATGGAGAGATTGAACAGGATGTAAATCATAGGATCGAAGCAGGTTGGTCAAAATGGCAGAGTGCATCTGGTTTTATATGCGACAAAAAAGTGCCTTTAAAACTTAAAGGTAAATTCTATGGCACTGCTATAAGACCGGCTATGCTTTATGGTATGAAGTGTTGGACGGCCACAGGAGAGCAAAAACATAAGTTAAGTGTGGCAGAGATAAAGATGTTGAAATGGATGAGTGGTCATACGCGATTGGATAAAATAAAGAACGAAGATATAAGGGAGAGAATTGGAGTAACACCCATTATGAAAAAGATGGTTGAATCGTATCTCAGGTGGTTTGGACATGTGAGAAGAAGACCAATAAAACACCCAATATAAAAGATAGACAATAGGTGAAAGGCAGAAGAAGACCTAAAGAGGCTCAAATGAGATCTACATGTAAACGGTGTCTCTATAGACATGATACATGACAAAGCACAATAGGATCGTTTGATTTATGTAGCCGACCCGACTTAGTGGGACAATGCTTTTTTGTTGTTGTAGTAGTACTACATATCCAGATAAGATGTAATTATTGAATTGCTCTCTCACAGGAAAATTACATTCTGCCACTTTCTTCAGAAAAATTACCATAAAGTTTAGAGACCTATAAATGAGCTAAAATTTAGTTGGGACACAATAGAGATACTAAAATTCACACGGTTCTATTTATATTTTGGATTCACAAAAATGTGCAGGGCACATAACTAAACAGAGGAACAAAGACTGAATTAGGCACAACACATACCATACATATACTAAAAGTTGCGAACCGTACATACCATCACAATCATGTTCAATTAGCGACAACAACAAGCAAGGGAAGCGATTAAGAGAACCTGTAATTTTGTTGAAACGAGCGGCAAAAAAAGATCACAAATAGCCACGGCAACAAACAACCTTGCCAGCAACAGCAGTAACGATCCTTCTTTCTGAACGAGCAGCAATCCTTCTTTTGTCTCTCTTTTTCAATGGCGGTGGAAGGAATGGTTTGAGAGAGATAATGGGTTTTCAATTTTTCAATTGAAATAGAGGGGGTGCTAAATAGACTACTGATTTGCTGGGAAAAGATAGGTGGTTAGCGCGTTTTTTAGTTACGAATCTATGCTTTTAATGAAATTTGATTTGTTTTGATTTTTTGTGTTGCTTTTTTTTTATTTGTATTGATTTTCTGAAACAAGAATTTAAGATTTTAAAAAAATCTTTCACAAGGCAAATAAGATTATTTTAATAAACACGAACAGATTTATATATATAATAAAAGGCCATGGATTCTATGCTCCTACAAAATTGTAGGTTAATCATTAACCATCATAAAAGTAATTATAAAATATACCCCTTTTTTTTTTGGAAAATTGGCTAATTAAATTTGAATCCCTTTAACTTTTGATATTTACATTTTTTCCCTTATTCTTTTAGTTTCAGATTCAAAGGAGATTGGAAACCTAACTCTGCCCTCCCCTTTCTCACCAAACCCTATCGCTATGCCCTCCAATCTCAGTTCGCTGCAATAGCCCGGACGCAAAATTCTCTTGCCGCATCACTCAGTGAGCTCTCACATTCACCGTACTATTCTCAATTTCACTGTATCCTTTTTGTTTTCGCGTGCTTGATGTTGCTTCCTGTTCGTTTAGGTTTCATCCCTGCGTCCGCCGCCGCTCCCTGCGTCCCCCGCCGCTCCCTGCGTCCGCCGCCGCTCCCTGCTTCCGCCGCCGCTCCCTGCTTCCGTCGCCGCTCCCTGCGTCCGCCGCCGCTCCCTGCTTCCGCCGCCGCCGCGCAGGACTCTGCCTAAACGCTTGGAGGTTAGTAATCATTATGCCTTTTCAATTCACAGTTGACCAGTATATTTATTTTTATGTTGATATGTGATTTTACTCTATGGTATTCCTATTGATATGTGAAATTTTTTGATGAATTTTCAAGTGGGTTACCACCTTCTTATGTTTCAAGTGAGTTACTCTATGGTATTGCTATTAGAGGCTGCTGTTTCTTTCTTTTTTGTGTCACGAATTTCAGCGGCTAGATGCGAATCAGAGAAACTATACGGAAATAAAGTTGCACCTTGGTAACAGTTATAACTTTAGAACTAGTGGTAATAACTCATTCCAAAGTGCTTGTTCCAAGTTGCACCCTTACTAACCACTATTGCTTTCTATTGGCATCAGAGTGCTCTTAAACTTGCAGTCTTCTATCATAGTTAATCGGCAATTGGAATAAGGCATTGCAACTTAAAGTTTATATATATCCAAACACACCAAGGCATTCTGAAAAGAAAGGTACACAAAAGTGTGTGCATATAAACATTCTTCCTTTCAATTTGTTACCACAATGCTAAGAGTGAAGTGGAAGTGGAAGTGGAAGTGGAAGTAGGGTCATTTCTTTTTTTTTTTTTTTTCAGTTAAAGACTTAGAGCCTTGATAAGAATTGATCCTTCTGGCTTTCTTGAAACCCTGCTTGGCAATGAATTCCCTGGGAGGACATGGATGCTAATTTTCACCGCTGAGGTGAACAAATTTCTATTACTTTTTTGTTTGCTCGTTCTTTGGGTATAATCTGTTTCTCCCTTTGCATGCTTATATTTGGTATGGCCAAAAAGAAAAAGAAAAAAAAATGAGAATGTAAGTTACTTAGTTAGATCAAATTATATGTAGAAAATTATCCTGTTTTCTTTTACTTAGTGACAAATATTCATTCCTTTTTACAATAGTAGAAAATATAAATAGAAGTTCTAACCTCCATCAATTTTGTAACTAGTTGAGTCTTTTCCCTGTTTTTCTCATTGAAAGCTTCAAGGGCATCCTTGTATTCTCTCTCCTGTGACCCCAAAATATACTCAAAAGGAAAAGAGTAAACAAATAAATTAAGAGTTTCATTGTTATATTAAAGTGTAACAAGGTTTTACATTATTATTCAATTAAATTAAACAATTTTACTAGTAGAATAATATACATAATTGTATAGTCATGATGAATAATATTCTCTTTCCTTGCTTGCTTGTATAGACCCAGCAACGGCGGAGCTTTCACTCCGGCAACGACGGGATCTTCGAGCTCAACGGCAGCGAAGAGGAATGGGTGGAACAAAGCAGAAGGGGGAATTGCACTGCCTACTTTTTTTTTGTTTTGTTGTGGTTTTTAGTCACTTGATAAGAATTAAACTTGTATTTTGCTGCTTCATGTTAATGCCTTCTGAATTTCGATTATTTTTTATTATCCTATGTTATGTAGGAACAAATGTGTTGAGAAAGGAAACTGGTCATTCAAACTCTGGGTTGCTGTGGGGGATCAACAATCAAGCCTTCAATATTTCTCCTTTTTATTACAAAGAGAAGTGGAACATTTACTATGAAACTTTTTAGCTTTTGATTTGAGTTTATGTTTTAGTTATTAGCACATGAAAAAGAAAAACCGAAGTTGTTGATGTAATGGGTTTAACTTGCTGAAGTCTGTAATGTAGAAGACTGCTTAGAACTTATGTTTGATTGATGTAATTAGAATTTAGCACAGGATGTTGCTATTGTGCCCCGTTTCTGATTGGCTCGCTGTTGTATCACTTTTTTTCCCACTTTTTTTTATTTTGGGTGTTTTGTTTCCCTAACATATTATTAGTATACCAATTGAGCATGCAAATATTGTGTATGATGTAGAGAGCTAACCATTCTATCAAGGTAATCACTCAAAGCTGTAGAAGTTGTATATAATATTGTCTTGTAGATTTTTTATTTTTTGGGTGGGGTTTAGTCATGTTTTGTATTTCATGATGTCATGTAAATATATTTTTTTGGGGGTTTTGATTCATGTAAATATTGATATTTCTTTTTTTTAAATAAAGGTCCAATCCAGCTCAAGTTCTGATTTGTTTTCTTATCTTGTTATTTATGTTAGTGAAATGGAATCCATATGTTTAGATTTTGAGGGCTTCATTGTGTTTGTCTGTTGTCACACTCACTTCCTGACTCTTCAGGAAATATAGTTTAGTAAGAAAGTCCATTAACTTTTGATTTTTTTTTCTCATCTATTTTGTATCCCCATCTTAAAGCATTAGAGATTTAGAGTTGTAAATCTTGTTTTCATATGTCCGTTTTCATGAAATATATTTTTTGTAGAGTCCATTTAAATTCATTCAGATAATTGTCCAAGGCAATTCTTGATGCCCCTAAAATTAACATCATGGACAGAATCCACCTATCTCCTCTTAATGGAGGATTCCCCCATAATGAAACAGGTGTAAGAAAAAATTGCAAATAAAACAAAATGCTTTGAAAATTCTGTGTTTCATTGTGCGTGTTGATGATTGTTATTAATATTGCCAAAAAGCACAATTTTTGTATAGGTTTAAAAAAACCTTTATCACATTGTTCCTTACCCCCAACCTTCTATAAAAGATGTTAAGTAATGGTGAAGCGTCTTTCAGGGTTGGGATTAGTGTCTTGGAAGAAGAAATAAGAACATTTTCCTTGTTGTTTTATAGCATGTTAGTTTTGACTTTTGAACAATGTAGGTCACATTTGCATAATTGCATGTAACGTGAACATTCTTATTTATTCTCCCAAGATATAATCTGACCTTACCACAATTAAATTTATAAAATATCAATAATTGTTTAGCATGTCTACCATCAGTCTTGGCGATTTGAATTTCCCTTTTTTTTTAAATCAAGCCAAGGTACACTGGTAATCAATTATTTAGTTAAAAAAAATTGTATAAATTAATATATATAAAAATAATTATCAATTAATATATAAATATATAGTGGTTGAGTGAATAATTAATTTTTTGTAACCGATAATATAAAGGAAATTAGTAATATAGAATTGTAAAACATAGAAGGATAAATTAGTGTAAATAACTGGTGAAACATAGCTTAGTACTTTGTCTTTTAAAGAAAATATTAAAACTATCTAAAAAGATAATTCTTCATTCCCAAATGTCTTCATGCTCTGCTTCCACCCTGGTCCTATATTGCCAAGCATTTTCTTGTATTACGAGACACAAATCGTTGTGCTCCTCTAAAACCAGATCCACGGCAAGTCTCATTCGTGTGGAGTCGTTAACCTGCTTAGAGCACCAACAATATAATTCTAATTAGAAGTTTGTTGGAAATATTATTTTAAAAATACTTTCTTATAAATATGACCTGAATATTGAAGTCATCTTTTAAAGTACATTCTCTCATCCAACTGGTCACCCAAACTCCGCTATCATTTCTATGATAAAAAGCATTCAACAAATAGTTATTATATACATATAAGATATAATCTATTGAACGATTTATGATATTTAAAAAATATATATAATATTAGACTTACGATCTATTTTTTTGAGTGGGTAGGCCAGAAGGTGTCATAGGCCAAAAAGTGGAGCAATCTACAACTTTAGACTTATCATCATCAAAAATATGATCATCTAACATCGCTTCTAAATAAGTCGCCTGTACAAGAGTGAATTCATGACAAAAAAAAAAAGAAGAGTGAATTGTAATTGATTTAAAATGGCTAAGAGTACTAGTTACAACAAATGGTTGTTTAATTTGTTAAGTGATTCTAGATGATTGAGTACTGGTTTAGAACAAATAATTACCACTTTAATTGTGTTCCTTTTGCGTTGCTGATGTTTTTCGACACAAGGCAGTGAATCCAATATGATTAGACGACGACTCTTAAAGTCAACAATGACCAAATACCAATGTAGTTCCTCGCAGATAGGGATAAAAACCTACGATAAACCTTAAACCATTATAAAAACAAAAAAAATTTAACAGCATATTAATGAGAAACAAATTGGTCACTTGTACCCTAGTGACGTGGCTAATTTTCAGTGAAACATATGCTACAAGAAAATCAGAGATAACCTCAACCGGCGTGTATTTGTCGCTTAAAGCATATCGCTGCATAAAAAAAATTGTGGAATTAAAATATGTCTTCAATTTAACAACTATTTTTGAATTGATAATTTAATTATACAATTTACTCGTGTGAGTACATAGCATGGTTTAGTCTAGGAAAAAAGAACTTCCTTATAAATTAGTATATCCACTCAAATTATTAGACAGAAAAAAATAACTAATAATTTAGAGATATTATAGGGATAACTTTACTGCAAAATGTTCAGGCATGAACCAGCAAATTGGATCTTCATTCCTACGTCAAAATACGCGTGTCATCATAAGTGCTACCAGATTTATAACCTACAATATGTTAAAATTTACTGTAAAACATGTTTATATGTAAATAGAGGCTTAAAAATATAATTACAAGAAATTGTGTAACATGCATTGATCTCTATACTTACTCGTGATTCGACACGTCTCTCCGGTACAAGACATCTAAATGTACTTCTATAACCTATTTCATCCGATATTACCAACTCTTCAGAACTGCTAAAATCATAAAGTGATTAGTTGGGAGAATCATAGAATTTCTACACCATTACATTATACACATAATCATATAAGTACACGTACGGATCTAATGTATCCGAAAAAATATAGGCTGCAACAGCGGCTTGAGAATCGGTTAACATCATCGAAGCAGTAGGTTCAAATGCAATAAGTGTCCACCACTGCTCATAAAAAAATAATTTCAAGGTAACAATAAAAAAATAAGGAAAAAAAAATAAACGAAAGAAGAAAAAAATAAGTTTACCTTTGGTAGTACCGCTCCTACTCTAACATGTGGTTGTCCATTAGGTGGAGTTGTAGCTTCACGAGTAATATCCAAGTGGAATAACTTCTTGGGTTGAATTAGCATGATACTAGTAAGATCACTAGTTTTTCCACTTTCCGAAGAATGCACAACTACAGTAGGATCCAACATCGAACTACTGTTTGTGGAAGTTATCTGTTGTGCTATGATCAAATCAATTTTTTGGTGTAGAACATGAATGACCGATTCTAAATTTTCTATTCTTTTTGTTATATCGTTAAACATCCCATTGAACTGTGTATTTTTTATTGGAGCCATCTTCTACTACTCACTCAGATAGTATTTTGTCTTGTACGGTACCATATTCCTTAAGATGAATATATAGCGAATTCGGTTATAAAAGATAAGATAAGATAAAAATAATACGAATTTTAAGATATTTTATTTTTATAATTTTTTTTAAAAAAAGGCTATCTAATTAGAGTAAGAAGATAAGAAGTTAAGAATAATAAGATTACATAAAAAAGTCTAATATTATCTTTTTCAAAAAGCTAATATTAGTATTAAAAAAATTATTATTAATTTAATACAAGAGTTTAGGCTGGGTAATTTATGCCGTGGAAATTATTTTAATTTTGGATATATTTTTCTTTTAATTTAAAGCATATTGACTAATTTTGATTTTTAATATTTAAATTTAAATTTTAAAAGAGAATTAGTTGTGTGAAACATAATCTTATTCCTATATATAAACGCTCAGGCATAGAATACTATTAACTATCTCTACTAAAACTTAAATTACAATTTTATAGAGCAATGGAAGAAAAGGTAATAGACGATCACATTGGATCTTGTTCCATGGAAATTATTGAAAATTCTCCGTTGAAACAAATACTACATGCCATAGAGGTAATATATCCAACTCATGATAATATTGCAATGTTATTTATATATACCAATGCTAATTTTCAGTTTTATAATGTAGTCTTTATCCAAGAGAGTTGATGAGATGGAGAAGGCAATGTGGATGGCGAAGAAGTCACTTGATAAATTAACCGCCCTTCAATACAAAACTGATGAGAAGCATGAGAAATTCGACAATACGGACCTACATGAGATGAAGAATAAAACTTGTGATGATGTAACGAAGAAAAACTCTAGCCCGTCGGAAGTAAACTCCGAAAATTGTGTGTTTACGGATTTATCCGACGAGAATAAGGACGTTGAGATTTTGCACAATATGCCACCATCGTTCTACAAAGGCACGCAAACATGTCTGGATGGAGAAGAAAAGTCGAAGCCAAAGTCAAGATTCGGTATTCAAAGAAATAGCAATACTAATAAAACTGTGCAAGAACTTCCGAGTACGTTTCTAAGGCAAAAGGACAAATTGGCAAGATTCAATAATCCACCATCTATCCAAAATATGGCAATTGCACGACCAGCTAAAATGCCAAAAATTGAGCACAAGGGTCAACTATCAAGCAAGATGGCGGAAACTAGAGTACGCAAAGGGCCTTTAACTTTCACCATAGACAAAGCACGGTTAACGACCACTGCGGAACCAAAAAAGATGGCTTTCAAGAACACTTCTATCCCAAAGGTAATTGAATTATATAAAAAAATTTAGTGGCATAGTATTCAAATACGTATATTGTGGATAACCTTTACGTTTTGTGCAGAATCTTAACTGTTCATTCAAACCACCACAAGACATGAGATTGAGTGAGGATTTAGTCAACATGGCTATGTACATCTTTAATGCTGATATTGACATAGCGTGAGGATTTTTTTTTCTTTTATTTTAAATTTTAATTTTCTCTGTGGCTAACGTGTTGGCTTTGTGTTAGTGAGGATTTGGTTCATATCCACGATACAATTGCAACTAGAGGAGATCTGTTTTGTCTCGTACCTGGCAAGCAAGTATCTGAACTGGTAATAAAGCTGATGGCATTGAAGATAACATCAAATATTACCATGACCAAATTAAAAAATGTTTGGTCCCTTCCCCCATCATTTGCGGTAAATCAAAATCTTGCTTTTTTTTTTTCTTTTAACTAATTAAAATAAATAACCATTGTCCTCAAACATTTCTAGGATGACATGTCGTTACATATGGAGGATCATGACCTACTGGAAAAATATGCCCATTATATGCCACCAACCCGAGACCTTCAATTCGTACGTTTAAGATAATTATTGGAGTAATTTTATTATACTAAAAAGTACTCAAACTATGACTAATACATTTTACATCCTATTTGTGATACAGATATATGTCCCAATCAAGGAGAATGATCACTGGTATCTGATGGTAATGAGCATTCCTGACAAAATACTTTATCACTTAGACTCTCACTGTAAGGTTGAAGATGATGAACCATGCAAGCATCATATTAGAAATATAGTAAGTACTCCTATTATAGAAATAGAGTTAATAGTATCATTACTTCAACAAGTAAAGCACACTTTTATTACAGGGAGTGGCTCTTTCTGAAATAATATCATCAGAGAAGTACGTAAAATGTGGTATACAAGACATAGTGAGTTTCACGGGTTGGGAAGTCGGTAATGCAATAGGTATTCCTAGGTGCACAAATAGGTAATTATTCAAATTGTTGGTTATTTAGTTTAATATATATATATATATTGTGTTTTTGACTTCTTTATGTTGTATTGCATGATACGTTTTCATACAGCAATGATTCAGCTGTATGGGTTATGCAATGGATGGATGTGCAACAAGAATTTACCCCTGTGATCCCTCCAAAGGTAAATTTTAACATAAACAGTTTCGCTTTTTAATTACACTAATACATGTGTTAACGTTTGGTAAAATAAATTACAGCTGCACGAGGAAAGGAGTAGAATGTATTTAGCATTGGATTTCGTCACACTACTAGAAAACTAGTTATTACAGACGGATATTTCCGACGGATTTTATCCCGCTGAAATACAGAGGGAATTTCAGAGGGATTTTTTGTCGGAAAACAAAAAAAATGAATTAGCATAAATTACAGACAGAAAAGAGAATCCGTCGATAATTCCGTCGGAAAAATTAATTTTTTTCGTGAGAAATAGTTACAGACGGAAAATCCGTCTGTAATTAAATAGACAGAATGCTGCGTTTTATTAAATTATTACAGACAGAAAATCCGTCTGTAATTTAAAAATTTCCGTCTGAAAATTTTAACTGTGACCTAATCTATCCCCTCTCTCCCGAAATCCATTCACAAATAAACAGCTGCCAACTCCTACCTACCTTTATGTGCTTCTTCCTCTCTCCGTCGTACAGTTGCTTCTTCTCTCCATCGCACGAGCTGCTTCCGCCGCTGCCGGTTCCGCCGCCGCTGGCATCGCACGATCTCTCTGTCATCCCTTGCGTCACACGAGCTCCCTCTGTCGCCGCTCTCGTCGCGTCTACTCCCATCGTCGCAGAGCTCTCTCCGCCGCCGCTCTCATCGCGTCTGCTCCCTCTGGCGCCTCTTCCATCTAATCTCAACAACTCGCTCTCTCGGTTCTTCTCGTAACCATCACGAATTTCAGGTATATATATCCTGATTTTGTGATTCTGTTCTTCGTGATAAACCTTAGGGCTCAATTTTTCTGCGCCAGTTTTAGCTAGGTTTATCATACTCTGCTTTTGTGCTTCGTGAATCTATGGGTTTACTCTGATTTTGATGAATTTTTTCTGCATTCGGAAGCTTTTTTGACCTAAATGCAATATTTTCTGTGATTCATGTGATTCATGTGATACTAGTGTATAACTTTATTATATAATTGTTGATTGACAGAGTTGTTGAATATCCACCGGGGAAGAATATATGAAATAGCATCTGTTTAGTTGATTCGAATGCAAATGTTAATGCCAGTGCTGCCATGTCTTCCAATCAATCATCTTCTGGGTCTGCTGGTGTTAAGGAGAATGCAAGCGAGGTGGTGATTGTGGATGATGATAAAGAGGAAGGAGAGTTGGAGGAGGGTGAGATTGATGATGATGGCGCTGACCCTGAAGCATCAGTAACAGAGAGGGTTCAGAGTGTTGCTGAATGTGGTGTAGTTGCTTCAGATACTGATTCCACATCTCATAAGCTCAGTGTTAGGGAGGTTCTGGAGGGTGTTACAGTTGCTAATGTGGAGAAGTAAGTGAAGTACTGTTGATGGGTTTTTGTTTGTTTCAACTAATTTGCTGACATTGGAGTTTATTCTCACTGAATCGATTTTGTTTTATTTGTGGCTATTTGTTCTTGTAGATCGTTTGAGGGGACTTGCTCTACTCATGGTGCCATCAGAAATGATTTCACTGACTTGACGTAAGCTTACATTGCATTGCTTTTCAATCTGCTCTCTTTACATTAGTTTCGGAACTTTGCACGGAACCTGTTTGTGATAATGCTCTTTTGTATTCGTTACTGAAATTCTTAATTGCTATTTATCATTTGATAATTAAGTTAAAAGCTGCACTGGCATTGATATTGATTTTATCATTTTATGGTTCTGAAGCCTCATGATTGATTTTTGGTTGTTTTAGCTCCCCTCATACTTGGTATCCACTGGCCAGAAGGAAACATCGCAGGATTATCCTATTAACATATCCAAGAAAGGGATTAATAGTATTCTTGTATTCCTATTAACATAATTTACATGTGCTATTATATATTTGAGTGCATATGCCTCTAGAGGATGTTGTCATGAATGTATTTCTCATAAGTTACCGACTAGTAGTAATTTTTCGTCCTTCTAACTTGGATTTCTTGACCTTTTTATTACAGGTTTTATGGGGGCTATGATATCAAATTTGGCATTTGTTTTCCGTAATATCTTTTCAAAGAAGGGAATGAAGGGAAATTCTGTCAGCGGAATGAATTACTACGCTTGTTTATCTATGTTGTCATTGGTAATTCTCACACCATTTGCAATTGCTGTGGAGGGGCCACAGATGTGGGCAGCTGGATGGAAAACCGCCCTCTCGCAGATCGGACCTCAGTTTATATGGTAAATAAAAGATGACTGCTCAATCTGATGTTATCCCTATTATGTTTGCTATGCCAGCTTCAATCTTCTTAATCTTTGTCTCTATATTTTCAACTGAACATAAGATGATATCTTGAAATTTTCATGATCTTTGATTAGATACAAACAACTATTGCCTTCTCCATTTCTTTTCTTGTCCTTTTAGGGAAATTCCAAATTATTTGATATTTCTCCAACAGTTAGCTATTTGCTTTTTGAGATACATATACATGAGAGGAGTCTCCATGTGTGAGAGTATAACTAATTTGTGTTTAAGAGCAAAAGACATGTGATGAAGTACCTCACTTATGCTGCTATGCAATTAGAACTAAGTAATAAACCTATTCTGTAGCTAACTATGAAGTTGACAATTTGGATTTATCTGCAGCAAAAGAGATTTTTTTTTATGTATTATTTTTAAACTAAATTTAGAGGCAAACAAGGAGAATTTAGAGTCACCTGAACCTTCCAGCTCTCTTATAAAGATATTGGAAACTGAATTTGAATGTCTTCCTGGCTACATGAAGGGTCTAGCGACATGGGAGGTGAGGTTTTTTGTGTCTAACTAGATGTTTCTTTACAATTTACATGTTCTTTGGGAGGTGAGGTTCTTTAAAAATGTATTGTATAATGTAAATTGTAAAATGAGATAGTGTCATATAATATAAAAATGCTAATTATGAGATTATGTTAATAGTAATTGAGATTGTGAATGTTGCAGAGCATGCCAGGGTACACTGAATTTTATTAGTTCCCAGGTAAAGCTGGCCCTCCTTGTCTCTCCCAAGTCTTGAAGACATACTTTTAAAACTCTTATTCTAGTTCACTTTCCCTCGTAACATGCATCATCTAACAAAGTTGGATATTTACTGTGGTTTCTTATTTTGTGATTGCAGAACAATCTTCATGAACTCTGGGCCCTTCTCAATTTTCTTCTGCCTGAAATTTTTAGCTCTGCTGAAACTTTTGATGAATGGTTCCAAATATCAGGTGAAATGGAAGTTCTTTGTAGACTGATCATTTAATGACTTGACATTGTCAAATGTTTCTAAATATTTCTTTTGTAGGTAAAATGGTTCTATTGGATAAGTTACTTCCTAAATTAAAAGGTTCTTTTGCAGGTAAAATGATCTAAATATACTTTACTATTTACTTGTAAATGCATATTTTAACATATAAAAATTAATTTTAACAAAATTCTTAAATATAATGTCTGTGTCATTATTATTACTCTTATTTGAATATAAATTTTCACTTATGAGTTACCAAAATAATTTAGTATGGAGTAATGGTCTAATAGTTGTGGAGGGTTAGATGCAATTGTGGAGTTATGGAGTTATGGTCTAATAGTTGTGGAGTTATGGAATCTAAGAGAAAGGAGTCTTTGATAATTAGCTGGCCAGAAAAAGATGCCATATGTAATTTTCCTTTCTTTCTTTCTTCCATTTACGCTTGTGTAATGCTGTGTATTACTTGTGTTATCACTAACAAGAAAAAAAGTGTTTAATAGATACAATCATTAAGCTTTCTATCAGTAATTGAGGATAGGAACTATAAAGTTAGGTTCTATTTATATCAAGTAATTAGGGGAAAAAATGGTACTTTTAAGACATGGATATTATTCTAAGAGTTTGCTAATTAACAAGTGTCTAATCAGCTAGTTTTAATACATGCATGTAAGGTGTTGATGTGAGCTGTGTTGTAATTATCTCCACATCCATAAATGTGTATGGATTTGTCTCTTTTCATCATTATCCATATATATATTGCCAACTTCTCTTCGTATCCCTCACTCACTTACTATATCCCTCGCTTCATCAATTCTCTCCCTCATCACTCATCATCATCATCTCCATGGCTTGTTGCAACTACTTCTTCAACCCTCAACAAATAGATGAATATCCTTTCCCACTTCCCATTCAATTTTTCTTATATGATTATGATTATTACTATTATTCCAGGTAATCTAATTAGATTAAATTGTTACAATACTCTATATATACTTTTTTTTTTTGGTGAATTATTTGCCACTGTGCTGCATTTATTTATGTTCAATCTATATTTCAGGGGAAACAGTAACAAATATCCACCACTGGAATGTTGGGCACACGAGTTTTCAATACAAAACATGGAGTGTTACCCTTCACTTCCTTTTTATGAAACTCTCTCCATCGAACCAATTTCAACTATTAAAGGTATATATATCATGATGATGACTGATGAGTTTCTTAAAGTTTTTATTTGCTTATTAGATTCTTATATTACTATAGCTACATATATTATACCTTGTCCTTAAATACATGCAGACTATGATAAATCAGAGGTACCGTTTTGTTTTTTCACAAGTTTTCTTCTTCAAATTGAACTCAAGTTTGGTTTTTTTGAAGCTTTTCATTGGGTGTCTTCTTGATGTTTGATAAAATGCCTGAACTAAAAATGAGAGTATTTTTTCAGGTGAAAACTGATGGAGCAAACTCTAAGGGAAGAAGATGCAGCTAACTGGGTTTACAGGGGTGAAGGAGCTGTTAATCTTGTTCTTGCTTACAATGGATCAATTAAGTGTATCGGATATGATGAGACCAATTAAGTGTATCGGCTACGTCTTGAATTAAGTGTATCGGATATGATGAGACCAATTAAGTGTTTCCATGTATTACGAATGGTTGCTTGATTTCCTTATCGGTGGTAAAGTATACCTTTCAAGCTATTATTTTCATTATTTAATAAGTGGTATCTTTTTGGTTGTAAAACTCTCCTGATCGGAGTACTTCTGTGCAGTAAGATATATCATTATATTATTGCACAAAAGGATGTTCACTTGTCAAGATCATCTCTAGGCTTATTTTTGTTAATTAGTTTAACTTGCTATTAAAATTCTTGTCCCATTTTGTCATGTAGATTCTAATTGAGGTTGATCATCTACAAGATATCCTTGGCCCATATATATTCAGATCAAAGGTGTTAATAAAGATGCAGTGGCAGTAGTGGGTTCAATGCTTGAATTGGATGGCTCATATACAACTAAGGTTCAACATGTTTTATTTTAGTTCCTTTTCCCCTTTCGTGCATAATGCTGGGCTGAATATATCTAGATGCTGGTCAACTTACTATTATTCTTGTTCATTATTTTGGTAGATTTATCTTGAAATAATTTTAAACAGACTACCAACAATAGAAAGAACTTCTACTGGGATTAACTCTTAGCAATCAGCAAGGCTGCTAGAGATTATTGAATTTATTCAATCTCAGGTATACCTTTCCTATATCTATGTGGGTTGCACATGCGGTTTTTTCTATTTATTATATTTACACAGTCCTTGAAATTTCAGAATTAGTATAGTTATGCCACACAATTTTATATTAAATTAGTTTGTATAGATACAAATTGCACTAATAATGAATTATCAATATGCAGAGGGAATGTATCTTTCGCCAAATTAGTCTGTTGCCTTCTGCTTGCTTGTAGCCTGATAAGGCCTTAGAGCTTGGAATCATAAACAGCCGCCATGAAGCCTTCATCACTTCCAAACTTTGGTGCAACAATGATCACCATGACCTTGTCCTTCCAGCTCTCAAGACCACACTCAAGTATGTAAAGTAATTGAAAAAGAAAAAAAAATATCATATAGTATATAATCTCACCAATGTATAGTTGCTCTTCAAATTGATTAGGAAACTTGGGTTGGACTATTTAGACCTTTACTTGATTCATATGCCAGTGAGGTTGAAACCTGAAGTTGATAGAGTTCTTGAAATAGGAAAGGATGATTTGCTTCCCTTTGACATAGAAGGAACATGGGAAGCCATGGAAGAGTGTCAAAGATTAGGCTTAGCCAAATTCATTGGTGTAAGCAACTTTGGCATAAAAAACTCACACAGCTCTTAGAAAATGCAACTATTCCTCCTGTTGTCAATCAAGTAAGAAAATTCAATAGCAACACTTGCCAAAAGGGATTAAATTTATCAAATAAATATACATATTTTAAATAAAAAATTTTATGGTGTCTATAAAATTTGTGTCTAATTTGTTTAAAAGATGAGGGGTAAAGGAGTAGAGCCCACCATTTATATTTGATTATTTGTGTCAAATAGTTAAAAATTTAGACACATTAGAACACACAATTTTAAATTGAATAATTTCTTTTTTTTTTTCATTTTGACAATAATGATGTGGCTATATTCAATTTTAACTTTAGGTGGAAATGAGCTCATCATGGCAACAAGGGAAACTCAGAGAATTTTGCAAGCAGAAAGGAATCCATTTGGCTGCATGGTCACCGTTTTCTAGTAAAGTCACAGATATTGGCATCCATTTTCTTAAAGGTATTGGGCATTGCATTGTAGAACTGTTCCAACATATAGCCACTATCTTTGTTTCTACAATGCACTGATATTGTGTTAATGGCATCCAAATGTCTTGTGTATGAGTGTTTCTGATTAACAATTTAAGAGAAAATGAATTTCATAATTTCATGCTCATCTTCTTTTCTTGCCTTATTTCAGGGCTACAAAATCTTGCTCTGTTAAATTTGGAAGGCTGCTTTGTAACAGCTGCATGCTTGGATACTCTTGCAGGTTGAATCACTTCACAGACCTTATTTATTTATTTATTTATTTATTTATTTTTTGTGTGTGTGGGGGGGGGGAATAAGTTTATCTTGATAATATCTATGCCAAAGAGCTTTAAGTGTATCTTCTTATTCATTTAAAAATTGAAGGTTTCAGGTTGAACCAACTTACGTTACTTTTTAGTTTTTAGAGAACTTCCTTTGTTGGATTTAAAATTAACTAATGAACCATTCAAGCAACAAGTTAATATTGTGATTGATTGTTTTCTGCCAGAGCTTCCAGCCCTCTCGAACTTGAATATCAGTAGATGCAATTTTACTAACAATGGATGTGAAATGTTTTCACGTAAGTTGTAGACTTGTCACTTGTACAGCTAGCTACTCAATATATACTTATTGGGTTTCACTTTTTGGTTGTGAATACTAAGTTTGTATTATTGGCTTCTTTTCTTTGTTTTCTTTATTCTACCTGTAGTAAGTGATGAATGGTGATTTTGACTAAACTTATTTTTTCATTTTTTTTATTTCAGCTTCCATCAATTGAAGTTGTTGCAAATTCACCACCAACTGAACGTGATCATAGGCGGCCACCAATTCATGTGATTGTCATATGTCCAACTCGAGAGCTTGCAAGTCAAGCGACTACAGAAGCTGCTGAATTGCTTAAGTATCATCCTACC
Source organism: Arachis hypogaea (assembly GCF_003086295.3). Taxonomy (NCBI): domain Eukaryota; kingdom Viridiplantae; phylum Streptophyta; class Magnoliopsida; order Fabales; family Fabaceae; genus Arachis; species Arachis hypogaea. Next base: position 66,532,809 of record NC_092050.1, read on the forward strand.
ATTGGTGTTCAGGTTGTAATTGGAGGGACAAGACTTGCTATACAGTACAGATCCTTGTTGCTACACCTGGAAGGCTTAGAGATCATGTGGAGAATACTGCTGGCTTTGCAACTCGGCTGATGGGTGTGAAAGTGTGGGTGCTCGATGAAGCTGATCATTTACTGGACATGGGATTTCAGAAAGATGTTTTGAATACAAAGTTTATATTTTGAATTATAGTTCATGTATCAATACACTTTGTTGATATATGGTTATTACTTATTATTATAGTTGGTGTATCAATACACTTTGTTTATGTTTTGAATTATATTGACTTGTTTGTTTATAGTATTTTTCTTTTAGTTTGATAATACAATGAATTTGTTTATTTTTTGAAATATTATAAATATTTGAATACAAATTAGATAAAAATTTGTATTAAATTTATATTTATTTTGTATGAAAATAAGTTTATTTTGTAATTAGAAAAATAAAAAAATATATTTTATCTTACTGACGGATTTACAGACGGATTTTCTGTCTGTAATCAGAGTGTGAGATGATTTTCCAAAGTTCAAATTACAGACGAAAAATCTGTCGGAAAATCCGTCTGTAATTACAGACGGAAAATCCGTCGGAAAGTTCGTCGCCTTTGGGAAATGGATAGAAAATTTACAGAGGGAAAATCCGTCGGTAATGGGTAAAAATCCGTCTGTAATTTTCCGATGGAAAAAAATCCGTCGGTAAATAATTTCCGACGAGGCTTTTACAGAGGGACAAAATCCGTCGGTAATTTCGTCGGTAACCAAAAATCCCTCTGTAATAAACACCAAATCCGTCTGTAAATCTGTCTGTATTAATCCATTTTCTAGTTGTGTCACCGGAGATTGGAATAAGATACGGGCAGATGTTAACGAGAGGTTTCAATTATGGTGGATTATGATACACCCATAGCATATTTACTTAAATTGGGAAGAATTATTTATGTCTTCTTGTTAGACTTACTAAAATAGACGAATTTATTTATTAAAACTTTTTTATTCCTATTGTTTTGTATCGCATTCTCGTTATCCCACTAAGAACATATAATTCTGAATAAAACTCAGAATCATTAGTGCTATTTACCTCATTTTTTTTTCAATTTTTCTATGATGAGCTCTTCTTCATAAAATAAAAAAATAAACTGTATAATAAATATTTCTAACTAAAACAACATAAGTACTTGAGTTATTGAGATTTAATTAATAATGATTCGTTCACTAATCATGCTCATTATTTTCTTATATGGTTCTTGTTTTCTGATGACCTAATTATAAAATTAAAGTAGTGTAAGAATTCTATTTTAGTAAATTATATAAGATCCTAATTAAAAGTATTCAAAATTTTTTCAAATATTACACTTGAAAATTAAATTTTACAAATATTATATTATATTACACCAAGATAAATTATTAAGAAACCATAAAGTATTATATAATAGAAAAATATTATATAATATTATAAAAACATAATATCTATTATTAATTTCATTAAAACTTATCACGTATACCTACATATATATTTGATTTAACCAAAATATAATATGAAAATATTTATCCAAAATACGGGAGTAAGAATTTTTATTGACCAATTATATTTTATTGATTTCTGTTGTTCCCACTAACAAATTCGGTTAGAATTTTTTTTCAATAATGAGAACATGAAAATATTTAACCAAAGAAAAAAATTTATATATAACAATTTTAATATGCACGACTTCATATACACGACTCCACTTTGAAATTTTAATCTCCATTATTCTTCCTAAATTCTAGGTGGGGTTCTTTTGGCAATTATGTATATATGAATTCTGTTCTAACTAAGTACTTCAGAAAACTGAATAGCCTTTGAGTGCGGCAAATACACGTGATTTTACATTAAAATACAATTCATGTTCAAAACAAGTTAAAAAAAATAATCAATTAGACAAGCAAAGTTAACGATCACGAACAAATGAAGAATTTCTACTCATCAATCCTTTCATGGTTTTCAATAAAACGGTAGCAACTAAACCAAAATTGTTGAGCGAGTTCCAATCCTTTTTCCCCTTTGAGGGAAGGAAAACTGAACTAAAAATGAACTGTTTTAACGACACAAAAAGAAGGAAAACAATACATAACGGTCAAATGATAAAAATGAAAGTCCTCCATCTTTGAGCTCGAGAACTAAAACTCTGAAGCCTTTGCTAGTCCTTCTTCCTCTAGCACGCGCAAATTTCCGTCCTTTTGAACGAACATAGGGCTTGGTGTGACTATGGGGCACACCAGGTGCTGGTCCAAAGTACTTGACAGCCTCTCGTCCATTCTTATGGCCTCTAAGAAGAACCTGAAACAATATCACAAATATAATTTCATTACTTGTTATACTCTGCTAACATTTTTCTTTCCTTCATAGAGAACTAGTTGATTTGGCGAAGAAATCATTAATTAAATATAATGTAAATATTTTCAAAACATAAAAGAAGTTTCAAATCATAATTTCCTTATATTTTGAAACCTTAACAATGCACCTAGCAAAACATGTAGAACAGAAGTGCTAGTTATATTTTTTGTTCCCTCTACAGCTATCCTAGCAGGAATGCAGAACACAGACTAGGGCCCTACTTAACTGGGATGAAAATTGCTGGAGACAAATAATACGTTATTATATAAATAGAAAATACAGTGGTTTGAGGGGGCTGAAAATGTAAAGATCGTTCAGGAAACAATCAAATTATGTGCCAAGTACAAGAAACTCTGGACTCCAAATATCACCAATCATCAAATCGACAAAAAGGTAGGTGAGAAAACCAGGGACCAAAAAAGTAGTATTCATCAATTCGACAACCATATCACTATGACATTTTCAAAATGCATACGAACATAAATAGCTAGATTACAAATAAATATTCACCACATTTCCTTGAGAATAATCCGGCACCTTTATGCTCCACAGCAAAGAATCTAGCATAATATAGGCTGCATAGGAAGTATATTGCAGTAAAATAAAGGTTAAACTCCAAGTCTTCTAACTTTGGTCCCTAATCTTGATATCTAATATCAGAAGAAGAAAAGCCAAGCAGGACTTCAAACTTTGGTTCATAATAGTAAATAGCAATAGTCTAACATGTAAATAACATAATATTTAAATAGATCAATGTGACAAAGAACACAACAAATACCAAACCCAAATAGAATAAAAATTAAAGAATACAAGAAACTTAAACCGCTAACTATACCTTATTACATCACTTCGTTGCTACTGTACGAAGCATTCTCATCATATACCTACAATATCAGCAATATAATATCGTTAGTACTAGCTGATAAGCAGCAATTAAAACTTAGTCATACCTCATTGGTAAAAATACTTACCAATGAGTCATCTTCAATGTTCATGTGATCATCCGAGTCATTTCCCCAGCCTTCTGACTGTGAGATGCCACGACGAACACGACAAGTTGTTCGATTGTGGCCCTCCATGCCACACTGTCCACATCGATGTTTTCTTTTATTGAACTGTGAAGCCCCCCCTTTTGTCCTACATTTTCTTGGGTCCCTTGGCATGCTATGTCCGAGATCATTGGTTGCGAGCCCAGCTCCAGAATTATCCACTTGCACACCATCTCTTACACTATCTGCATCATTGACCAACTCTTTTTGTGCAGCATCTTCCTCCTTAAATTGTTTCAACAAATTCATAGCCATTTCCCGTATAAAGATAAATCTCTCGTTATCTCGACAAGCAAAGTTAGCTAGTTGTCTAAACCAATCCATCAAACAACCGTATTGACTTAGCATCAAAGAATCCCAATGAAGCCCTCGAGCATTTTGGAAACTAACTTTGGCAGTCTTGGTCCACCGAGGCAAGACTAATGACCTTGGCAACTCCTCTATATCTTCATGCACCAAGACACAAATTATGTGTTCACAAGGTATGCCAAATGATTCCATTCTCATACATGAACAATTGAATTCCATCTCAATGTCACAACAGAATACACGCCACGTCTCATTTGGCGTTCGGTCTAAAGCGACAGAGTAAATCACATAAGAGCCAGTTTGCCTCATATTTATTACCTTCATTGATGCAGCCCGTACAAGGATTGGTTGGAACATATGAAATATTGATAGGGTGTAAACATTGGCAGCACTCCTCTCTAACTGTTGAAAACAGGTTTGCAAACTGGGTCTCCCATTCACAGAGGCGAGGTCAGCCTGGACCTCTTTCCACCTTATATGGTCGACACAACGATTAAAGTGTTGAATGAACTCAACCAGATTGTACCTTGAGTTGACATACTTTGCAATGATCGAGTTTAATCCCTCGCACCGAGAAGTAGTCCGGAAACCAGCAAAAAACTTCCCTCTTATATGTGCAGTTGCCCATGAATGTCTCTTTTTATACATATCTAGGACCCAATTCTTGTTTTCGACACCAAATTCCTCAACCATTTCAAACCACTTTTGACGAAATACATCAATTTCATAGTCGCCTAGCATACACTTTTTAAACATGGAGGTAAACTGGGGCTTGCCAATGTTACTTGTTGCATTGCGAATCAGATGCCATGCACATAATCTATGATGTGCATTAGGAAACTCTTTCTCAATGGCGAACTTCATTGATAAATCACCATCTGTGATCACCGAAACAGGTGCTTTCCCATTCATTGCCACTTTCAGTTGTTGTAGCAACCACCTATATGTGTCTTTTTCCTCATCGCAAATTAAAGCAGCAGCAAAGATAATTGTTTGATTGTGATGATTGACACCAGAAAATACCACCAGTGGACACATATATTTATTCCTCTTATAGGTAGCATCAAAAGCCAGCACATCGCCAAATAATGAGTAGTCTACCCTACTAAGGCCATCACACCAGAATAAATTGCGCAAAGTACCATCGGCATCCATGTGATGATTAAAATAGAGAGAAGGGTCATTTGTTGCTTGATCTTCTAGATACTTCAAAGCTGCATATGCATCACCGGGTAATTGGCGCCTCTGCTTTGCTATTTTATTGTACATGTCCCTTTGCGTGAAAGAGAGATACTCGTAGCCACCTGCCTGATTTGCTAATGCCCGATATATCTGCCCAACACTAATCCCACCCTTTTTCATGTTAACCATGTGGCCAATATCAGCCTCGGACATGAATCTATGCCTAGGGAGCAATCCAGTCAACCGAGGATCCAGAAGCGGATGATTGTGTTCATCAAAAAAATAGGAAATAAACCAACGACCACTAGGTGCATCTACACGAATCTCCATCAGTGCACTGCAGCCACACCTTGTCTCGGGTGTAGGTTTTCTCTTAAGGTTTCCAATGCAGTAACTATTTTGTAGTCTAAATCCTTCACGATGACATACAAAATTCTTCAACTTAAGTGCGCCCGCACGACTCTTCCTACTCCTGTTCTTCCGAGCACTAAAGCCTCTTGTCCTTGCATATCTATTGTAGAACTCAAATGCAATGTCGACATCAGAAAAGTGAAAATGACATACATCTTCATCCCTGATGTTCCAAAATTCAATCATCCCAATGTCTTCAAGTGAGTCAATGTTATACCCTTCATCGAAGCCGTGATAATCGAACATTAGTTCCACACTTGTGTCGTCCTCATCCATATAATCCACGTCAACTTCCTCATATTTTTCTTCCTCCTGCTCATACTGATCATATGATGTATGCTCGCTATTAACCCCTTCATGAGAAAATTCTTGACCCATAACTTCCTAAACACCAATACACATTTCACAATCTTTTAAAATTGAAATCAATCCAATAGTGTCAATCTTAGGAATCATGGAAGTGGACACGAATTTCATTTATTGTATTAGGGGGAAATGAAGGAGCGTGAATCCAAAATCTAATAGTGAAACTATAAGAGTAAAAACAGAAAGACAAAAACAGTTGGCAATGCCAGCTATGCATGCGATGGGTGCAAGGGGAATAAAATATTAAAGAGTATATATCCTATCTATCAATCTATCCTCCAGTTTGCCATAGTGACGAAGAATATCAACCATGCATGTGTAATGTTGAACAGTTGGATTGATACCATAATCTCTCATCATCATATCATAAAATGCGTGCCCTTCATTGAGCAGAAGCCCACGGCTGCAAGCTGCTAGAACACCAACAAAGGTTATAAGATCCGGCCGAGCCTCTGTCCTCATTACCTCAAAGAGTTCCAAGGCTTCCTTGGCAAGACCATGCATTGCATAACCAGTGATAATTGCATTCCAAGACACAACTATTTCCTCCCTAAGCATCTCGAACAAGGCACGAGCGACTCTCACAGAACCACATTTTGCATACATATCTATCAGATCAGTCTTAACCTTCTCTAACCACGAAGCAGGACGTTCCAGAGAAACAAGTTCAGAGGACCATTTTAAGTTTTCAAACTTGTATCATGTCATTAAGATACAAGGTCAGAGGTCTATTTTGTGACACTTGATTTTCCGTATAAAAAAAATTAACATGATTTAACAAATATATATATATATATATATATATATATATATATATATATATATATATATATATATATATATATGCTTACAAGTTACAAGAGCATAAGAAAAACACATACTTGTAACATAGGATGGTGGTGAAGTCACAAGATATGGAAGCTGTGATTTGTTTAAGAACTAATAACCAGAGCAGAAATGAACTAGATATGTCACATATATGGTATACAATAAATCAAGTGTTACTTCATCCTAACCTTTTGATGTTATCAAATAGTGATCCGCTAGAGTGAAGACTTAAAGAATTCAGATGAAGTATGATTGGCCCTGACTCATCAAGCAAGCAAGGAAAGAGAATATTATTCATCATGACTATACAATTATGTATATTATTCTACTAGTAAAATTGTTTAATTTAATTGAATAATAACGTAAAACCTTGTTACACTTTAATATAACAATGAAACTCTTAATTTATTTGTTTACTCTTTTCCTTTTGAGTATATTTTGGGGTCACAGGAGAGAGAATACAAGGATGCCCTTGAAGCTTTCAATGAGAAAAACAGGGAAAAGACTCAACTAGTTACAAAATTGATGGAGGTTAGAACTTCTATTTATATTTTCTACTATTGTAAAAGGAATGAATATTTGTCACTAAGTAAAAGAAAACAGGATAATTTTCTACATATAATTTGATCTAACTAAGTAACTTACATTCTCATTTTTTTTTCTTTTTCTTTTTGGCCATACCAAATATAAGCATGCAAAGGGAGAAACAGATTATACCCAAAGAACGAGCAAACAAAAAAGTAATAGAAATTTGTTCACCTCAGCGGTGAAAATTAGCATCCATGTCCTCCCAGGGGATTCATTGCCAACCAGGGTTTCAAGAAAGCCAGAAGGATCAATTCTTATCAAGGCTCTAAGTCTTTAACTGAAAAAAAAAAAAAAAAGAAATGACCCTACTTCCACTTCCACTTCCACTTCCACTTCACTCTTAGCATTGTGGTAACAAATTGAAAGGAAGAATGTTTATATGCACACACTTTTGTGTACCTTTCTTTTCAGAATGCCTTGGTGTGTTTGGATATATATAAACTTTAAGTTGCAATGCCTTATTCCAATTGCCGATTAACTATGATAGAAGACTGCAAGTTTAAGAGCACTCTGATGCCAATAGAAAGCAATAGTGGTTAGTAAGGGTGCAACTTGGAACAAGCACTTTGGAATGAGTTATTACCACTAGTTCTAAAGTTATAACTGTTACCAAGGTGCAACTTTATTTCCGTATAGTTTCTCTGATTCGCATCTAGCCGCTGAAATTCGTGACACAAAAAAGAAAGAAACAGCAGCCTCTAATAGCAATACCATAGAGTAACTCACTTGAAACATAAGAAGGTGGTAACCCACTTGAAAATTCATCAAAAAATTTCACATATCAATAGGAATACCATAGAGTAAAATCACATATCAACATAAAAATAAATATACTGGTCAACTGTGAATTGAAAAGGCATAATGATTACTAACCTCCAAGCGTTTAGGCAGAGTCCTGCGCGGCGGCGGCGGAAGCAGGGAGCGGCGGCGGACGCAGGGAGCGGCGGGGGACGCAGGGAGCGGCGGGGGACGCAGGGAGCGGCGGCGGACGCAGGGATGAAACCTAAACGAACAGGAAGCAACATCAAACACGCAAAAACAAAAAGGATACAGTGAAATTGAGAATAGTACGGTGAATGTGAGAGCTCACTGAGTGATGCGGCAAGAGAATTTTGCGTCCGGGCTATTGCAGCGAACTGAGATTGGAGGGCATAGCGATAGGGTTTGGTGAGAAAGGGGAGGGCAGAGTTAGGTTTCCAATCTCCTTTGAATCTGAAACTAAAAGAATAAGGGAAAAATTGTAAATATCAAAAGTTAAAGGGATTCAAATTTAATTAGCCAATTTTCCAAAAAAAAAAAACGGGGTATATTTTATAATTACTTTTATGATGGTTAGTGATTAACCTACAATTTTGTAGGAGCATAGAATCCATGGCCATAATAAAAATGTCATTAGAAAATTATATGGACGGCACTTTAAAATGTTTTATATTCTTTTTATTTTAATCTTAAAGTTAAGGCTAAGGATTCCTTACTCCTACATTTTTGTAGGTTTATCATTAACCATCATAAAAATAATTACAAAATGTACCCCTTTTTTTTTTGAAAAATTTATTAAATAGATTTTGATCTCTTTAACTTTTGTTATTTACACTTTTTTCCTTTTATCTTTTAGTTTCAGATTCAAAGAAGAAGAAATGTCTGCTAGGGTTTATAGAATCAATTTCAATCAACGCCAATTTCTCATCTTCTTCCTCTGCTCTATCTCTGGTTCGCCTACTCTTGCCGCCACAACACGCATCAGACGCCGCCGCTCCCTGCGTCCGCCGCCGCTCCCTGCGTCCGCCGCCGCTCCTCACATTCTCGGAGGAACGAACTATCAGTATCACCATCCTGTTAAATTTCGCAGAGAAAGAACGAGAACCAGAGCGACCCTTGATGACACTGAAATAGGACAACTTTCCTCAACCACACTTCTTGTTGAGGACGACAAACCCAGCAAGGTATACTTTTTCCTCTGCCTTCTTTTCAGTTCGGTTTGATTCTTTTAGAATAGTCAAGATGATGAATTTTGAATCCTTAGGGTAGCTTTTCAGGCAATGATTTTTGCCCTGCTTCGAGTTTCCTTGGTGTTTTGATTTGAATTTGATATGCTTTATTTATTTATTTTCATGTCTGCTTAGAAAGTAGAGGAAAGTGTAAAAGTGCTAAAAGATGTAGCTAAGACGAGAAAGGTAGCAGCAGAGAAGGTTCTGTCTGCACTTTCTGTCATTGAGAAAGCGAAAATTGATCCTTCTGTCTTTCTTGAAACCCTCGGTGGCAATGAATTCCCTGGGAGGACATGAATGCTAATTTTCACCGCTGAGGTGAACATATTTGTATTACTTTTTTGTTTGCTCGTTCTTTGGCTATAATCTGTTTCTCCCTTTGCATGCTTATACTTGGCAATTTATACTTACCATACTTACCATGCTTAGACCTGCCATTTATATGTACTATGTTCTAAATTTTAAACATATGCTTTTGGTATGGAGGTCCTTGCAAATTTCCTTTCCAATCCGTTGGCTTCAGGAGGAGACAGTGATGCTGCAGGATGGCCTAATTTGGCTTTTGATCTTGACCCCGCACTAGTAAATGTCAGTGTACTTAAGCTTTCTGCTTAGTTGTCACCTACTAGAAATATGCATACGACTTATTCTTTTCTGAAGAGTTCTTGAACTTCATGAGTAGAACGATGAACGCATGCTCTCTATGTAATTGTGTGTAGCATGAGATGGCAGCAGAATAAGTGTTAATTTGAAGTCACATATTTCTCTTCATATCTCAATGTTTTATCCACTTCATTTTAACATGTACTTTTACTGTTAAATTGCTGGGCAGGCTGCTAAAAAAGCCGGCTTTCCAATTCACTATGGGGATGGATCACATCCTGCTGTTCTTCAGTCGGTCGGTATCTCTTCTCCAAAAGCTATTATGGTTATGTTCACCGGAAAGGAAAAGACAGCAGAAGCTGTTCAGAGGCTACGGTTTACTTACCCTGCAGTAATATTCATTTTCCCTCCCTTTACACTTTCTTGCTTACCAATTTGACATATGATAACTAAATATATTTTTTGTTTCTAAACCGATCCATTTATCTATCTTAGGAAGATCCAAGAATTTCATTTTACCTTCAACTTAGGGTATATATTGTTAGGTCTAATAATAGGGAGTTTGGCTGATAAAGTTCTTAACTATTTGATTTGCCTTTTTTAGTTTGCTTAATCCTATCTGGATTGCTTACTTTATGATGAAAATCCACAGATCCCAATCTATGCCAGAGCTAAAGATCTTGAGCATTTTTTAGATCTGAAGAAAGCAGGTGCAACAGATGCCGTTTTGGAAAATGCAGAGGTATTGATTCGCTTTTTCTTGCTTGTCATTTTGTCCTACTCGATGGAGCTTGCAACTGCCATTGCTGAATAGTTATGCAGAAACTACATCTAAGTCTCTTGTTTTTTGTTTTCTTTTTTTAACAATCACTCAGATTAGCTTACAGCTGGGTTCTAAGCTTCTGAAAGGTTTCGGAGTGATGTCGGATGACCTAGCATAACAAGGAGAGAAATACAAGCAAAAAGTTCTATTTGAATAATGTGTCAGGAACCAACTTTTTTCAGTTAACTTTTTTAAAATTATTTTGTTTATCTTAAATTCTGTATCCTAAATTAACTCTTAATCCTAAAGTCGGTTAATGTTGGCTAATTTAAAATTGGTTCCCTATACTTTTGCATCTAATTTTGAATACATACATTCATACCATTTGAGTATGGTTATATGCAAATACACCAATCAGGCCAAAATTTCAAATGAGGGAAGGGAATATATAAAAAGCTCATTTGTTAAAGATTCAATGTTCTTATATACAAATGCTGATTACCAAGATGTGTAGTATGAATGAGGAAAATCTGAATATCATACTACGATTTCACTCGGTAGAACACAAATCATGATCACCTTTTGGATATTCTAATGATTACGAAATCTTGGCAAGAGCCGTTTTCCATTATATCCTAAACAAGTAGTAAATTTTCAAAAGATGTAGAACTGAAGAAACGTGACTGGATTTGCCAAAAGTGGGTCATATTAGCTGATGCAGACATATCTTCAGTGAATTTATAGGTTTTCTCCATTTTCACATGAAATTTGGAAGACATTCTTAATTGTTAATATGCAAGCAGAACTAATTCTTTGTCCATAAGCACTTAGTGATCGATCTCCTATTTTTCATATATTAAAACAATGTCATCTCTTTTGAAAATCTGTTGTCAGATGATTACCTATTTCACCTGTCTAATTAGGTTTCTCTCAAGCAAATTGCTTTAAGAGATGGTGCTCATTCTGAAGAAACAGAAGTAGTTTAGGCCTGTAGATACTTGTGACTTGTCTATACCCTTGTTAATTATGCATTTATGTAGCATGAATATATATATATATAAAGAGCTTTCAAAATCTTCTTGGTGCATATTTCCATGACTTTTGACGTCTACAATTTACATATTGGCCACTTAAAATCATTTGTAAAAGTTGATTCTCTCATTTTTGTATGCTTCCACGGTTCCTGCAGATGAAATTTTATGAACTTGTCTAAGAATACACAATGCTTAAATTGTAATGAAGATAAGCCAAAGGACGTTGATCTGCCTACTAATCAAATGAGTAAAGGAGATTGGATATGTCTGGGGTAAGTCCTTCAACTGTTTTACTTGCTTACTAGCTTTTTTTCGATTTCCATTTGTTTGTAAAGGTTCCTTTTGAAAGCACTATAAGTTTGGTCCATATCAATAGAATTATGTGAATTACACTGTTCTATGATTTTTGTTCTCTTACTTTCGTAGTTGACCATATGCAATTATGCATGGCAAACTGTCCCACTTGCTGCTTATGATCTGCTAACATATTCTCGTTGGTTTTGCCGCAGATGCAGTGTTATGAATTTTTCCAAAAATGTTAAGTGTCTAAAATGTAAGACAGCAGGGCCGAAGAGGATCAATCCAGATGAAGTTGAAATGAAAAAAGGAGATTTACTATTTTTCATATTGTTTTAGTATTTTTGTTAACTGTTACATTTCTAGGGAATTTTTATAGCTTAGGGCTCTTTTGTGATAGAAAATGAATTTTTATCTCATTCCTGGATCCAGTGCGAATAAATTATATTGACCCCAACCATATAACTTATGCACATTGATAACTTCCCACTCATTAACCGTTTTGATGATAATTTCTTCTCCTGAGCATGTTTAAATTTTCCACTTTTGCATAGGCCATCAATAAGTATGTTGTATGAGTGTATATTTGGTTAATGCCAGTCTCTTCCATTTTACTGAATAACACAAGTGCCTTGTCAAGTTGTCGGTTTTTGCACAAAGCATCTATCAAGAAATTGTAAGTGAATATAGAAGATGGTTGACCTTTATCATGCATCTCAATTAAAAGCTCTAAAGCACGAGAGATTCTCTTTGATTTGCCCAAGTCATCAATAAGAATGTTGTAAGTTACCGTGCTAGGAACTAAGTTCTTGCGACACAAGTTTAGATGTCCAATACTACAAGCTAAAATCAAGGCAAGAGAAATATTGATGCAGAAAAATATCTGCTTTGAAATACCTAGGTGGCCAAACCACACTCATTTAAGCAAGTCAAAATCCAGTGTAAAGCAAATATTGCCAATCTCCATAGAGAAGTCATTGATCAACAAGCAAACTAACAATAAAATTTGAAGTTGGGAAACCATAACCGAATTATTAACAAACTCATATTTTAGAATCACATTTTTCATAATAATGTAATTTTCCTTATACAGAATGCAATGGATTTGCAAATGTTTATAGCACTCTTTTTTGTTTTTCTTAGTTTGTAGCATGATAATAGTTAAGATATATGATCTCATAGGATAACAGTAAAGAACTATTAATTAATATAAAGAGATCTTAAACACTAAACCTGTAAGCTACAACTAGGAATATCCTCTAAAGAATCAATAAAGCATAGTGGAATTAAAAAGGATGATAGCAATTACAAAAATTGAAAGTTCAAAATTAATTGAATAAAAATGAGATAGTCAAGACATCAATGGTATTGATGTTATGGCATTGCCAAAGTTCTGTGACCCAACAGATATAGAATTTACAGAACTATGATACATATTCTGCAACAATAGAGAGGTGATTTCAATTTGAGTTGATGTATTTTACCTTCATTCATCCGTTCAATAAGCCTCTAGCAATCATTTCCCGAAGAAGTTTCTCTGCCATGTCATTCTCACCATTTTCAAACAAAGCACGAATAACAATTTCAAAAGTCACAGCATTTGGTAAGCAACCATTGTCTTCCATTTTTGACATCAGGGCCAATGCTTCTTCAAATAAGCCCTCTTTGCAGAGCCCATCGATCTATATTCGGGTCAATGCCACTCTTTTTCATTTGATTAAATAACACAAATGCCTTGTCAACTTGTTTGATATTGAACATCCCATCCAACAAGGAAGTGTAAGTGATTATATTAGCAGGTTGACCTTTATGATGCATCACAAGAAGAAGCTTTGAAGCACAAGTGATTATTTCTATTTTTTCATTGAAAAATTGAAACTTTGAGAAGAAAGAAACTAAATTGAGAGAGATACCTGAATTGAACTACCGAACTAAAGCAGAGAGCCGGAGTGAGTCCAGACAAGAGAAAAAATGTTGCTTTGACTTCGAGCAGACACGGAAGCAAGACACGGCGAGACCACCCACCAACGACCGCGAGACACGGGGAGGAACAGAGCAGTAGCGACAACGCACGGTGAGGAGCAGAGAACCAACGATGGTGTACGATGATCAGAGAACGAGGGACCACAGAGGGAGAGGAATAGTGAACGAGCGACCGCAGAGGAAGAGGAATAGAGAACGAGCGACGATGGTAGAAGGAGGCAAGAACCCTAGCAGAGGCAAATGTCTCGTCTCTTTTGAAACTATGATTAAAAGAAAAACGAAGAATGTGTAAAAAGAAAAAATACAGGGGTAAATGTTTAATTATAAATTCTTTCAAAAACCAAAAAACGGGGTGCTATTTATAAATATTTTTAGAATGGTTAATGTTACTCCCACATAAAAGTAGGAGTAACGTATCCGCAGCCTAAAGTTAATCATAGGAGAAATTTTATTTTAATCATGTGTTTGGTGATAAGTGATTTGACATAAAGAAAACAACTCGAAAGAGAGTTAAAAATGGCTCCAAAATTGTATGCAAGTTGAGAAAATATTTTTATGAAAGTTGGACAATATAATTTTTTCCTTCAGCATTTAATTAGCGAGTCAATATTTGTTTGAAGAGTATTAGGGATGAGCAGGTTTTGTTATTTGTAATCATCAATTAGTTATTATTAGTATTTTTAAGGTCACGAATTTGTTACTCCTAATTTTATGTAGAAGTATGATTAACCACTATTAAAATATTTACAAAATAAATCCCATTTTTTATTTTTGAAAGAATTAATAATTAAATATTTGTCCCTCTAGTTTTTTTATTTTACAAATTCTTCCTCTTTCTTTTAATCTGAGTTTCAAAGAGGAGACCAGAGCTCTGCTAGGGTTTTTTCCCTTCTCTCTGCTTCCTATCAACGTCACTCGTTCCTTGTTCCTCTCACTCCACGGTAGCTCGCTCGCACTCTGATCCTCTTTTTGTGCCATGCTCGTTCTCTGATCCTCGCCCTGGTTCGTCGCTGGTCTCCTCTCCTCACCGTGCGTTGTCGCTGCTACTCTGTTTCTCGTCATTACTGCTTCGAAATGGCATTCGTACCCTACATGGCTTCCAGTACTCACCTCATCTGAGGAACTTCTAAAAGGTACTGCCGTCCTTTAATATAAAGCTCTATTAATGTAGTTCTGATGACCATTTTGTCAATTACCTCTTTTCTCAAGTATATACAAATGGATCCATGTCTGTCTCTCTTTCTCTCTATCTGTATCTTCACTTTCTGGTTTGATGTTTTGATTTGGTTTACTTGATTGCACTAGTGCAAGTTGTTTATGATTTTAACTATCCAAAATAATTATACTTTTTCCTCCTTTTTTTCCCTTTTCAAAAATAAATTGCTATATACTTACTGATTTTGGCAGGTGGAATGGATCCTAATTAAGCAGATCTTGTTGTCTTTGGTGTTCTACGACCCATCCTTCATCTTCAAGTTTAGTAAAGATATGGTAGAGCAGACACAGACTAGAAAATGAAACTCTCATATGGATCAAGCTGTAGGACAATCTTGCATAGTCAATTCAGATAGTTAAACTATAATGAGTCTCAATTTATAAATTGATAGCAGACTGCTGTATGAAAATTGAAATAAGTTTGCACTACAAAGTTTTTTAATGGCATGGGGTTGCTCTAGCTGCCCCTTTTACTTGTAACAATGATATATGATGACAAGATGTTTAGTCTGATTTTGTGAAGCATAATGATCTTATTACTTCAACTTGTGTGATTATATACTTATGCTATAATGCAATTAGTAAGAGGAACATCATCAAAGTATTAAATATCGGTTGGTATTGTCACTTTTTTTCTTAATTATTTTGAGTATCGTTGGATGATGATGAAGAATATGATGTACGATCTGATGATGAATTGGTATGTCTATTTTTCTTCAATTGCTATTCTCTTGATCTGTTGATCCAAACCACCAAATACTCACATTTTGTATTTGTTTTTTTATTTTTTTTATAATTCTTATGCAATTTTGCATCCTGACCCAGATAAAGATGATTAGATTTGATATGTCTATTTTTGATTGTTGTCTTGTTTATCACGACCAAACACCCCAAATTATATAGTTTAAAATGTGATTACAGTTGGAGAACCTACTCAAAGAATATTAGCTTCCACTTTCCTGTAGCATTATTTTGTTATGGAATATCTTGTAGGACATTAGGATGCACTATTGATTTTATTTGCACTCTGATCTGCATATTGTTTGTTTGTTGGTACTTAATCATTTTTTTTATAGAATTTTCTATGGCAAATTAGTACTACTGGTGAGGACTTAAAATTACATAATTGTATGTCTCATTCAGGAGATCTTTTTATCAACATTATTAAACAATATGATGTCATGTTTAGTGGCTTGTAAAATTTGCTATTCTACATCCATGTTTTAAAATAATTTTGTTGTAATTTTTCTTTGTTGTAGTTAGACGGGCTAAATTAGCTGTTGATAAGGTCATGACTACACCGTGCGAAACATCAGTTTTATATCCAAAGCATGGTAAAAATCTGCACTATTTCACAGCAATAACACCTTGTGCTGTGCTAGACATTCTTTTACCTCTTTATAGAGAAGATGAAGGAAAGAAGTGTACTTACTATCATGATTATCCATAAGATATAGCATTGGTACTCGGTAGTAGGAATGATCTTAGAAGTTCTATAAACTCAATTTGCTCCCTTTCTTGAGTTTTGAAGCCTCTGATTGTGGATTTATAAGTTTAGTTATATTTTTAGTTTTTTTCTCTTAGAAAGTTATTATCCTTTTCAAAACTTGTAAATCACTTAAGAGAAAGAAGAAGCATTATCTGATCAGCATCTCAGTTATATTTTTTTTAATGCTTGTTGCACTACAGCAACACAAAATGGCCCTAAGATATGCGACAATGAAGAGGAGGAACATGCTTGGCTTGTAGAGATAGGAATGCCTGCAGATCTTTATATGTGCCTAGGAGAGTACACTAGTCTGGCTATCCAGCTTTAGGTCTGTTGATCAGATTTAAAAGTGATTATATGCTTCCTGTTGTGAATGGCAGATGATGACGTAATGCCTATAAATTATTCATCTTCTATTTTGCACCTGCTGGCGAACAAAGAGGATCTAAATTTGTTTACAACACATGACATGTTAAGGTTGATTTATGCCTCCTTTTGCTGGAAGCATATTTGGAGCATAAGATTTTGATACATAAAATTTGTGATAGTCTTCATGCTTTTATAAGCAAATCTATTTCTATAATATTCCTTATATAGTGCATACGGTGGATTGTAGTATCAATGAAATGGTAATACTTTCTTATCATTTTGCAATATCTGCTATTAGTATTTGTCAAAGGCTATGAAAAAATTATCTCGATTACTCGATATATCTCCTCCTAAGTTAATCCCTATTTTAGACATTTTGACCTTATATTTGTATTTTCATGATGAACAATTTTTACCCATTTATAAATAATTATATTAAGGATCAATTTATACTAAAATTGTTTCAATATGCTATGAAGGAACTAACTTGTGTGACATTTGAAATTTCAGAATGAGTCCCCCTTGATGACAAGTCATCTTAGCCCATTTTAGCTAGTCTTTTTCTTTTGTTTTCATTAGAATTATGCACTTTCTTAAGCTACAAGCAAGCTAATTGAGTAGAATTTCATGTTTCCCTTGATTGAACCAACCATATGTGAATTCATACCATTTCATGAGGTTTTAAGCTATAATTGTTGCATATTGTGGAAGATTGAATACCTCATGATTTTGAGCAAAACTTTGATTAGTTTGGTTGATCAATGATAGGTGAAGAAGGCTTGGAGAAAGGTTGAAGCAAAGAGGAATGGCTAGGAGTGAAGAGAGGACAATGGAATAAGTGAAAATTGAACTGGGTTGCATGAAGTTAGCCCCAACGTTAGCCCCCTAACTTGGAGGCTAACGTTGGGCATGTGAATCACTCTTTGGAAGTAGCCAACGTTAGCTCCAACGTTAGCCCCCTAACTTGGAGGCTAACGTTGGAACTTGAGAGTTTCTCCCTGGGCTACCAACGTTTGCGCCAACGTTAGCCCCCTAACTTGGAGGCTAACGTTGGCACTTAAATCACAATGGGGGAGTAGGCAACGTTTGCGCCAACGTTAGCCCCCTAACGTGGAGGCTAACGTTGGCGCCAATCACACCAAGCAAGGCCAACGTTAGGGTCAAAGTTAGACCCCTAACGTTGGCGCCAACGTCCATACCAGAAGGATGTGGTTTGCTGATATGAAAAGTTAGGGTCAAAGTTAGACCCCTAACTTTGACCCTAACGTTGAAGACCAACGTTGGCTAACTCCATTTCCGGTTCAATTGGTTCACTTCGGTTCTTCTTCAATCTTCAAAGAGCAATCAACCAAGGCCTCTTTCAACCCAATTCCACCAAGGACAAAGGCCCAACTCAAGGCTTGAAGATCATTTTGGAAAGTGTATAAATAGGATAGAATTCAATTTATGGAAGAGCTGGGCTGGAGAGTTTTCCTTTAGAGCTTTCCTTTTAGAATTTTCAATATAGTTTTCGGAGAGCTTTTGAACTTGAGTGAACTTTAATTTCTTGCCTTCATTGCTTTCAATTTCATTTTACCTTTGTCTTGGATCTTGGATTTGAGAATTGAAGAAATTCTGTTTCAATCTCAATCTTGGATCTCTCTGCTTTATTTACTGAATTTCATTTCCGGTTTATTGTTCTTCATCTCTTTTCTTTGCAATTTACAATTTCCTTGCTATTGTTCTTGTTGGATCTAGGAAGGCATTGAGATCTAGACTTGGTTTTCTAGTCTCTGGGTCCTGAGATCTAAATCCTCATTTCAATTCTCTGTTTAATGCTTTCATTGTTCATTTACTTTGCTGTTATAAGATCCGGTTCAATCCCAATTCCCTTTTTCTTTTCTATTTGATGCAATTTAGTTTTTCCTTGTTTAAATTCTGCAAATCCTCATCCCAATCCCCTTTACTTTTCAAGCCATTTACATTTCTTGCGCTTTAAGATTCTGCAATTTACATTTCTTGCACTTTAAGTTTCTGCTATTTAATTTCTTGTTCTTTAAGTTTCAGCAATTTACTTTCCCGCTCTCTTTGATTTCATGCAATTTACATTCTGCAAATCACAAATCACCCAACCAACACTTGATTCGCTTGACTAAATCAACCACTAAGCTAAAATTGCTCAATCCTTCAATCCCTGTGGGATCGACCTCACTCCCGTGAGTTTTTATTACTTGATACGACCCGGTACACTTGCCGGCTAGTTTTGGGTGTTTTGGGAGAGATTCGTTTCTCATCAAAATATCTCATCAAGTTTTTGGCGCCGTTGCCGGGGATTGATTAGATTGACAATGATTAAGCGAGGTGGTAATCTAGATCAAGCACTTTTTCTTTATTTTTCATTAACTTTTGATTAACCCACTAACTGTTTGAATTTTTGCTTAAACTAAACTTCATTCTAGCAGTAGATTGAAGTGATCTTGCTGGGGTTTCTTTTGTATTGTTTGTATGTCAGGTACAGGAAGATCCGCTCCTGTGTTATCTGAAGCTGATCAGAGAACTCTTAGAAGGATAAGAAGGGCCGAAAGAGGAAAAAATATTGTTGGAGAAGAAGAATCTGAGGAAGAATACCACGAGATGGAAGGAGATACATCTAATCCAGGAGAAGGAGTTAATAATCCACCACAACAGAGGAGAGTATTGGCTTCCTATACTTTTGCAAATGCTAGACATTGTGGAAGCAGCATTCTCACCCCTAATGTCAATGCAAATAACTTTGAACTGAAGCCACAACTCATCACATTGGTCCAGAATAACTGCTCATTTGGAGGAGGACCATTGGAGGATCCGAATCAACATCTATCTACCTTCTTGAGGATCTGTGACACTGTCAAATCCAATGGTGTGAATCCTGAAACTTACAAGCTTCTGCTGTTCCCGTTCTCATTAAGGGATAAGGCTGCACAATGGCTTGAAACTTTTCCCCAAGCAAGTATCACTAGTTGGGATGACTTGGTGACTAAATTTCTAGCCAAATTCTATCCACCCCAGAGAGTCATCAGGCTGAAAACTGAGGTGCAGACATTCACACAATTAGATGCTGAATCCTTGTATGAAGCATGGGAGAGGTACAAAGCCTTAATCAGAAAGTGCCCTCCAGAGATGTTCAATGAATGGGATGTGCTGCAAAATTTCTATGAAGGCCTGACATTGAAATCTCAGGAGGCATTAGATCATTCTGCTGGAGGTTCACTACAACTAATGAAAACTGCTGAGGAAGCTCAGAATCTTGTGGACATGGTGGCCAACAATCAATATTTCTTTGCTCATCAAAGAAGCCGCCAACCATCACAAAGAAGAGGAGTAATGGAACTAGACGGAGTGGATTCAATCCTAGCTCAAAACAAGATGATGCAGCAGCAATTTCAACAACAATTTGAGCAAATGGCTAAGAGGATTGACAGTCTCCAAGTTGCAGCAGTCAACACTAGCCAACCATCAACCACATGGGGACAGAGTGAAGAGACTCAAGAAGAGCAACAGCAAGAACAAGTCCAGTACATGCATAACCAAAATTCTGGGCCAAATGAAGTATATGGTGACACTTACAACCCTTCTTGGAAGAACCACCCAAACCTTAGGTGGGGAGACAATCACAACCAAAATCAACAACCATGGCAGAGAAACTCAAACCAAAACACTTTAAGAAACAACCAAAACCACAACCAGCAGCAAACCAACCAAAACCCCTACAGAAAACCTCAAAACAACTACTCCAACCCCAACCATTACCAATCTAATAACCAACCCACCAACCAAAATGCCTACCATCCACCATCCACATTTCACAACCCACCACAAGCATCACCTGAATCTCAAAGACTCACCAACTTGGAAACCTTGATAGACAAAATGTGGAAACACCAAGAAATGACAACCAAGAACCATGAAGCCTCCATGAAGAGCCTAGAAAGGCAAATTGGGCAAATCTCTAAACAGATTTCTGTTGAGAGATCTTCAAGCTCACTGCCAAGCGACACAATCCCAAATCCTAAGGAAGAATGCAAGGCAATACAACTGAGGAGTGGAAGAGTCTTGGTGAAAAATGAAGAAGCAACCAAGAAGCCAAAGGAAAGTGACAAGAAACAAGCTGAAGAAGAGAAAGTCAATGACAAGAAGGAGGCAGCAAGCAAGCCAACTCAGAATCAAGTTCAAGAAAAAGAAGATCAGCCACAAAAATCAAGAAAGGGAAAGGAAGTAATTGAAGGGCCAACTGAGGACCAAAGGCAGGGAAATAACTTCACTCCTCCCTTGCCATATCCTCAAAGGTTTAACAAGGAAACTAAGGACCAACAATTCCCAAAATTTCTTGAAATCTTCAAGAAGTTAGAGATCAATATTCCCTTAACTGAAGCACTTGAGCAAATGCCCCTGTACGCAAAGTTCTTGAAGGAACTTATCAACAAGAAGAGGAGTTGGCAAGTTAATGAAACTGTACTGCTCACTGAGGAATGCAGAACACTAATCCAGAAGGGACTTCCTCCCAAACTTGAGGACCCTGGGAGTTTCTTTCTACCCTGCGCCATTGGCAGTATGACTATCAAGAAGGCGATGTGTGACTTGGGAGCTAGTATCAATCTGATGCCTGCCTCTCTAGTGAAAAAGTTAGGCATAAAAGAGGTAAAACCAGTACAGATGTCTCTAGAATTGGTGGACAAATCAGTGATATGCCCCAGTGGTATAATTGAGAACCTTCTAGTCAAAGTAGATAGATTCATCTTCCCAGCAGATTTTGTGATCCTGGATTCGAATCAGGATGAGGGCGACTCCATTATACTGGGAAGACCGTTCTTAGCCACTGCTAGGGCCATCATAGACATAGAGCAAGGAGAATTAACCCTCAGGATGCATAATGAAAGTATCACTCTGAGTGTACTACCAGAAACACAGAACAGTAATGAAAAGAAGGATGGTACAGAAACAGACAAGGAGAATCTGCAGTGGAGGGAGGAAATCAACAAGACAAACAACAACTGCCCTCCCAAGCAAAAGATAGATGATACAGCAGGCCAAAAAGAGAAAGAGACTGTGCAAAGTAATGAAGAAGCTCAAGGGAACATTGTAGTATTAGCAACTAAGAAAAGGAATTTCAAAAGGGAGCCTGTTTTCAAAGAAGAAGAATCAACAAAAGGAAGGAAGAAAAACAAAAACAGAATCAAAAAGGGGTGGAAGAACAAAAAAATCCCAACAGAAGGGCTCTCCAAAGGTGACAAAGTGCAGTTAGTCTATCAACAACTGGGAACAGACCAACAGACTAACGATTACTACACTGTGAGCAAAATATTATCACTAGAACATGCTGAGATAGAGCACCAAGGAACAAAGAAGAAGCTCACGATCAGAGGGGACAAGTTGAGGCACTACAATCATCAACCACCATAAAAGAAAGCTTCAATGTCAAGCTAGTGACAATAAAAGAGCGCTCCATGGGAGGCAACCCATGCTTTAAGATTCTTGTCATTCAATAAACTATGGTCACTTGATGCATGAATTATTTTCTCTTTTCATGAACGTATCCATTTATTGCATGCACTGTTTTGAAACATATGCTAAGTTTGGTGTGTCTTCAAGCACACTTAACCAATATCATAAAGGATTTTGTTTCACATGCTTAAAATGTCTTGATAGAGCATATAGCCGAACACTAAGTTTGGTGTCCACATAGCTTCATGAGAATCTGAAATTCATGCATCAATAATCATACATTTGTCATTTTTCAAAACCTTATAAATAGAATTTTCTTTTGATGAAGGTATTAATTGTAATGAACCCTTTGACAAGAAGCAAGTTTGGTGTTCATCAAACCTTGATGCACCAGGATACAATTAATCCTTCATGAAAAAAAAAAAAAAAAAAAAAAAAAAGAGAAAAAGAAAGTATGATGAAAACAATTCTTATGAACATTTAAACTTCACTTATTGGAGGAATAAACTCATTTTCTTTATATATTACCAAACATCAAGTTTGGTGTCCCCCATAGGAAGTGTCACGGCTCACATGAGATAAGAATTGATAGTTCACATATTTTTACTAAAAAGAATAATATTGCTACGGTGGGATAAGACTAATGCATGTGTCTTGTTGTGATGACTAGGAGGTCAAAGAATCTTCAATGAAAAGAAGGACAAGACAAAAGAAATCTTAGCATAAGGACAAAATCATATCACATGCTTCAAGGAAGAAATCTGCCCCTCATTGAAAATGATCACGGCAAAGGCTAGGGAAGGAGCAAATTTTGTCTTCATTCATCCATACATGCACACCCTTGATCCCCATGGTGCTTAATTGCATCCTAGCCCTCTATTTCTCATATAAAAGCATACCACCTTCAAGCCATGCACATGACCGAATCACTCCTCAACATTACAAGTCTTGTGCAACTTTTTCTTTTACTTTAAACTCCAAACACTCAATCTTCTCTTCATAATTCCCTAGCAAGTTCAGTCCGAATCTCTTTTTCCTCCAACCACACATCAAAACTCTCCAACACTCCCCACATTCCCTCTCAACCAACCAAGTGATTATGGCATCCTCCTCAAGAACCAAACGACGAAAAGGAAAAGATCCAATAGTAGAGGAAGAAACACATGAGTATGACCAATGGAAGTTCAAGTCTTGGTCTCATCAAATGCAAATTCAATGGATGAACGAGAAAAAAATTTATCCTGAGATTCCATTCATGTTGCCGGATGATGGGTGTCAAGAAATAAAGAACAAAATCCGGAAGAGAAGATGGGAGGAACTTACATCACCAATCTCTCGAATTAATACCAATATTATAAGAGAGTTTTATGCAAATGCCCCAAGGATTGACATGCGTGGACCCCCAACGTACAAGAGCTATGTGCGTGGGGTGGAAGTAGACTTTGGCCCAGATGCAATCAAGAAAGTTTTGAAACTAAAGTCAGTGCGCTTTGATGAACCGGGATACCAACAAAGATTGACTGAGGATCAAAATTATGAAGAGATTGCAAGAGACATTTGTTTTGAGAACTCAAGATGGGAGGGAGATGACAAGAACAGATACAAGTTCTTGAAGAGATGTAACCTCATTCCGGAGGCAAAAGGATGGTATGAGTTGATGAAAAGGTCAATTCTGGGGACAGTGAACACCTCAGAAGTTAACAGGGAGAGAGCCTTAATGCTGCATTGTATCATGGTGGGTGGAGAGATAAGAGTTCATGAGATCCTTGCAAGAGACATCCTAAAGATAGCTGAAAAAAATTCGGCCGGATCTTGGTTGTACTATCCAAGCACCATTTGGAAGTTGTGTGCAAAGGCCAAAGTTCCATTGGAAGAGGAGAATCCAATGTGGCTAAGCCAAGGCATGCCCATAACTATTGAACGAATGATGATGCCCCTTGAAGCACACCAAGGCCGAAGGCCACATGGAGGAAGGGAAAGAGAAGAGCAAATGGAAGAAGATGAGCCCCACATGGAAGAAGAGCCACAAGAGGAGGAGGAACAGCCACACTTTTTCTCACAAGGCAATATGGACATGACTCAAATGCAAGAAGCAATAGGGAGGTTATCCCAGCAATACACAAGAATCCAAGCAAGGCAAGAGGAATATCATTCTCTGTACATGCAAAACCAACAAGCACAAGAAGAAAGAGAGCTGAGAATAATCAACAAACAAAATGAATTTGAGTCAAGATTTCTTGCGATGCAAGAAGAACATGCCTTTCAATCTCATGAATCTTTTGGGAAGTTGGAACAAATGCAAGCTGAAAGTTTGAAGGCCTTCAAGGAGTTCACAACACTCCAAGAAGCAAGGTATGAAGTGCAAGCCGATTACAATGTCAATAGCCAAATCAAACTAAACTATATTGGAGAACATTTGCATCACATGGATCCGGCATTCCCAACTTTTGATGAATTTTTCAAAATGAGAAGTGAGATGGAAGTGAACAGGGCTATGAGACTTGAAGATAGAGTGGAGGAGGCTATGAACAAGGCTGGCTTTTGGCAAGATCAAGAACCACCAAACAAAGATGGTGGGAACACTAGCAGCCAAGTATATGAAAGGAGAAAGAAAAGGCATGACAAATAAAAGGTGGATTTGCTCCTTGATCATCACAACATGCATTCTATCTGTTCCAATCTGTTTTTGCATTTTTTTTTTTTTGTAGTCATTTAAAAGTCTTTGCATTGTGTTGGTTATTTCAAAATAAGTAAGCTAGTTCATGTGTTGGCTTGTGTGTTCATTTTCACTTAACAAGAAGTATGTGTTGTCCCCTGCATCTTTAAATTTAATAAAAGAACAGTTTGAATGTGAAGTGAAATGGTCTCTGTTAGTTAGAAGTGGAATAAAAGTAAGTGGTGGTGTGTGTGTGATTGCATTATAACTCACTTTTAGTGAATAAAAAGCTAAGATATCTCCTTCTAAGTAGAGAGTGGCCTATTGTCTATGAATCTCAATTGAATAGAATTCCTTGGTTAGAAAGAAAAACAAAAAAAGAAAGAAAGAACAAAGAAAGCTAAAAGGTGGCAAAACAAAAGAAAAACAAAAAGAAACAAAGCTGGACACCAATAGCTTGAACTCTGAAATATATGCCTGTGATGTTTTTGTACTAGGATCTGCTTGGATTAGTAAGCTCTTAGGAGTGCCTCAACACTTGATGACTTGGGTTAACTAACCCGGGATCATCAGCTGAAAATCCACTATCAAGAGCAACCTAACTACAAAGCATTTAGTAGCCCAAAGAGGTGCTGGGCATCAATGTTTTAAGAAGGAATGTGAGCCAAGTGTCTATAGTGAATAATGTGTCAAGTAGAAAGAAAAGAAAATGAACTTGCTACACATGACACTCAAATAAAGCTTGAGAATAAAGTAAAAGCCAAGGATAAAGGAATAATGAGAGGTCATAGCAGTATGTCACTTGAAGCTTGAAGGAGACTTTCTAGGCCTAGGAGTCAATAAGAAGTGAGCATTTGCATATCCACATAAAACCCCATGAACTATCAATAACACTTTGCTAGCATGAACTTCCTCTTCCATTTCATTCTTTCTTCTTAATAAATTCATTTCTTGCTTGGGGACAAGCAAGCTTTAAGTTTGGTGTTGTGATGACAAGTCATCTTAGCCCATTTTAGCTAGTCTTTTTCTTTTGTTTTCATTAGAATTATGCACTTTCTTAAGCTACAAGCAAGCTAATTGAGTAGAATTTCATGTTTCCCTTGATTGAACCAACCATATGTGAATTCATACCATTTCATGAGGTTTTAAGCTATAATTGTTGCATATTGTGGAAGATTGAATACCTCATGATTTTGAGCAAAACTTTGATTAGTTTGGTTGATCAATGATAGGTGAAGAAGGCTTGGAGAAAGGTTGAAGCAAAGAGGAATGGCTAGGAGTGAAGAGAGGACAATGGAATAAGTGAAAATTGAACTGGGTTGCATGAAGTTAGCCCCAACGTTAGCCCCCTAACTTGGAGGCTAACGTTGGGCATGTGAATCACTCTTTGGAAGTAGCCAACGTTAGCTCCAACGTTAGCCCCCTAACTTGGAGGCTAACGTTGGAACTTGAGAGTTTCTCCCTGGGCTACCAACGTTTGCGCCAACATTAGCCCCCTAACTTGGAGGCTAACGTTGGCACTTAAATCACAATGGGGGAGTAGGCAACGTTTGCGCCAACGTTAGCCCCCTAACGTGGAGGCTAACGTTGGCGCCAATCACACCAAGCAAGGCCAACGTTAGGGTCAAAGTTAGACCCCTAACGTTGGCGCCAACGTCCATACCAGAAGGATGTGGTTTGCTGATATGAAAAGTTAGGGTCAAAGTTAGACCCCTAACTTTGACCCTAACGTTGAAGACCAACGTTGGCTAACTCCATTTCCGGTTCAATTGGTTCACTTCGGTTCTTCTTCAATCTTCAAAGAGCAATCAACCAAGGCCTCTTTCAACCCAATTCCACCAAGGACAAAGGCCCAACTCAAGGCTTGAAGATCATTTTGGAAAGTGTATAAATAGGATAGAATTCAATTTATGGAAGAGCTGGGCTGGAGAGTTTTCCTTTAGAGCTTTCCTTTTAGAATTTTCAATATAGTTTTCGGAGAGCTTTTGAACTTGAGTGAACTTTAATTTCTTGCCTTCATTGCTTTCAATTTCATTTTACCTTTGTCTTGGATCTTGGATTTGAGAATTGAAGAAATTCTGTTTCAATCTCAATCTTGGATCTCTCTGCTTTATTTACTGAATTTCATTTCCGGTTTATTGTTCTTCATCTCTTTTCTTTGCAATTTACAATTTCCTTGCTATTGTTCTTGTTGGATCTAGGAAGGCATTGAGATCTAGACTTGGTTTTCTAGTCTCTGGGTCCTGAGATCTAAATCCTCATTTCAATTCTCTGTTTAATGCTTTCATTGTTCATTTACTTTGCTGTTATAAGATCCGGTTCAATCCCAATTCCCTTTTTCTTTTCTATTTGATGCAATTTAGTTTTTCCTTGTTTAAATTCTGCAAATCCTCATCCCAATCCCCTTTACTTTTCAAGCCATTTACATTTCTTGCGCTTTAAGATTCTGCAATTTACATTTCTTGCACTTTAAGTTTCTGCTATTTAATTTCTTGTTCTTTAAGTTTCAGCAATTTACTTTCCCGCTCTCTTTGATTTCATGCAATTTACATTCTGCAAATCACAAATCACCCAACCAACACTTGATTCGCTTGACTAAATCAACCACTAAGCTAAAATTGCTCAATCCTTCAATCCCTGTGGGATCGACCTCACTCCCGTGAGTTTTTATTACTTGATACGACCCGGTACACTTGCCGGCTAGTTTTGGGTGTTTTGGGAGAGATTCGTTTCTCATCAAAATATCTCATCACCCCTCCCCTTCAAAAATACAATTAAAAAAATAATTTATAATGTATTAACTTGGTGAACAATTTCAATACCCTAAAAAGGGTGAATAATATGGCTTTGCTTAAAATGGAACAATGGTGGGTTTGAATTTAAGTTACTCAATTCGCTAAAGTGGTTTACGTTCATCCAAAACAACACACATTCGAATTAACTCATCACCAAGATTTATTTGAAAGTTACACCTATCGTCCCTGCATGAAGTTACATTAAGCTACGTCTTCACATCATAGTAGAAGCTTCACCAAACTCAAGCTCAAGTTTCTTATTCCTGGAGTAATTATTTCAGTTCAAAACTAACACACATTTAAAGGCTAAACCCATCAATTGCAGCTCTCAAAATTCTGGATTTACCTTGGTCATGTTTGTTTTCCTAACTTAATCGATGATGATAATGACTCTTGCAGAGATAATATTTCAAGATACATATTTGAGATCAGTACTTATTCACTCTAAGGTGATCTGAAGGCTTCACCAGCATATCACACACTTTCAAGTTCCTCTTCAATCCGAAGAAGCTGAAAAGAACAATGATTTGAAGGAAAATTTTTTTTAGATCATTCCATTAAACAATAACTAATGATCACACAGTATACTATATAACAATTGAATTCAAAGAAGCAATCAAATTTTTTTTTCAGGGATAACGATGGTTTTCTATTTTCTAACAAAATTCAAGTTTCAAAACCAAAAACTAAAACAGAATTATTGCACATTAGTTGTTTATTCTGAGTTGGCATAATGATGTTCAATTTCTTTAGTTAAACTAATCTTTTCTATGGCGGCTCAAGATAAAGATAGTCGGCCTCAGAGTCAAAGAAGAGTATATAGTAAAATTTAAATAAAACAAGTTATGATAGTTTAGTCCTAAGGATTTCTGAGTTATTTTAAAATACTAATGCTATAGCCTATGGTCTATGTAAAATTAGTAAAGCTAATTTTAGAAAATATATAAATAAATAATAACTAAATAAAATGAGAGGTAATAAACAATCTTAGTTTATAACCTTAGAATTTTAGTGGTTGAAAAAGAGAAGAATTATATACCTCTAATTGACGGATGGTTCATATTGAAGAGACTCACCTATAAATTGAGTTTTTCTTTAATTCATTTCAATCAAGTCATCCAAAGAGAATAACATAATATTTCTTTGAGTAGTTTTCTTCTATATATATAGAGAGAGAAGTGTGTTCTCCTTTTGTTAAGAGAGAGTGTTATTGTAGTCTCTTTGTGATAGAGAGAAGTTGTAATTCTCAAAGAAAGTTATTCAATTGTTTCCATATTTTATACAAATTTCTAATTTTTCATCTCTATATTTTTCTGTGTCATTTGTCTGGTACCTAACAGTGGTATCAGAGCCAAAGGTTGCTGATTAATATTTTTTTTTTCGCTGCGAGTTACCGTTTAAAAAAAATGGCAGCAAAGTATGAAATTCTGAAATTCAGTGGGAGTAATTTTTCCATATGGAAATTGAAGATAAAAGCCATTATGAGAAAAGACAATTGCGTGACAGCAATTGAAGGTAGACCCACTGGAATTACAGATGAAAAATGGAAGGAGATGGACAACAATGCTGTTGCAAACTTACACTTGGCACTAGCTGATTCAGTTTTATCAAGTGTAGCAGAGAAAAAGACAGCAAAGGAAATTTGGGATGCTCTCACCAAATTATATGAAGTCAAGTCACTTCACAACAAGATATTCTTGAAGAGAAGACTTTATACTCTTCGAATGAGTGAATCCACATCGGCAACGGATCACATCAACAATCTAAATACGCTATTTTCCCAACTCTCATCGTTGGAATATACCATAGCGGAAAACGAACGTGCAGAGCTCTTACATCAAAGTCTACCAGATTCATATGATTAGCTTATCATTAACTTAACTAATAATGTTTTGACTGATTATCTTTCTTTTGATGACATGGCTGCTGCGGTTCTTGAAGAAGAATCTAGGCACAAGAATAAGGAAGATAGATTAGAAAGCTCAAAACAAGCAGAGGCTTTGTTGATGACAAGAGGGAGATCAATGGAGCGTGGTTTCAGTGGGAGTTAAAGTAGACCAAATTCACAAAGTAAGAAGCAGGTCAAATGCTACAATTGTGGTAAGAGAGGGCACTTCAAGAAAGATTATTGGAATAAGAAGAGTATAGAGAAGGTTCCAGAAGGATCAAGTTCACAAGGATGTGTTGCAAGTACCTCTGATGATGGAGAAATCCTGTATGGCGAAGCAACAATTGGTTCTAAAGGTAGTAAACAGCTCACTGATGTTTGGATTGTTGATTCAGGAGCAACATGGCACATGACTCCTCATCGTGATTGGTTTTGTACATATGAAACTGTCTTGGAAGGATCTGTGTTTATAGGAAACGATCATGCCTTAGAAATTGTTGGAATGGGTACTGTCAAAATAAAAATGTTTGACGGTTCTATTCGTTCACTTCAAGGGGTAAGACACGTGAAAGGCTTGAAGAAGAATTTGTTGTCGATTGGGCAATTGGATGAACTTGGATGCAAGACCCATATTGAAGGTGGGATCTTGAAAGTTGTTAAAGGAGCTCTTGTGGTAATAAAAGCAGAAAAGATTGCAGAAAATCTATACATGCTTGTGGGAGATACTTTGCAAGAGGCAGAGGCATCAGTTGCTTCATCAAGCCAAGAAGAAATGACGATGATATGGCATTGCAAACTGGGCCACATGTCAGAACGAGGCTTGAAGATTCTTGTAGATCGTAATCTCATTCCCGGGCTCAAATCGGTAAACTTACCGTTTTGTAAGCACTGCGTTACAAGCAAACAACATAGATTGACGTTTGGTAGATCAACTGCTCGGAGCAAGCACATATTGGAGTTGATTCATTCTGATGTGTGGGAATTGCCGGAGATGTCCCTAGGAGGAGCAAAATATCTTGTATCATTTATTGATGATTACTCTAGGAGGCTATGGGTGTACCCGATCAAGAAAAAGTCAGACGTGTTTGCGATGTTCAAAGAGTTCAAAGCAAAGTTAGAACTTGAATCTGGAAAGAAGATCAAGTGTTTAAGGACAGATAATGGAGGAGAATATGTCGATGGTGATTTCCTAACATTTTGCAAGCAAGCAGGTATTCAACGGCAATTCACAGTTGCATATACGCCTCAGTAAAATGGTGTAGCAGAGCGAATGAATAGGACTCTCCTAGAAAGAGCACGAGCTATGTTGCAAACTGCAGGTTTAGCCAAGTCTTTTTGGGCAGAAGCTGTTAAAACCGCCTGTTATGTGATAAATCGGTCACCATCAACTGCAATTGGGTTAAAGACACCAATGGAGATGTGGCAAGGTAAGCCACCTAATTATTATTCTTTACATAAATTTGGTTGTCCTGTGTACGTGACGTACAATTCCCAGGAAAGAACAAAGCTAGATCCAAAGTCTAGAAAATGTATATTCTTGGGTTATACTGACGGAGTTAAGGGGTATCGCCTGTGGGATCCCACTGCCTGCAAGGTAGTTGTCAGTAAAGATGTAATATTTGCAGAAGATGAATTGCAAAAGAAACAAGAAAATGACAGCACTGTTAAAGAGATAACCACTGTTCAAATAGATGAAAAATGCAGAGAAGATGATCTTTCTAAAGTAGAACCACAGCACGAAGAACAAGAAGCAGAGGCCAATGACATAGAAGTTCGTCGATCCACTCGACAAAGAAGAACCCCATCATGGCACTCAAATTATGTTTTAACAAACCAAGATGCATATTGTCTTTTGACAGAAGATGGAGAGCCAACAACTTTTATGGAGGCTATGCGCATTCCAGACGCTTCTATGTGGATGACAGCAATGCAAGAAGAAATTGAGGCATTACATAGAAACCATACCTGGAAACTTGTTGAACTTCCAGCAGGTCGGAAAGCCATTGGTAACAAATGGGTTTACAAGATCAAACGAGATAGTAATGATCAGGTGGACCGATATCGTGCAAGATTGGTTGTTAAGGGATATGCTCAGAAAGAAGGTATTGACTTCAATGAAATATTTTCTCCAGTGGTGAGACTAACTACTATTAGAGTAGTTTTGGCTATGTGTGCTGCATTTGATTTACATCTAGAGCAATTAGATGTAAAGACTGCTTTTCTTCATGGAGAACTTGAAGAAGAGATATATATGCTCTAACCAGAAGGTTTTGAAGAAAAAGGAAAAGAAAACTTGGTTTGCAGGTTAACTAAATCTCTGTACGGTCTAAAGCAGGCGCCAAGGTGTTGGTACAAGAGATTTGATTCTTTCATTATTAGCCTTGGATACAACAGACTTAGTTCAGATCATTGTACTTATTACAAGAGGTCTGGTGATAATGATTTCATCATTCTGCTGTTGTATGTGGATGACATGTTGGTGGTAGGTCCCAACAAAGATCAAATCCAAGAATTGAAGGCACAGTTGGCTAGGGAGTTTGATATGAAAGACTTGGGACCAGCAAACAAGATTTTAGGGATGCAAATTCACCGAGACAAAAAGGATAGGAAGATTTGGCTATCGCAAAAGAATTAATTGAAGAATATCTTGCAACGCTTCAACATGCAAGAATGCAAGCCAATTTCAACCCCACTTCCTATTAATTTTAAATTATCCTCAAGTATGTGCCCTAGTAGTGAAGCAGAGAGGATGGAAATGTCTCGAGTACCGTATGCATCAGCAGTGGGAAGCCTTATATATGCCATGATCTGTACAAGACCAGATATCGCTCAAACAGTTGCGGTGGTAAGTCGATTCATGGCAGATCCGGGTAAAGAGCATTGGAATGTTGTTAAGAGGATCTTGAGATACATCAAAGGGACCTCGAATGTTGCATTATGTTTTGGAGGATCGGAATTCATTGTCAATGAATATGTCGACTCAGATTTTGCAGGTGATCTTGATAAACGAAAATCTACTACAGGATATGTATTTACACTTGCAGGAGGAGCTGTGAGCTGGCTATCTAAATTACAGACTGTTGTAGCTTTATCTACTACAGAAGCTGAATATATGGCAGCTACACAAGCATGCAAGGAAGCTATTTGGATCCAAAGGTTGATAGAAGAACTTGGGCACAAACAACAGAAGATTTCTGTGTATTGTGACAGTCAGAGTGCCTTGCACATTGCAAGGAATCCTGCCTTTCATTCAAGAACAAAACACATTGGAGTACAATATCACTTTGTTCGGGAAGTAGTAGAAGAAGGAAGTGTTGATATGCAGAAGATTCACACTAAAGATAACCTAGCAGATGCCATGACAAAACCAATCAACACAGAAAAGTTTGAATGGTGTAGATCCTCATACGGCCTATGGAATACATGAGCAACATAAATTTCGAAAATTTATCAAAAATTAGCTTTAAGTGGGAGATTGTAAAATTAGTAAAGCTAATTTTAGAAAATATATAAATAAATAATAACTAAATAAAATGAGAGGTAATAAACAATCTTAGTTTATAACCTTAGAATTTTAGTGGTTGAAAAAGAGATGAATTATATACCTCTAATTGACGGATGGTTCATATTGAAGAGACTCACCTATAAATTGAGTTTTTCTTTAATTCATTTCAATCAAGTCATCCAAAGATAATAACATAATATTTCTTTGAGTAGTTTTCTTCTATATATATAGAGAGAAGTGTGTTCTCCTTTTGTCAAGAGAGAGTGTTATTGTAGTCTCCTTGTGATAGAGAGAAGTTGTAATTCTCAAAGAAAGTTATTCAATTGTTTCCATATTTTATACAAATTTCTAATTTTTCATCTCTATATTTTGCTGTGTCATTTGTCTGGTACCTAATAGTCTATGTTAAAATCTTGAAGCAAAGAGGAGAAAAATAGCACAAAATACCAATTACTTGATTATACTTTGCCAATCACTCACTTCGGCAAGGAGCACCAGTCTTAATCCAGATGACAAAAGCTCGGATCATTAACACAAGCCATAACATGGTACAGTTTACAATAGCAAAATATTAAGTACCCAAACAAATATATTAAGGAAATAGAATCTGTCCACTGGCCAAGCCGACAGAGAGATCAGTAATGAAATTATCTTCAGTCTCATCACTCTGATGCCTAACCATGACAACCCAGCCTACTGCCTTTGAGTCAAGTGCAGCCTGAATAGATTCCGTCACTGTGCCAATATGGTTAACCTGAGTGTGGTGATGGCGGCAGCGGCAGCATGTTGCGGCATCGAGGATCAGAGAACAAGTACGGTGTAGGGAAGAACGAGCAATTGCATGGATGGAGAAGATCAGAGAACGACTACGGCGCAGGAAGGGGATCAGAGAGCGAGCTACCACGGATGGGGAGGAACAAGGAATGAGCGATGTTGATGGAGAGGAGAGAGTGGGGGCAAAAGCCCTAGAAGAGCTATGAACTCTTCTCTTTAAAACTCTGATTAAAGGAAATAGGAGGAATGTATAAAACATAAAAACTAGAGAGCCAAATGTTTAATTATCAATTCTTTCAAAAATAAAAAAAATGGGGTTTATTTTGTAAATATTTTAGTGGTGGTTAATCATACTTCTCCCTAAAATTAGGAGTAAGAAATCCGTGGCCTATTTTTAATAGTGTGAAATTATATTTAATAGTATAAAATTATTCACTTTTTTATAGTTAAGTACTGGTCAAATTTTAATAAAAATGCTGGTCATTTAGATTTTCTCTATTTTTTTATTCAATTCTGTTAGAGAATTAATAAGAAGTGAAGTCAACTAGTAAATTTTTTTTTGGAAGAAACATAAATTCAAATTGCTATTAAAAATATTTAAAATCTAATAAAAATATCTAAAATCTAAAAAAAAAATTAAATCCTAATAATAACAAACATCCAAAATTATTATAAAATTATTTTAAAAATTTATTTTAAATATTTTAAAAATTCTAAAATTTATTTTAAACATTTAAAATTATTTTTAAAATTTTAAAATTCATTTAAAAAATCCCAAAGTTATTTTCTAAATTATCTTAAAATTTTAAAATTCATTTTGAAAATCCAAAATCATCTTAAAATTTTCAAAATTTATTTAAAAAATTCTAAAATTATTTTAAAAATTTCTAATAAAAAAAACATAAAAAACATAACAAAAAGAAGCATAAAAAACCTAACACAAAAGAGATATCCAAAATTATTTAAAAATTTCAAAACTTAAAGAAAACGAGACATCTAAAAAATATTAAAATAAATCAAAAACTAAGAAAATAAATATATAAAAACTTTTAAAAAAATAATTCAAAACCAAAAACAAAGAAATATCCAAAATATAAGAAAAAGAAACATCCAAAACTTAGAAAAAAGAAATTACTGAAATCAGTGAAAAAATCATCCAAAATCAAACCAAAAAAAAAAAACATTCGAAATGTAACAAGACCTAGCAAAAAAAGAGATATCCAAAAACTTTTTAAATTTTTTTAGAGGAAACATCAATTAAAATTATCTTGAGAAACATCCAAAACGTAATGAAAAAATCTAAAATCTAAAAAAAAGATCTAAAACCAAATAACAACAAATAAACAAATTCATTGTAAAATCATTTTACAAAATTATTAAAAAATTTCAAAATTCATTTTAAGAAATCCAAAAATATTTTAAAAATTCCTAATAAAAAGAAACATCCAAAACGCAACAAAAAGAAACATCCAAAACCTAACAAAAATGAGATATTTAAAATTAGTTTAAAATTTTCAAAACCTAATAAAACAAAATATCTAAAAAATTGAAAAAGAACATTGAAAAACTAAGCAAGAAAAGTCTAAAACTATTTAAAAAATCATCCAAAATCCAAAAACAAAAATCCAAAACATAAGGAAAAGGCATCCAAAACTTGCTCAAGGGGTAGCGACGGAGGACGTAGGCATTAGGTGGGATGTGACGTTAGGTGGGGATGCGCGACGCGAGGAGGTGCCGCAGTGGTCGGCTGAGCTACGCGACGCGAATGAGAGAGCCGCAGTGGTCGGACTCGTTGTACTTCGCGGCGAAGGGCGCCGCGATGCTCAAAAGCCCTGCGCATTGTGAATGGGGAGCCGCCTGCATGAATGGTGGATGAGGCAGAGCGACTTGCAATCGAGGACCTACAAGGAAAGGCGGCTACACACGAGGAAGGGTATAAAACCCATTCAAATCATAGTTAAATAGGTAATTTATAAAGTATGGGCGAAAATTGTTGGAAAATATAAGAATAATAATTTGAAGATTTAACGATGATATTTGGACTTAGAGAATTTTTCCGAGTTGGAAAATATAGTTTTCTGCGTAAAAATACGCACTGAAAATTTGACGGCAGTACTGGCTTAGATCTGTCCGGTACTTCTCCTGAGAAAATTAATTATGAGCGAAAGAGGTTAAAAAGTTAAAATTTATAATTGAGAAGGTAAAAATATTTAAAACGCAATTTAAAATGTTAATCTTAAAGCTTTTGGTCTAAAATTGGGCCAAAGGGGCCGTATATGTGAACCGAAGTATATATAAACCCTAACTAAAGGCCATGCTGCACAACACACTCCCCATTTGATGCTCCATGCTGATATAGAGAAGAGAGGTAAAGAGAGAAAACCCTAACTCCCTAGATATTCAAACCACCATAACTTTCTCTCCGAAGCACCGATTGCCACACTGTTTGCGGTCACGCGAAGCCCTTCTCATCCTCTACAATTCTATCCATAAAGATTGGTAAGACTTTTAAATTCTCTTACCCTAATTTTGTAGAACAAGTCAAATTCGAAATTTAGTTATGGCTTTTGAGATATCTTGTGATTTCGGTTGTTTAAGGGTGCTCTAACATGAGCTATTAGTGAGTTTCATTAAGAAATTTCGTAGGTTAAGGTAAGAGATCATCAGTTGATGTGTTATTACAATTGATGATTTCGATGAGGATTGTGTAATTATGCATAGTTGATGTATTGTGGAGTTTTATGATTGGATGGTGATAATGTATTTATGAATTATGTATTGTATTGATGAATATTGGGGCAGAGGCCAGAAAAAAATAAGAATGATAAGTGGTGATTGAATTGTGTGATGATGCATGAGTTTAAATTGAAAATTTGGTATTAAATGCGTGAAAATTGGAATGTGATAAAATAATAGAAATTCAAGATTTGAGGTGTGAAGTTGATGAATTTGAGTTGAAATTTGTAAATGAAGCAGGTTTGAATTTGGTTCATGTGAATATGTGAACTGAGTTGGTTTGGTTGTAGTTTTCGGTTAAAATTGATTTTTATCCAATTTCGACAGGCCGTAACTCTGTCCTCCGAATTGGAAATTTTACAAACTAGATTTTTATGAAAATTCATTTATCGATCTTTCTACCAATTTAAGAATGGTGGAAAAATGAACTTTGTGGGAAAAGATATGAAGGATTGAAATTGGGGTAAAAAACTTATTTTTACAGCATATCATCTTTTTCACATTCTGGTATGCCATGCGTACACGAACATGGGCTGCGTACATGACTTTGTCACAAATACACTCAAGCGTACGCAATGCAAGTCATGCGTGCGTGAGCAAGCTCCACTGCCCAAACCTTCTGCATACACGAAGGTGGTTCGCGTGTGCGAATGTAAAAAATTTACACTCATGCATATACGACTACCCATGTTTTTTCGAAAAGTGAATTTTTATGCTCTCAACCATTTCTCAAGCTTTCTAAACCTTTATAAACCCCGATAAGTGTTTAGAGCCAGTGTAATAATGGATAGAGAAGCTAGGAATGAAATCTAAAGAGTTGAGTCAGTGAATGAGAGAAAAAGGAATAATATATAAAATGATGTATGATGAGGATGAATGTGATAATGATTGATAATTGATTATGGTGATGAAGAATGATGATGAATGGGTTTAATAATTATGAAGGATGAATTGAAGTGAGAGTGAAGGTGAAATTAGGAATGAGATTGATAATGAAATAAATTCTGATTTGAAATATACCTATATGGAAAGTATAATGGAGTGATTCTACTTGCTCCCAGAGATGATTGTTAATTGCAGTGGAGTGATTCTGCTTGTCGCAGTAGAGTGATTCTTCTTGCCTATGAAAATAATTTAAGTGCAGTGGAGTGATTCCACTTGCCACAATAGAGTGATTCCGCTTGCCAGTTATACTTGTCTGGGTAGATGCAGTTGAGTGATTTCACTTGCTCCGGACATGTCGGGTTTGGCTGTATAACTGACAGATTATATCATCGGCCATTAGGACAGGAATACATCATTTGTATTGTTTGAATTGTTTAGGCTTATTCTTCTTGTCTTGGGTTGATTAACTGTGCACACTACATGTCTATATGTTAAATGCTTTACTTGAATTTTACTTGTGCAATTTTTGTTTGCATTTCTTGTGTTTGCACACTTGAGAGGTTTCTCATGCTAGCGTTGGTTGACATTAAGGGCTGGTTCTATTCTGTTGGAGAGTTGTGAAAGTATGAGAAATGTTGAGTTAAAATTAGAATCCAACTACGGTAGTTGCCAAGTTATGGATTAGAGAGAACTTAAGATGAATATGATGAGGTTTAGTGTTTAAGAATGGTTAGTGAGTTCCTGTTGCCTTATGCAATATCTATTTGGCACTTTTACCATACTGAAAACTAATGGGTCGGGGTTCTCATTCCGTATATATCTCTTGTTTTTTAGATGCAAGTCTTGGTGCTCAACAGTGAGCTATAATTTATTTGAGAGATGGCGAAGATCATTGGACTTCTGTTTATATTTTGTTTAGAATCTCTCCAAACTTAATTTGAAAAACTTATATGTATGAAATTATTTCTTTTGGAACTTGCCTATAGAGGTCTTTATGTATATTTTGGGAGAGATAGGAAATACTGTTGTCAAACTGATTTTTATTTCCGAATGCGCTTTAACTGTTCTCTCACATAGATTTCATACCAAATTTACTGCTTGCTCTCTAAATTTCTGAATTATTGTTTAATGCAAATTGAACCCCAAAATACTATTTTCTGTTTGTCTGACTAAATGAATCCTTCAACCATTGTTGCTTGGTCCATCAATCCTCATAAGATTAACCCTCACTCACCTGAGGTATTACTTGGTACGACTTGGTGCACTTGTCAGTTAGTTTGTAGTTTTCGAAATCCGCACCAAATTTTTGGCGTCGTTGCCAGTGATTGACTGAGATTGACAGCTACCCGTTGTTTGATTTCTTAGATTAGACGTCCCTAGTTTTAATTTTAAGCATTTTTAACTTTAAATTTTTGAAAATTTTACTTTAGTTTCTTTAAAAAAAAAAACAAAATTTCCCTTAATTTCTAAAAGGGTTAAGTTCGATTTTGGTCCCCAACGTAGAGGCCAAAAATCGGAATCGTCCCTAACCTTTTTTTTGCTACAAAATGATCCCCAAAGTTTCAGTTTGTTTTAAAATCGTCCTTTTTACCAATTTTATTTTTTTATTACTAAATTACCCCTCAATAAAAAATTATAAAATAAAATAAATATAAAATAAATAAATAAAAGAAAGAAAGGGATAACAGAAGCCGGGGGGTGAGGAGAGAGAGAAGGGGGGTGAGAAAAGAGGAGGGGGAGGACGGGGAGGGGGGGGGAGAGAAGGGGACCGCCGCCCTGCCGCGCTGCTGCCCTGCCGCCTGCCGCACCGCACCGCACCACCACCGCCCTGCCGCCTGCCGCATCGCACAGCACCACCACCAGCTTCTTCTCCGCCACTACTCTTCCTCCTCGCCCTCACCGCCCGCCGCTTCTTCTTCTTCTGTGAACTAGATTTTTTGTAGAATTTCTGAATTTTTTGTGAAATATTGTTGTTACTGAATTTGGCTTGAATTTGGAATATTGTTGGATCGGAGGGAGGGGAAGGAAAGGGAAGAAGGGGGAGGGAGGGGTGTTGAGGAAGAAGAGGGGAGGGGTTTTATGCGTAAAGTAAAGGGAAAAGGGGGAAGGGGTTATGCGAAGGGAGAAGGGGGGAGGGGTTCGGGAAGATGAGGGGGAAGGGTCTTCGCCGTCGCCGCCGCCGTTCTTCGTCGCCGCCACCGCTGCTCTTCTCTGCTTCTGCTTCCATCATTCTTCTTCTTCTTCTTCTTTCATTCTGCTTCTATTATATTTGTTGATTTTTTATTATTGTTGTTTCTGGTTGATTCTGATTCTGATTGATTATATTGTTTCATTGTTATTGTTGTTCTTCTTCTATTTCTACTTGATTCTATTGTTGATTTATTGGTGATTTATTGTTGTTGTTGTCTTGTTGCTGCTTCTGTTTGATTAATTATTGTTGTTACTTTTGATTCTGTTTCTGCTTGTGCTTCTGCTGGTGCTTCTGCATAATTTTGGGGAAGAAGGGGAAGAAGAGGGGAGAGAGGTGCTTCTACTGGTGCTTTTGCATAATTTTGGGGAAGAAGGGGAAGAAGAGGGGAGGAGGGGAGGGAGGTGCTTCTACTGGTGCTTCTGCATAATTTTGGGGAAGAAGGGGAAGAAGAGGGGAGGGAGAGGTATTTTCGTCCGAGGGACGATTTTAAAACAAACTGAAACTTTGGGGACCATTTTGTAGCAAAAAAAAAGTTGGGGACGATTCCGATTTTCGACCTCTACGTTGGGAACCAAAATCGAATTTAACCCTTTCTGAAATTAAGTTTGGTGTCCCCTTAGTTGTTAAATTTTATTTTTTTCTAATTATTTTCTTTTCATTATTTTCGAAATTATTACCTTACTTGTCCTTAATTAATTTTCGAATTTATTGGTTTACTTCCTTTAATTATTTTCAAAAATTTTGGGGTGTTTATTTGTTTTATTTTATTTTATTTCCTTTTCTCAAGTTACCTCACTGAAAATTCTCTTTACTCTGACGTAGAAATTTCCACTTTT
Source organism: Arachis hypogaea (assembly GCF_003086295.3). Classification (NCBI taxonomy): domain Eukaryota; kingdom Viridiplantae; phylum Streptophyta; class Magnoliopsida; order Fabales; family Fabaceae; genus Arachis; species Arachis hypogaea. The sequence continues at coordinate 66,573,409 of NC_092050.1, forward strand.
TCTTATTTTCTGTTTGTTTATGAGTAGGAATAGGAACAACGAACCTCTTCTTGACTTTGATCCTGAGATTGAGAGAACTCTGAGAAGGCATTTACAACAGGCTAGAGCTTACAAAGCCGCTGAGAATCTCAAGGATAATTTTGAGAAGGAAATTGAAGGAGATACTATGGATCCAAACAACACCAACAATGTTGTTAATCCTCTTGTTCTCAATGCTCCTAATGTGCCTAAGCAACCAAGACGGACACTGGACTCATACACTACTCCTAGCCCCAACTTCTATGGCAATAGCATTGTTGTACTTCCTGTAACTGCTAATAATTTTGAGTTAAAGCCTTAGCTCTTCTCTTTGGTGAAACATAATTGTCAGTTTCATGGATTTCCGTAGGAAGACCCAAACTTGTTTATCTCTAATTTCCTGCAGATTTATGACACCGTGAAAACAAATGAAGTTCATCCAGATGTCTATAGGTTGCTTCTCTTTCCATTTGCTCTACGGGACAGAGCCAAGCATTGGCTTGATACACAGCTTAAGGAGAGCTTGGATACTTGAGATAAATTGGTTAATAGATTCTTAACCAAGTTCTTTACACCTTAGAAGCTGACTAAGCTAAAGGACTGATGTTTAGACTTTGAGGCAGAGAGGGTGAGTCTCTTTATAAAGCTTGGGAGAGGTACAAGATGATGCTCAGAAAGTGTCCTCCAGATATGTTCTCAAAACTGGATTCAATTACATATTTTCTATGATGGAGTTACTGAGGCCGCCAAAATATCTCTGGATAATTCTGCAGGCGGGTCTCTTCACATGAAAAAGACTCCTAAGGAAGATCTTGATTTGATCGAGATGGTTGCTAACAACTAATATCTATATTCTTCTGAGAGGACTTCTGTGAGAAAAGGAGTCATGGAATTAGATACTTTGGATGTAATTCTTGCTCAGAACAAGGCTATGTCTCAACAGATTAATGCTATTACTTAGCACTTGAGTAGAATGCAAGTCTCAGCCTTCAATACTCAAAATACATCTTATGACATGAGTGGTGACTTCCCTTAAGGTGAAAGTTGTGATTATAGCCAATTCTCCCCTGAACAGGTCAATTATATGGGAATTTCTCTAGACCCCTAATAATGATCCTTTCTTTAAGACTTATAATTCGGGGTGGAGGAATCATCCTAATTTTGGTGGGAAAAATCATGCACAGAGGCAACAGAATTTTGGCAATAACTCTCAAGGCAATTTCAATCAGAACAACTTCAACAACTGTCAGTTCCAGCTCTCTCAACCACAAAAGCACATTCTCAGCCTCAGAAATCATCTGACTTGGAGTCTATTGTTGCAGAACTCTCCAAGAATACTCAGCTTTATGTAGGAGACTAGAGTTTCACTCAGAAACTTGGAAATTCAAGTGGGCCAGTTGAGCAAGCAAGCACCTAAGAAGCCTCCTAATACTCTTTCTAGTGACACAGTGCCTAATCTAAGAGAAGAACGCAAGGCTATTCATCTGAGAAGTGGTAAGATAACAGATTCAGAAACAAAGGTCAGTAAGGAACCATTTGAAAAAGAATAAGCTGCCCTTCCATCTAAAAAATTAAGGGTATACGATCACATTGCAAATATTTGATTTTGTAAATGAATTTAAAAGATATGAAAAATAAAGAATAAATAAATGATATTAATGTCTAACTAAAAGATAATATAATTTATGTGGTTAACTATATTTCAAACAAATCTTTTTTATTAAGCTCTATATGTGGTCCTTTTTATAAACTAATTAGTGATAATAGTCTTAAGAAGTTAGATAAGATTTAAATAAAGTTTTATTTTCTACAAAATACACACGTTTGGACAAGAAAAAAGAATTTTAGTCAATTATATAATTCTCTCATTCAAATAATATATTTATATATTGTCAAATTTATTAACATCAAATTATTATAAAAATATAGATATCTAAATTTAAAGCTTAAAAATATTTATAAAAACTTTTGTTTTTTAAGAACATGTGAAAAATAGAACAAAAAGTTAATAGATATAAAATTTTAAGAATTTTAAATTTAATAGACGAAACATGAAAAAAATTGGTTGAGAGATTAATTTGATTCATGACTTTTAATTTTAGAGACTAAAGTGAGTCATGTAGTATTAGAATATATATATAATCAAAATTTAAAACATAAAAATATTTATAAAAACTTTTGTGTTAAAGTAACACTAAAAATAAAAACAAAAAATAATAAGTTTTAAAAAATTAAAAATTTTAAATTTACAAAAAAAACTAAATTAATTATCTCATTATCTTTAATTTCAACAACTAAATTAATCCACTTCTAATTGAAGTCACTTGAAATATTAAGTAACACATGAACAAATAACACGTGACATTACTATCCACGTTGATATATCATATGTTACTAACATATTTTTATCTCATTATACTTTGAACCATATTCTACTGTCCACGTCAACACCTCATTAATAGAAAACATTCGAAAATTTAATGTGATTCGCGAAACTAAAATTCAAGATCCAAATTGACATAATTGAAATTCCAAGAATCATTTTAAATCTGGATGAAAATTCAGAGAGCATTGTGACTTAACTCAGCAATTCATTGAGCACAGCTTTTTAAAATGACTATTTATTTGATAAAAATAAAGATAACATCAAATAACTAATTCTTAGCTACTATCTATTTAAATTATAATCAAATCAGAATGGAAGAAAGATAGAGATAAAGGCATTCAAGTTCAACTACTTAACAGATGTCCTAAAGACATTTGTTGATCATAAAAAAGTGGATATAGATTCTCAAAATTTTAAATTTCACTTTAGAATGTAAAGTATAATCTTTCAACATTTACTTCATAAATAGGACCAAAAGTAAATATGAAAGAAAAACTATTTAAGAGTAGAAAATCATACTTTACTCTCTAAAGAAAAAATTCAAAATTTAAAAAATTCAAATTCAAAAAAGTTAACAACAGATTTAGGATATTAAATATAAGTGAGCTATATTTTTCATTTTATAATCTGTTGGCGGGAATTGAACAAATGAGTATAGAAGAAATGAATTAGATAAAATGTAAATTTAAAGCTCATCTCATTAAAAAAAAAAAAAAAAAAAAAAAAAAAAATTCACAAAACTGCTACGATCAATTTCATTCTCTGAATTTCGTGGCACTTGACATTCTTCCTCAAAAATTAGTGTCTATTCGGCAGAAGGATTTTATGATCAATGATAGGTATAAGAGTAAACGACATGATGCAGGAAAAAGAAACAGAAAATTGCTAACAAATTAAACGAATGAATTACTACAAACACCTTTAATCAAAAGGAAAAAAAATGAAGTATAAAAAATGAAAAAAGAATATGCGCTACTTCAACGGAACCTTCAAAATCTACAGCTTCAATTTGTCAGGACTCTCGGCAGTATATACAATCAAGCTGCGCCAACAAAACAATGCATTCTCTGAAATTGAAACAAGCAATGGACAAATTATTGATTTTTAATGTAAATTATATTGATTCCTTCTAAAATTAAGCAATGTTACACACGATACCTCTTCATTTATTAAATATAGGCTTAATTACTCTACTGGGTATTATAATTTAAAAATTTGTGATTGAATCTTTGTATTAGATAAAAATTTTCAACTAAGTCCCCTCAAACTATTTTTTGCTAAAAAATACAAAATATTTTTGGAATGTTTTTGTGTTTGATATAAGATGAATTATGAAATATTCTAAAGACAAATATTCTAATATTATTTTTTTTTAAAAAAAGAATAACAACTAATAAGGATTTAATTACAATTTTTGTCTATTATAGAGACCCAATTACAAACTTTAATTTCTAAACTCTAAGGACGTAATTTAAAGTTTGACAAAACTATAGAAACTAACAAAATAATAAAATCTTAAATATAAACATTTACCTCGGCTTCCTTGTATTTTATAAAATATGACAACAAACTCCTTTGTACACATTATACTATACTCTGAGAGTTTGGAGTAAATTCAAAGTGTATAGTGTGTAATATCATCTAATCTAATCTAAAGAGAGGTTATTGAATTTTAATATATTAATCAGACAAATATATAAGATGCTACAAGAGATTAAAGGATCAAACCAAGTCCAATGCAAAATCAAAGGTTACCCTCAGAAGGTAAAAGGTTTAGAAGAATTACCAGAGCCTAGAAAACAATGTTCATCCACCAAATTGAAACATATTGGTGTCAACTCAATCATTTTTTCAGAAATGGTTTCTGGCAAACAAGTAGCCTCTGGTCGCTGCCATTCTGAAGGTCAATTAACCTCGCCTCCCAACGTACTTGTGATGCAAGTGAACGAGCCATCTCAATAGCTCCAAGTTTATCAGTAAGAATAATCCATCCCTACCAACACATGTAAAAGCTTGTCCACAGACTAGCCTTGAAAAGGAACACTTAACTAACAATTTGGTCTCTCAAAGATACACACAATATCAATTTCGCACCTAAAAGATTTTTGACATTAACTTAGTCCTTGAAATTACATGTGACATCGATTTAATCCCTAACAAACACAACTGAAATCACTTTGGTTCTTAAAAGATGCATTCAATATCTATTTGATCCTTCATTTTCGATGAACTCAGATAATTTATTTGATGCCACATTTTTCCGAAGGAACAAAATCATGTCATATTATCTTTCAAGAACTAAACCTACAGCAAAAATCTGATAGGTGTTATGTTGTATGTATCTTTCAAGAACTAAACTTACAGCAAAAATCTGATAGGTGTTACATAGAGCAATCACGGAATTATCACATCGAAAGTTCGATAACATGTAATCATGATATTGAATTTTGTACCTCTGGACGCAGTATTCTATCCATCTCCAAGAACAGGTCTATCATGGTGCACCTCTCTGAAGAAAGATGAGAGAGCAGTCCATTCGCATGAAGCAGATCATATGTCCGGGGGTAGGTTGGGAATGGTTCACACCTAAACATCAATCAGCACATAAAAAATTTGAACAATTTATTTTACATTTGTCATCAATGGCTCCGGCAAAAAGAATTTAAAGATGGAACTTAAAAGTAGGTATGTTCTTCAGAAATAGATTTTGCATTTATCAAAGTCAAATAGGCAAGAGATCAAGTACTTGCATGCGTGCCACACTCCATTCCCGAATTCAGTCTCAAAAGAGGAATTTTTCCAAAAAGAATTTTCCCCCCCCAGTTAATACCACCGATGTCATTGACATTTTTAATCGAGTAGCCAAATGTGTAGGGTAACACTTTAACGAGGTAAACAATAAACATTAATCAAGGTTTAGTGATATTATCTTCCCCCACAGGTCTTACTCTCAATCAATTATATAAAAAAACCGTCTAAGCCACTCAACAACTATCAGACTACATAGAAAACAGCAACTTACCAATCATGCTTTACACCAGGGAAACCTCTATCTATTATAAGAGGAAGTGTATTAGAAGCCCCAGTAGGAACTACATTCATGACCCAAACTGCTTTTTTCTCTTCCATAAGGGCTTTGTTCAAACCACCATAATTAGCATTCATGTCCATTACATTGCGTATCATGTTAAATGGTGGCAATGGATCTTCATCTCCTGGTCTCTTTGGATGGTCAGAGAAAATTAGAGGTGTAAGCAAAGACCAATAATCGTTGGTAGCTGATCTCCAAAATTGTAAGTCTTCGGAAAATTCTTCAGGCTCGACTCCTGCTAAGACCAAGGGAGGTCAATGAAAGGGAAAAGCAGTGCAAAATGAGAAAGAAGGTAAGAGATGCTGAATCAAATAAGCTGAAACTTTTTACAAACAATACTTTCCATGGATGTTAAGCTCATCTGAACTCAATTCCAATGTTCTATTCTGTATTGCAATCCAACGCTTGCTAGAGGTACCACTTATGCATCGTACAAGAGGCCGATAATATGACTGATCATTATCATCTTCTTTACATAGCGGAATAGCATGCTTCTTGCTACAGTATAAGGAACCATGTCACTAAAAAAAGTAGTCATAGTGATAAACTACTAAACTGATCCATGAAGCAAGCCAATAGCAGTTGATATAGTAATTTCAAATAAACATTGCTTAGTATGTCATCATAAAATAAATAAAGCATTTACAATAATTCAACTATATTTACCGAGATGCATAGCAATGAACATCAGCAGTCTTCTGCCAGATGAATGTCTCATCCTGCTGAGCTAGAAGAATCCAACAAAGTTGCTGGGTCAGGTCTCCCATTGTTGTTAACATGTTTCTCTTTTTCTCCAGTGATGAACTTCCTTGTGGCCGGCTAGTAGGTGAGGTTAAAACAAAGTATCCACCAGGTCTAAGAACACGGTCAACTTCTATAAGGGACATCCCATCTGTCAAATCCTATATCATGTTAGAGTAAAAATGTAAAATTAAAGGCAGCAGCAGTTCATACAGAACCTAAATATCATAGAAAGTCTACTCCAAAGGAAGCAAGAACAAAAGTTTTACAGTTCATTAAAAGTCTAACAGCTAAGTCTTGCCCCACTAGGTACCATTCGCTACATGGATCAAATGCAAAAATATTCATTCATAAATCATGCCAAATTTAACCCATTCTATCATCAGCAATAACAATACACCATCACCTTTTTCATCCCAAATGATGTCACATTGAGCACAGTGAACCATGTCATACGAAAACAATGGATTCGGAAGCTGTTTTGCAACAAAGTTCCCAATCACAGCAGGAAGGCCTCGCTCAAGAGCCAACTGTACCTGACTGCCAGTCACTTCATACCCCGAAACGCACATTGCCATTAAGTTGAGTGATGAGAAATGAGCTCCCAAGCTACCAAACCCACAATTAATGTCTAGTATGGTGCGTACCTGCCATAATGTAATCAATATAAGAGACAAACCTTGCAGAAAACTGGCCATCTCAGACATTATGGTCCTTGAAAGAAACAAATTTGTGATGACAAGATTATGGAAGACTTACACCAGCTTGAGGAAACTCTGTGTCACTTCCCAACCCTATCAGCTCTGCAAGTTGGCGGGAGTAATCTTTTACCCCATCATAGATAAGTCCATCCTCTGAGCGAAAAGCAATTTGATTCTCCTCTAGTAGCATTAACCTATACATTTATTGAAAAAATTTAGAGATATTAAAACCGTAACAGTTAATATCCAATCAAGATATGATCTATTATAGCCCTTGTCCAAATTATTGTTTTAGCCGAAGGAAAAGTTCAACCACTAGGAGCTAAGAAAAAGTTATACCTTTTAGTCATACTTCCAGATGAAAGAAATTGGCCTTTGGTTATCTTCACATTTCCACTCCATATAATATCCCGACTGGCTGGCCATTGCAAGGGAATCTTATATTCCTTAGGAGGACGAACCAAACACTTCTCAGTGCCAACCAAAAGTTCACAATGCCTGTCAAACTCCTCACCTTCTTTAAACCCCGCTAACAAATTGACCGATACATTATAGCAAGGGACAAAATTCTCACTTTCCTTGCTGCAAAGGTTTAGTTCTCTATTCCCAGCAGCACTTACTAAAACAGATCTTAACTCCAAATAATCAACCGCTGCTTGTTCTTTAATCCTCCTATAGTTAGTATAAATGAGAGATGCAGGAACGTGAGGTGCTGGATCAATAATGCCCACAGAAGATGAACCGAAAATGGCAATCAGCGCGAGCAGAATGATCAGGCACAGGATTAGCCTGCTCACTGGTTGTCTAGAGCCAATTTTTATGAACAATTTATTGAACCAGGAGCTTCTCATGTCCAAACCCTTAAACTGATTCAAAACACTCCCTAAATTGTAAATTCTCCCAGCACGAAATCCCAACAGCAGCAAAACCCAAAACCAGTTATAACATGGAAGGTTCTACTGCTACATATGTTACCATGAATCCTCACTATCCCAACAAGCATTGAAACAATAGCTCACACTCCTACCCCAATAACGGAGGAATGGGTTCATCAAAAGCAAAACAACTCGGAAAAGAAAAAAATGTACCGAATCCTGAATCAAACGCAATTATGATTGAACCAATCAGATCCCTGCAACACAAATTCAAAGAGATTAATTAACTTTGTTAATAATCAACGCACCGCATTTCACATTTTGGACTCCTATCATTAAAAAATGAAACTCTCCAACAAAACAAACAAAATGAAATAGATCAGATCAAAGGTGTTAAAAGCCGCGGGGGGGGGGGGGGGGGGGGAGAGAGAGAGAGAGAGAGAGAGAGAGAGAGAGAGAACGGGGAATTAGGGTTTATAGAGTTAGTACCAGAGAAGTTGGTGTTGGTTAAAGAAGATGAAGAAGGAGAAGGAGAAGAAGAATAGTGAGATTGAAAGAGCAAATTGGGTTGGGGAAGCTTGTGAGTGCAGTTTCTTCCTTTGTATGTTTTGCTCGCTGTGTCTGCATTTGCCATTTATATGCCAACAATCATTCTTAAATCAGATCCAAAAAAGAAAACAACAAAAAAAACATTTATTAAAGTTTTAATTATTTTGTTGGTGTATTTAATTTTACTAAAATTACAATTAAATTTCTAATCTTTTTCTTTTAATTAGGTCTTATATTATTTTTAATTTTATAATTAAATCTTTGTTAATATAAAACTATTAGAATTATAGAATATTTTTTTATAAATTATTAATTCTTTAATCACATATTTTTAGAGAACAAATATTTTATTGATTTTAACATTTTTGACATAGAAAAAATTTAATTACAAAATTAAAAATAATATAGAGACTTAATTAAAAAAATATGAAAACATAATCATAAATTTAATAAAATTATAAGACCAATAAAATAATTAAACTCATTCTGAGAGTTACTTGAAACAGTAATTTGGACCCAAGAGGTGGAAATAGGTTAGGCCAGGCTAGGCTTTGCTCTTAACAGGCCTAATCTGTCATGTAGTTAATTGGCTTTAGTCTGACCTGCAGCCTGCTATAGGCTCTTTATAACGCCTGTTATTTAGTCTAGTTTGGCCTGAAATCTGTTAAAAGACCTGATATTTTTATTTTTACAAAAATAAAGATATTATTTAAAAAAATTATTTTTTAATAAAAATATTTATATATATATTTAATATTTATAAGAATCTTTAATCTTTTAAAGTATTTAAGATATACAAAAATATTTATAATAAAATATAATAAATTTAAAATATATCATAATTTTGTTAATAATAAAAAATTATTCATATATTTAATTATGTTTTAACAGGCTCAGGCAGGCCTGACAGGCCAATAAGGCTAATTAGTGAGCCTGGACCTAACCTATTAACATATTAAGACTTCTAAACGAGCCTGAGCCTGTGTCTCTTTTATAACAGGCCAGACCAAACACAGGTCAGGCTGTAGGCCCCTGGCAGGCCGCCTGGCCTTTTTTCACCCCTAGGCCTAAGCATGAGGCCCTGACCCCTTTTGAGGCAGCCCCGATTTGTTCTAACACCGAGGTGCCACCGTCCGAGTTTCTCATGAGGAGGTGGCGGTGGTACCTGTAAGAGACTCCGATACTTAAATTAACAAGGGTTTTATTTTTAGTATATTAGAACATGAATATACTTGAGGGGTGTCAGTGTATTTATAGTAGAGCTGATAACCATCTTTGTTGGAATAGTCCTACCTTTATTAGTTGCTTACTAGTATTTTTATCCATAATAACATTACGAGAATATAAATTTTTTAAAATTATGATCCACTTTATTCTGACAGTATAGATTATGGATGGCACTAAAAATTTATAAATCAAACTACTTTTACAAAAAAAAAGTCGTAGATTGACAAAAGTTTTTAGTTAAGAAGGCCAAGGTATCTGTAGAAAAAAAATTAAATAATAAGATTTTTTATTATTATTTTTATATGAAAAAGTCTAATTTTTTATTAATAATTAATTTTAACATTCGTTATCTAAAATTTAAAATAATTTAACGTGTATACTTTTACATTTAATTAGGTGTTAACTGTTAAGTCTGTTGTACAAATAAAAATAATTAATTTTTATACTTACTATTTAAAAATAATATTTTTTCTCTCTATGTATATAAAAATATAATTAGATATTAGCATAAAAAAATTATACTGATAGTTATAAAATTAACTCAAAATTAATTTTTTTTAAAATAATTGAATCTTGACTCTAATTTTTATATTATAACATTAGTTTTCTCTCCAAATTATATATAATAAATATTTGAAAGAAGAGAAATGAAAATATAAATTAGAAAGATAAACGGTAAAAATTTAAAACTAAATAAAAAACTAAAAAACTATGCATATAATAACAATAATAATATTTTTTATTTAAATTATATTATTTTGTTAATTTTGTTTTCTATAGAAGAGAAAGATAGAAAAATAGAGAATGAGAGAAAAGAGAGAGATAGATAAAGATGAAAAAAGAGAATGAGAGTGAGAGTGAGAGTTTGTTAATTTTGGAAGAAAAAATTTTATTTGAATTCTAAAAAATATTAAATGACATATTTTGATTTGTCAAATTACTAATATAAAATATAAATTATATATAGAGTAAAAATAGTAGAGAGAAATAGAAAAATGGAGAGAGGTAGATGAGAGAATTTAGAAAAGGAGTTTATTAATTTTGGAAAAATAGTAAAGTATCGTTTTTGTTCCCAACGTTTGGGGTAAGTCCTATTTGTGTTCCTAACGTTTAAATCGCCCTATTTGTATCCTTAACGTTTATAAAAGTGATTCAATGTTATCCTACTATCAATTATACTAATAAATCAGATTATATTTTTCAATTATTCTCACTTGGATGTATTCATTCTCAATTAGGTCTCACTTGGATGTGTTCGATTTTAATATTATACCCACTATTTGTGTTTAGATTCAATTATGTTGCTAGAAAAGTGAATTATGTAAATGTTGTAGGAATTATGTAAATGTTGTAGGAATTAGTTTCCAAAGACGGTATTTCCGTAGATCCGGCAAAGATTAATGTTATATCTAGCTTGCCTTACCCCTCCTCCGGGAGAGAAGTCCGTTCTTTCCTTGGACATGCAGGATTTTATTGAAGATTCATAAAGGACTTTAGTAAGGTAGCATTGCCTCTCTCAAGATTGTTGCAAAAGGACATTGAGTTTGATTTGAGCAAGGAATACGTGGAGGGTTTTGACAAGCTCAAGGTGGCATTGACCCAAGCTCCCATTGTGCGAGGGCCGGATTGGAGTCGGCCATTCGAAATAATGTGTGATGCTTCAAACTTTACCGTGGGAGCCGCGTTAGCACAACGCGAGGGTAAGATTCCATATGTCATAGCCTATGCATCAAAAACACTAGATGGAGCCCAATCCAACTACACTACCACCGAAAAAGAACTTTTAGCCATTGTCTTTGCCTTGGACAAGTTCCGAGCATATCTACTTGGTTCTAAGGTGGTAGTGTACTCGGATCATGCGGCGTTAAAGTATTTGTTGGCTAAGAAGGGATCCAAACCGAGATTGATTAGATGGGTTTTATTGTTGCAAGAATTTGACTTGGAAATTAAGGATAGGAGAGGTACGCAAAACCTAGTGGCGGACCACTTAAGTCGCCTTGAACACACAAAAGGCGATACCACTCCTATTAATGATTCTTTTCCCTTTGAGGGCTTGCATGCAATCTCGGAAACCATTCCTCGGTATGCACCAATCGCCAATAACTTGGTATCTCGCTCCTTCCCTCCTAATCTCTCCAAACACCAAAGGGATAAGCTGAAAAGCGAATCTAAATACTATATGTGTGGGATGACCCATACCTTTGGAGATGTGGGGCGGACCAAGTAATTTGGAGGTGTATTCCACAAACCGAATTCCACTCAATTTTGGAAGCTTGCCACTCCTCCGAAGGAGGAGGCCATTTTGGACCCCAAAGAACGGCAAGGAAAATCCTATATTGTGGCTTTTAGTGGCCAACTCTTTTCAAGGATTCTTCTCATTTTTGTAAATCTTGTTCTCAATGCATTAGATTTGGCAATATCTCCAAGAAGGATGAAATCCCCCAACATACCATGCTATTTTGTTAGATTTTTGATGTGTGGGGAATCGACTTCATGGGGCCATTCCCAAACTCTAATGGTTTTACCTACATTCTACTTGCCATTGATTATGTGTCCAAATAGGTGGAAGCGATACCCACCCGGACGGATGATGCTAATGTGGTCCTTTCTTTTGTGAGAAACAATATCATTTGTAGATTTGGATCGCCACGAGCAATCGTGAGCGACCAAGGTTCACATTTTTGCAATAAGAGAATGGAAGGGCTCATGAAGAAATATAGCATCATGCATAAAATAGCCACGACCTACCACCCACAAACAAACGGCCAAGCCGAGGTTTCCAATCGGGAAATTAAACGCATCTTGGAAAGGATTGTGAAACCCAATAGGAAAGATTGGAGTGCTAAGCTCACCGATGCATTATGGGCCTACCGAACGGCATACAAAACGCCAATTGGCATGAGTCCCTTTCGGTTGGTATATGGCAAAGCTTGCCACTTACCGGTGGAGATAGAGCACAAAGCATATTGGGCCATCAAGGAATGCAATCCAAGTTTGGGTGGAGCCGGAGTTGAGAGGAAGCTACAACTAGCAGAGTTGGAATGTTTGAGGCTTGAAGCTTATGAGAACTCTAGACTTTACTAGGAGAAAATGAAAGCCGTGCATGATAGGAACATAAGAGGCAAAGAATTTAAAGCCGGCGATCTAGTCTTTCTTTACAATTCTAAATTGAGATTATTGCCCGGAAAACTAAGGTCAAAATGGGAAGGCCCATATCAAGTAGTGAAAGCGGAACCCTATGGGGTTTACCATTTACGCCATCCCTCAAGTTCGGATATCTTCAAGGTCAATGGGCACCGTCTCAAGTTGTACCATGGTGAGAAAATGAAGAGCAACAAAGAGATTGAGGTATTCCTTTTGGAAGATGCACCTCTTGGCGAAGAGCAATGAGCTAGTGGAAGTCCAACTTAAGGACATTAAACAAAAGTGCTAGGTGGGAGACACCCCACCATGGTGAGATCTATCCTTTTTCTCCTTTTGTATATAGTTCTTAAACTCTTGATTGTTTTGCGATTGCTTAGCTATAGTCTTATTTGATTAGAGTTAATTGTAAATACCTTGGATATTTTGTTCATGAAGACTTGCATTGATTTTTCAACAAATGAATTGATTGTGTGGTAGAAGAACACCACTCCTTAGGTTTTGCATTGATTTTGAGTGTTCTTGGCCTCTTTGGCTTATTTGGCCATTAAATTCATGTTAACTAGGCATTCTTCATGTTTTCAAAAAAAAGAAAAAGAAAAAAAAAAGGGGGAGCACGCGCACTGTGCTCGTACGCGTCCATAGGTCTTCGCAGCTCCTGGGCATAACCAGCATCACGCGTGTGCGCACTATGCGCATACACGTCCATGGCCATTTGCGCAAAAGCACGCGTACGCGCACTAGCCGCGTCCGCGCCATTACCGTGATTTGCGATCCTGGGCTATTTTCCCTGAGAGTTGTGCCCAGGTTGGGCCAATCTCATGCTACTGGCCTAACTCAACTCACGCGTATGCACACCAGGCATGCACGCACACTTCAATTATAATGCAAATCGATGTGCCAGGGCACCGTGCGCGTCCTCATCGATTATCAAAATTCATCTTCTGGTACTTTTTCCCGAGAGTTGAGCCAAAGTTGTGCCTAACCTGTGCTGAGGGCATAACTCCTATGCACGCGCATGCGCACCTGGCGCTCGCGTGCACACCTGCATTCCGCGCACCGTGCACGTCCGCCCCCTTACTGATTTTTGCCCATGCACGCGCACGCGTGCATGGCGCGCGCGCGTTGGTTCCGCGAACCAATTGCGGTAGAGCGCGCCTTTCTCCTTCAATTTTCTTTCTTTCTTCTTACCACCATCCTTCTTCTTCACTTATACCCCCTTCTAGCATCTCTACGACCTCTTCTCCGCCACCACCGACGGCAACCACCACCTCTGGCGGTCCCACACCTCTCTTTCTCTTCTCCTCTTTCTTACTCTTCACTACACTTTTCTCTCACCTCCATACCCCATTTCTCTTCTTCCTCCTCTCAAGGTACTTCTCATTTCTATTTTTGTTTAGTTTCCTTTTTCCTTTTTCCCTACCTTAGTTACATTCTCTTACTCTTCCTCTTAGTTAGTTCCATTCATGTTTTCTTTGATTGTTGAATTTTCTTTCTTTTTCTTTCTATTTTCTTATGGGTGTTACAAGTGGAAATTCCTCTTGCATTGATGAGTTTGTTTGACCTACTTGCTTTCTCTTGCAATTTGTGGTGTGATATGATGATTGATGATGCTTTATGGGATGTTACATTATCACCCTTCTCTCAATTTTGTCATAAAAAGGGATGCACACCAAGTGTTTGATGGAAGACCTACATGACCTTTTTGGAGTTACTTTGACTTAGTGTTTTCTATCTTAGTGTTCTTTCTCATTCACTTGTTTGTTCATATGTGCATTGAGCTTACTACATTTCTTGTTTCATTTCTACATGCTCATCCCCTACTTCTCACTTATTGTTATTGATGTTAAGAGTGTGTGCTTCTCATGCTTCTTGTTTGCATGCATATACCACTCATACATCACATGCTAGTGATTAACCATGATCTTCGTTATTGCCTTAGTTACATGTTGCAGCTGTCATGTATCTACGTCACTTATCCTCTTGGCTTTGTCACTAGTATGCTTATTATTTCTTAAGTGCTTCTTTGGACTTAATTTCACCATCTTTCCCTCTTTTCTAGGATGGTGCTCAAAAGAGATAATGGAAAGGCGCCCAAGAAGGCACCCTCACGGTCCACTAGCAAAGCACAACAAGGATCTAGAGCCAAGCCCCTCCCCAATAGGACAAGGAGCATTGCTAACATTGATGCTTTGGAAAAGGACAATCTGGCAAGGGATCCGAACAAGTTCCCCAACCGCTATTGCGAACTTGTCTTCCCCTTGGTCAAACCAAGGAACTATCATGCGGAGCCTCTACTAGACCCTCCGGCTCATGTCATTCCGCTCATCATGTCCCGCATCGAACGGCGGCAATGGGAGTTCCTATTGAGGAAGCAACGGGAAGCAAACTTGTCCTGGGTGGTAGAATTTTACACCAATTACCACTCCCCCTCCCTTGCATCGGTATTTATGCACCGAAGACAAGTTTTCGTCACAGAGGAGGCCATTCAACGTGTGCTTAAGACCGGACCATTAGCAGAAGGGATTGATACATATCAAGAGATTTTGTCGGCACGGTGCGAATATGAGTTTGATTGGGATGCCATCCTCAAGGTCATTGCTGTACCCGAATAATTCTGGATTCGAGGAAGGATGAGACCCCGATCGAAGGGCATCACCGCACGTTTTCTCACTAGAGAGGTTCAAGCATGGGCCCAAATTTTAGCCCACTACGTGCTCCCAAGCACCCATGGCTCATCTATCACGGCCGAGTTGGCCTTATTGGTTTGGTGTGTCCTCACTGAGAGACCGGTGCACATTTCCCGCCTCATTCGCCAAGCTATGGGCCGCATCCACGCTAAGGGAAACCTACCTTTTCTCGCTCTAGTGACTGACTTAGTTGTTGCAGCCGGTGTTCCACGAGAGACCAAGGATTGAAGGGCCATGATCTCGATGGATGGTGATGTTGTTCCAAACGGGAGATATCTTTACCCTCTGGCGGACACCGAAGAGCCGAACTTAGCCGTCCCCATGAGCATCCCCTCCACCTCATCTGCACCACCAAAGTCATCCATGCAACGCATAGAGGAGCTCCACAAGAAGCTTGACCATTATGAGCGGCGTAACCAACGCCATTACGCTTTTGTCAAGAAGCTTCTAAGTTGCCTAGCACCACCTATGGAAGAATCGGAAATTTTCACGTCTACCGGCACCGATAATGAAGAGAGTGGCCATGACGAAGAGGATGGACACTCGGAAGCCGATCAACCACTGCGTCTCACTCAAGGCACGGAGGACCGTGCCAATTTTTAAGTGTGGGGAGGTCGGTCGACCGACCGGTCTTCATAGGTAACACCCGAATAAATTTCTTGAATCTCTTTTGTTAACTGGAATAGATCGCATATTAGGTTTTTCATTTTCGACATCCTTTGCATATTAGTATCTCTTAATAAATCCACTTGGGTAGAGTGATGACGTCTCTCTTAGAAAACTAAAATTTTGGGGCAACCCTACCAATTTTGAAAATCTTTTGATGCTTAGCTTGTTTGAAGAATGTAATTTAGAACATGGATTTTGAGCCAAGAACACAAGCAAGTGAATTTTGAGCCTAATTGCGTGGTTACATCTTATAACCACTTACTTTCCTTCTTGTGTGCATTGTTCTCTCTCTATGATTGTGATCCTTAATTTGTTTGACTCTATATGTCCATTGTTATATGCATGAATACATGTACATGATTGAGGCCATTAATTCACTTAGCTACTTACCCAAATGACCTTACCTTATAACAACCTTTGCAACCAATTTTGAGCCTACGCTTAACCCGCTTGTTCTTAATTTTAGCACATCACAAGCCAAAGGCGAAAACCATGAATGTCCCTATTTGAATCCTTGATTAGCTTAGGCTAGTGCGTGTGTGCCACTCAAGTGTGGGAAAATGGGGGGGAAGCATTGGTTGAGATAAGAGCATGTTGTTTTTGTTAAAAATATTGGGAAGTAGATACATACTCATGTGTTGATTAAATGTATAGACCATATGCATTGATGTTCTTGTGTAAAGTTGAAAAAAATATATATGAGAAAAACAAAAGAAGAAGAAAAGAAAAAAATATACATAAGAGAAAAGAAAAGAAAAGAAAAAAATATATATATATAGAAAAAAAAGAAAAAAAGAAAAAAAAGGGAAAAAAATAATAAAAGAGAAGCAATAAAATGGGATAAAATGCCCCAAGGCAAGACTTAGAGACAAATCAATGCATATGTGTAATGATCAAAAGTAAATGCATGGGTATGTGAAAAAGTGAGGAATGGGTAGTTAGGTTAGTACATAATTGTATAGGATGTTATATAGGTTAGGTGGGAAGCTCAAGTTAATCAAGGGATTCAAATTTTAGACCACTTAGCCAATTATATAACCCTACCTTAACCCTAACCCCATTACAACCTAAGGAAAGACCTCATGATATAAGTATGCATGCATAGAACAATTGTTGATTGTTAGAGGAAGAACAAATTTTGGAAGAGCATGAAGTAGGGGAGGATTGAGTGATCAACCCTATACACCGAGCGAATAGAGTGCAAATACTTCCGGTGAGGGGTTCGAAGCTCAATTCCTTGTTCCCGGCTCTCACGAGCGTTCTTCATGCAAGCTATGCATATTTCACTTCGATGACTAGAGTTGGTAGAGTTTATACATTGCCCATCATCTTGCCCTATGTGCATATACATATGTGTATTCTAGGAAGATTGAATTGCTCTTGGCCAAGTAGACAGTAGTATACACCCTAGTTGCATTCATGTAGGTAGATTGCATTACATGAGTCCTACTCCCTTGTGGTCCTTTGATCTTTTGCTTTCCTTTAGCATGAGGACATGCTACACTTTAAATGTGGGGAGGTTGATAAACACCATTTTTAGGGTTTATCATGTATAGAATCTAAGGGTTTTATCAATGATCTTCCACACTTATTCATATAAAACTGCGTGATTTTGTGTTCCTTTCCCTATTTTGCCTCATAGATGAAAATATGCTTCTTTTGCATCAAAATTGATATATTATAATCCTCCTCTATTACCATTAGATGCCTTTATCCGTTTGTTAAGTGATTTCAGAAGCTACAGGGCAAAAATGGCTAAGAGGAATGAAGGAAGCATGCATGAATGGAGGGAGCATGGAACAAATTAAAGATTTAGATTTTGGACATGCACGCGCACGCGCACCTTGCGTGTACGCGTGAATGCGTACATCCAGAGACAGCGCAGTGGAGCCGAGCGAGGAGCTGGCGCGCTTATATGGCTGGGCCATATTGCCTATGACGCTCGCGCGCATTTTACGCCTGCGCGCAGATCGTATTAGACCCCAGGGACGCATACGCGTACAGTGCGCGTACGTGTCGATGTGCGCACATATATTTTTAAAAGGAACACGTGCCCAGCAATTTCAAGGAGTCCCCAGGCCTTGTTTTGGAGCAGATTTTTGAGGGAAAAGTTTAAGAAGACCAAGGATTAGGAGTATTAGGACAATTAGTCATAATTCTAGATATTTTAGAGAGTTAGTTACATTTTGTTTCTAGAGAGAGAAACTCCAACTTCTCACTAGGATTTCTCTTCCTCTATTGCAATTCTCCTTTGATTTCTTGGTGAGATCGACTGCTAATTCACTTTTGCTTTGGTACAAGTTGTAGATCTACTCTCATTCTACTCTTAATTGATGCTCTTTTGATTCAATTTCTTAGATCTAGATTTGTTTGACTTTTGGTGCATGAAATTGTGATCATCAATGGTGCCAACAACTTGGTACGCACAATTGTAATCTCAAATCTTTGCCATAACTCCGCACAACTAACCAGCAAGTGCACTGGGTCGTCCAAGTAATAAACCTTACGTGAGTAAGGGTCGATCCCACGGAGATTATCGGCTTGAAGCAAGCTATGGTCATCTTGTAAATCTCAGTCAGGCAGATTCAAATGGTTATGGAGAATTGATAATTAAAAGATGAATAAAATATAAAATAAGATAGAGATACTTATGTAATTCATTAGTGAGAATTTCAGATAAGCATATGAAGATCCTTTGTTCCTCCTAAACTTCTGCTTTCCTATTGCCTTCTTCCAATCATTCATACTCCTTTCCATGGCAAGCTTATGTTGGGTTTCACCGTTGTCAATGGCTACCTCCCGTCCTCTCAGTGAAAATGGTCCAAATGCGCTGTCACCACACGGCTAATCATCTGTCGGTTCTCGATCATGTTGGAATAGGATCCATTAATCCTTTTGCGTCTGTCACTACGCCCAACACTCGCGAGTTTGAAGCTCGTCACAGTCATCCCTTTCCAGATCCTATTCGGAATACCACAGACAAGGTTTAGACTTTCTAGATCTCAAGAATGACCGCAAATAATTCTAGCCTATACCACGAAGGTTCCAATCTTAGATTAGAAACCCAAGAGATACACATTCAAGCTTGTTTGCATGTAAAATGGAAGTGTTTGACAGGCACGTGTTCATAGGTGAGAATGATGATGAGTGTCACGGATCATCACATTCATCAAGTTGAAGAACGAGTGTATATCTTAGAGAAGAAGTAGGCGTGAATTGAATAGAAAACAGTAGTACTTTGCATTAATTCATGAGGAACAGCAGAGCTCCACACCTTAATTTATGGTGTGTAGAAACTCCACCGTTGAAAATACATAAGAACAAAAGGTCTAGGCATGGCCATGAGGCCAGCCTCCCAAAAGCGTCTAAGATAGCATAAGGCTAATCAAAGATAAAAATACAATAGCAAAAGGTCCTATTTATAGAGAACTAGTAGCCTAGGGTTTACAGAAATACGTAATTAATGCAGAGATCCACTTCCGGGCCCACTTGGTGTGTGCTTGGGCTGAGCATTGAAGCTTTTACATGTAGAGACTTTTCTTGGAGTTAAACACCAGCTTTTGTGCCAGTTTGGGCGTTTAACTCCAGCTTTTATGCCAATTCTGGTGTTTTGACGCCAGAATTTTTGTGCTGACTTGGAACTTCAGTTTGAGCCATCAAATCTCAGGCAAAGTATGGGCTATTATCTATTGCTAGAAAGCCCAGGATGTCTACTTTTCAACGCAATTAAGAGCGCGCCAATTGGGCTTTTGTAGCTCCAGAAAATCCACTTCGAGTGCAGGGAGGTTAGAATCCAACAGCATCTGCAGTCCTTTTTCAGCCTCTGAATCAGATTTTTGCTCAGGTCCCTCAATTTCTACCAGAAAATATCTGAAATCACAGAAAAACACACAAACTCATAGTAAAGTCCAAAAATATGATTTTTATTTAAAAACTAATAAAAATATAATAAAAACTAACTAAAACATACTAAAAACTACCTAAAAACAATGCCAAAAAGCGTATAAATTATCCGCTCATCACAACACCAAACTTAAATTGTTGCTTGTCCCCAAGCAACTGAAAATCAAATAGGATAAAAAGAAGAGAATATACAATGAATTCTAAAAACATCTATGAAGATCAGTCTTAATTAGATGAGCGGGGCTATTAGCTTTTTGCTTCTGAACAGTTTTGGCATCTCACTTTATCCTTTGAAGTTTAGAATGATTGGCATCTATATGAACTCAGAATTCAGATAGTGTTATTGATTCTCCTAGTTCAGTATGTTGATTCTTGAGCACAGTTACTTTATGAGTCTTGGCCGTGAGCCTAAGCATTTTGTTTTCCAGTATTACCACCGGATACATAAATGCCACAGACATATAACTGGGTGAACCTTTTCAGATTGTGACTCAGCTTTGCTAGAGTCCCCAATTAGAGGTGTCCAGAGCTCTTAAGCACACTCTTTTTGCTTTGGACCACGACTTTAACCGCTCAGTCTCAAGCTTTTCACTTGACACCTTCACGCCACAAGCACATGGTTAGGGACAGCTTGGTTTAGCCGCTTAGGCTAGAATTTTATTCCTTTAGGCCCTCCTATCCACTGATACTCAAAGCCTTGGATCCTTTTTATTACCCTTGCCTTTTGGTTTAAAGGGCTATTGGCTTTTTCTGCTTGCTTTTTTTTTTTTTTTTCGTATATATTTTTTTCTACAAGCTTTTCACTGCTTTTTCTTACTTCAAGAATCAATTTTTATGATTTTTCAGATTATCAATAACATTTCTCCTTTTTCATTATTCTTTCAAGAGCCAACAATTTTAATATTCATAAACAATAAATTAAAAAATATGCACTGTTCAAGCATTCATTCAGAAAAACAAAAAGTATTGCCACCACATCAAAATAATTAAACTGTTTTAAAATTCGAAATTCATGTACTTCTTATTCTTTTGCAATTAAAAATATTTTTCATTTAAGAAAGGTGATGGATTCATAGGACGTTCATAGCTTTAAGGCATAGACACTTAGACACTAATGATCATGTAATAAAGACACAAACATAGATATAACATAAAGCATGATTTTCGAAAAATAGAAAATAAAGAACAAGGAAATTAAAAAACGGGTCCACCTTAGTGATGGCGGCTAGTTCTTCCTCTTGAAGATCTTATGGAGTGCTTGAGCTCATCAATGTCTCTTCCTTGCCTTTGTTGCTCCTCCCTCATGACTCTTTGGTCTTCTCTAATTTCATGGAAGAGGATAGAATGCTCTTAGTGCTCCACTCTTAGTTGTCCCATATTGGAACTTAATTCTCCTAGGAAGGTGTTGATTTGCTCCCAATAGTTTTGTGGAGGAAAATGCATCCCTTGAGGCATCTCAGGGATTTCATGATGAGAAATTTCCTCATGCTCTTGTTGAGGTCCATGATTGGGCTCTCTTGCTTGCTCCATCCTTTTCTTAGTGATGGGCTTGTCCTCATCAATGAGGATGTCTTCCTCTATGTCAATTCCAGCTGAATTACAGAGGTGACAAATGAGATGAGGGAAGGCTAACCTTGCCAAAGTAGAGGACTTGTCCGCCACCTTGTAGAGTTCTAGGGATATAACCTCATGAACTTCTACTTCCTCTCTAATCATGATGCTATGGATCATGATAGCTCGATCTATAGTAAGTTCAGACCGGTTGCTAGTAGGAATGATTGAGCGTTGGATGAACTCCAACCATCCTTTAGCCACGGGCTTGAGGTCATGCCTTCTTAGTTGAACCGGCTGCCCTCTTGAATCTCTCTTCCATTGAGCGCCCTCTTCACAAATGTCTATGAGGACTTGGTCCAACCTTTGATCAAAGTTGACCCTTCTAGTATAGGGGCGTGCATCTTCTTGCATCATGGGTAAGTTGAATGCCAACCTTACATTTTCTAGACTGAAATCTAAGTATTTTCCCCGGACCATTGTAAGCCAATTCTTAGGGTCCAGGTTCACACTTTGATCATGGTTCTTGGTGATCCATGCATTGGCATAAAACTCTTGAACCATTAAGATTCCGACATGTTGAATGGGGTTGGTGAGAACTTCCCAACCTCTTCTTCGAATCTCATGTCGGATCTCCGGATATTCACCCTTTTTGAGCTTGAAAGAGACCTCGGGGATCACTTTCTTCTTGGCCACAACTTCATAGAAGTGGTCTTGATACACCCTTGAGATGAATCTCTCCATCTCCCATGACTCAGAGGTGGAAGCTTTTGCCTTCCCTTTCCTCATTCTAGAGGTTTCTCCGGCCTTTGGTGCCATAAATGGTTATGGAAAAACAAAAAGCAACGCTTTTACCATACCAAACTTAGAAGGTTTGCTCGTCCTCGAGCAAAAGAAGAAAGAAAAGAGTATAAGAAGAATAAATAGAGGAGATGGAGGGGGGTTTGTGGTTCGGCCAAGGGGGATTAGTAGTGTGTATGATGTGTGAAAATGAATGAGTGAAAATGGGTTTATATAGGAGTGGAGAGAGGGGTAGGGTTCGGCCATGTATGGGTGGGTTTGGGAGGGAAAGTGGTTTGAGTTTGAATGGTGAGTTAGGTGGGGTTTTATGATGGATGGATGTGGATTGGTGAAGGGATTATGGAGAAAAGGGTAGGATTTGATAGGAGAGGGGTTTTTGGGGAAGAGGTATTGAGGTGATTGGTGAAGGGTATTTGGGGGAGAGTGTTATGGAAAGGTGTGAAGAAGAGAGAGAGAGATGAGGTAGGTGGGGATCCTGTGGGGTCCACAGATCCTGAGGTGTCAAGGATTTCTCATCCCTGCATCTTGTTGGCGTGTAAACGCCCCTTGCTTGCCAATCCTAGCGTTAAACGCCAGGTTGCTGCCCATTTCTGGCGTTTAACGCCAGCTTTTCTTCCCTTTCTGGCGTTTAACGCCAGCTCTGTGCCCCTTTCTGGCGTTAAACGCCCAGAATGGTGCCAGACTGGGTGTTTAACGCCCATTCTACTACCCTTACTGGCGTTTAAACGCCAGTAAGCTTCTCCTCCAGGGTGTGCTATTTTTAATACTATTTTTCATTCTGTTTTTGCTTTTTCAATTATTTTTGTGACTTCACATGATCATTAACCTAAAAAAAAACATAAAATAACAATGAAAAATAAATAGATATAATAAAATTGGGTTGCCTCCCAATAAGCGCTTCTTTAATGTCAGTAGCTTGACAGTGGGCTCTCAAGGAGCCTTACAGATACTCAGAGCATGATGATGGCCTCCCAACACCAAACTTAGAGTTTGAATGTGGGGCCTCTGTTTGACTCTGCATTGAGAGAAACTTTTCATGCTTCCTCTCCATGATTACAAAGGGAAATCCTTGAGCTTTAAACACAAGGGAGTCCTCATTCACTTGAAGGACTAATTCTCCTCTGTCAACATCAATCACAGCTTTTGCTGTGGCTAGGAAGGGTCTGCCAAGGATGATGGATTCATCCATACACTTTCCAGTGTCTAGGATTATGAAATCAACAGGGATGTAGTGGTCTTCAATCTTTACCAAGACATCCTCTACAAGTCCATAAGCCTGTTTCCTTGAATTGTCTGCCATCTCTAGTGAGATTCTTGCAGCTTGTACCTCAAGGATCCCTAGCTTCTCCATTACAGAGAGAGGCATGAGGTTTATGCTTGATCCTAGGTCACACAGAGCCTTCTCAAAGGTCATGGTGCCTATGGTATAAGGTATTGAGAACTTTCCAGGATCCTGTCTCTTTTGAGGTAATCTCTGCCTAGTCAAGTCATCCAGTTCTTTGGTGAGCAAGGGGGGTTCATCCTCCCAAGTCTCATTACCAAATAACTTAGCATTTAACTGCATGATTGCTCCAAGGTACTTAGCAACTTGCTCTTTAGTAACATCTTCATCCTCTTCAGAGGAAGAATACTCATCAGAGCTCATGAATGGCAGAAGTAAATTCAATGGAATCTCTATGGTCTCAGTGTGAGCCTCAGATTCCCATGATTCCTCATTAGGGAACTCCTTGGAGGCCAGTGGACGCCCATTGAGGTCTTCCTCAGTGGAAATCACTGCCTTTCCCTCCTCTATGCCTTCGGCCATGTGGGATGTGTTTATGGCCTTGCATTCTCTCTTTGGGTTCTCTTCTGTATTGCTTGGGAGAGTACTAGGAGGGAGTTCAGTAACTTTCTTACTCAACTGACCCACTTGTGCCTCCAAATTTCTAATGGAGGATCTTGTTTCAGTCATGAAATTTTGAGTGGTTTTAATTAGATCAGAGACTATGGTTGCTAAGTCAGAATGGCTCTGGTTAGAATTCTCTGTCTGTTGCTGAGAAGATGATGTAAAAGGCTTGCTATTGCTAAACCTATTTCTTCTACCATTACTGTTGTTGAAGCTTTATTGAGGCCTCTGTTGGTCCTTCCATGAGAGATTTGGATGATTTCTCCATGAAGGATTATAGGTGTTTCCATAAGGTTCTCCCATGTAATTCACCTCTTCCATTGCTGGGTTCTCAGGATCATAAGCTTCTTCTTCAGATGAAGCTTCTTTGGTACTGCCTGTTGCTGCTTGTATTCCAGACAGACTCTGAGAAATCATATTGACTTGCTGAGTCAATATTTTGTTCTGAGCCAATATGGCATTCAGAGTATCAATATCAAGAACTCCTTTCTTCTGATTTGTCCCATTATTCACATGATTCCTTTCAGAAGTGTACATGAATTGGTTATTTGTAACTATCTCAATGAGTTCCTGAGCTTCTGCAGGCGTCTTCTTCAGATGAAGAGATCCTCCAGCAGAGCTGTCTAATGACATCTTGGACAGTTCAGATAGACCATCATAGAAGATACCTATGATGCTCCATTCTGAAAGCATGTCAAAAGGACACCTTCTGATCAATTACTTGTATCTTTCTCAAGCTTCATAGAGGGATTCACCTTCCTTTTGTCTGAAGGTTTGGACTTCCACTTTAAGCTTACTCAATTTTTGAGGTGGAAAGAATTTTGCCAAGAAGGCATTGACCAGCTTTTCCCAAGAGTTCAGGCTTTCTTTAGGTTGTGAGTCTAACCATATCCTAGCTCTGTCTCTTACAGCAAAAGGGAAGAGCATAAGTCTGTAGACCTCAGGGTCAACCCCATTGGTCTTAACAGTATCACAGATTTACAAGAATTCAGCCAAGAACTGATGATGATCTTCTAATGGAAGTCCATGAAACTTGCAATTCTGTTGCATTAGAGAAACTAATTGAGGTTTAAGCTCAAAGTTGTTTGCTCCAATGGCAGGGATTGAGATGCTTCTCCCATAGAAGTCGAGAGTAGGTGCAGTAAAGTCACCAAGCACCTTCCTTGCATTATTGGCATTGTTGTTGTTTTCGGCTGCCATGGCTTCTTCTTGTTTAAAAATTTCTGTTAGGTCTTCTACAAAGAGTTGTGCTTTAGCTTCTCTTAGCTTTCTCTTTAAGGTCCTTTCAGGTTCAGGATCAGCTTCAACAAGAATGCCCTTGTCCTTGCTCCTGCTCATATGAAAGAGAGAAGAGGAAAGTATGGAATCCTCTATGTCACAGTATAGAGATTCCTTGAGGTGTCAGAGGAAAAGAAGAAATAGAAGGAGGAGGTAGAGATGAGAATTCAAACTTATAGAGAGAGAGAGTCCAAATTGCTGATAGTGGAGGAGTGTTAGTGCTTAAATAGAAGGATGTGAGAAGAGGGGAAGAATTTTTGAAATTAAATTTAAAAAGATTTTGAAATAATCAAAAGAAATTTTGAAAAATTGATTGATGATTTTCAAAAATTAAAGTTGAGAAAGTAGTTAAGTGATTTTGAGATTAGAAATAAAAAAGATATGATTGAAAATTATTTTGAAAAAGATGTGATTGAGAAGATATGATTGAGAAGATATGTTTGAAAATCAAATTAAAAAAAGAAAGTTTTAAAATTAAAGTTGATTACTTGACTAACAAGAAATTAAAAGACATGATTCTAGAATTTAAAATTTGATCCTTTCTTAATAGGTAAGTAACAACTTGAAAATTTTGAATTAAATCATTAATTGTAGCAAGGATTTTCGAAAATGAAAAAAATGGAAAGAAAATTGATTTTGAAAAGATATGATTGAGAATATATGATTTGAAAAAGATTTGAATTAAAAACAAAATCTTACCTCTTGTGCCATCCTGGCGTTAAACGCCCAGAATGGTATCCATTCTGGCGTTTAACGCCCAAAATACTACCCTTTTGGGTGTTTAACACCCAGCCAGGTACCCTACCTGGCTGGCGTTTAAACGCCAGTTTTCCTTCCTCACTGGGCGTTTTGAACGCCCAGCTTTTTTTGTGTAATTCCTTGATGCCAGGGCATTTTGGCCAGTTTCACTGACCTTTTCTTTACTGTTTTTAAGGTAGTTTCATGCATTTTCTTAGAAAATAAGCTAGTTTTGGGTAGATATTCACTTACATCTTGATTCAAGCATACACTGTGCACTTTACATGATTTCATGAGAATTTTGCATGAATTATATGACAAATTGGATGATGCATGACTCATGACTTGGACTAGAACTTTGATGCACTTTGTTGCTTGATTTCAGGACAAAGGGAGCAAAGAAGAACCACGTTAGTAGCCACGTTAGTCCCACTAACGTGACCTCTAACGTGGAATGGGTGCTAACTTGCAAAGTTAATGAGAAAGGTAATCGCCAATAACGCCCTCGAAGCCATCATAAGCCCACGTTAAGAGTCACGTTAACTAAGTTAACGTGAACTCTAATGTGGAAGAAGACAACAAGGCCAACGTTAGTGACACTCTCCTTTGTCACTAACGTTGGACCAAGCTCATAATTGGCCACGTTAGTTACCACGTTAACTTAGTTAACGTGGACTCTAACGTTAAGAAGCAAAAGAGAAGCCAACGTTAGTGACATTCACCTTTGTCACTAACGTTGGCCAAGCCTCCATAAGCCACGTTAACTCCCACGTTAACTTAGTTAACGTGGAAGCTAACGTGGAGAGAGCAATTGATAGCCAACGTTAGTGACACTTACCTTTGTCACTAACGTTGGAGATGGCTAGCATGACTACGTTAGAAGCCACGTTAACTTAGTTAACGTGGACTCTAACGTGAGAAATAGGGGCACATTGGAACGTTAGTGACAAAGGTAAGTGTCACTAACGTTCTCGAAGGATTGGCATTACTACGTTAGAAGCCACGTTAACCTAGTTAACGTGGACTTTAACGTAGGGACAAGGGAGGACTCTCCACGTTATTGGGAAAGGTAAGTCCCAATAACGTGTGCGAAGGACTAAGAGGCAACGTTAGTGGTCACGTTAGTGCCACTAACGTTGAAGTCAACGTGATCATATTTGGGTTAGGAACGTTAGTGAAAAAGGTGATTGTCACTAACGTTCTCGAACCCACACTTTCACTTAACGTTGACACCACTAACGTCCTGAGTCAAAGTCCCTGCATACTTCACCTTTTCTCTCTGCAAGCAAAGCTAAGCCCAATGAAAAGGATAACTGCTTCAAACTCAAGATTCAGAGGCCCATACCCAAGACTTGAAGAGCCAACTAGAAGATGAGAAGAGTAGTATATATAGGAGTAGCTTGGAATTAGTTTGGGGAGTTGAAAACTTTAGGGAGCCTTTGGCATAGAACTACTCTCTGTATTTTACTTTCTCTGCACTTCTAGTTTTACTTTCATCATGTATTCTCCATCTTTGTTTTCATTTTCCAGAGCTATGAACAACTAAACCCCTTTCATTGGGTTAGGGAGCTCTATTGTAATTTGATGGATCAATATTAGTTTTTATTTTCCTTCTTCTATCTTTTCTCTTGATTTTACTAGAAAGCTTTCGATCTTCATCCAATTGGGTAGTTATCTTGGAAAAGAAGCTATTCATACTTGGATCTCTTCTGAACCTTGAAAAAGGAATGAAGAGATCATGCTAGAAATGCTTTCTCATGCTGGACCAAATTGGGTTTGGATGGATATGTGACTATAATCCTACCAACACTTGATTTGGGAAATGCATGTGGTATAATCAGTGACCATACTTCATCTCTTCTCATGAGTAATTGACCAAGGAATTGGCTATTGATCAAGATTTGAGAGATTGAATTACCAAGAAATTGGAATTCGATCACTTAAGATTGCCAAGGAGATCAATGAATGCATTGATTGAGGAAGAGATGAAAATGAACTTGATCCGGAGAATGCAACATCTCCTGAGCCCAATGAACTCCCCATTTCTGATCTTACCCATTCTCTTTAATTTCTGCCATTTACTTTTATGAGCAATTACCCTATTCCCGTTTAAGATTCTGCAATTTACTTTCCGCCATTTACATTCAGCTCTTTACTTCTAGCATTTACTGTTTCTGCTATTTACTTTCCCGCCATTTAATTTTCTGCAAATCTCAAATCAAATTCTGGTTTGCTCAACTAGAATATTCCTCTAATTAAAGTTGCTTGATCAATCAATCTCTGTGGGATTCGACCTCACTCTATTGTGAGTTTTTACTTGACGACAAATTCGGTACACTTGCCGAAGAAAATTTGTTGAGAGACAAGTTTTCCGTGCTATCAAGTTTATGGCGCCGTTGCTGGGGATTGATTTTGTATCAACAATGATTAAGTTCACTAGATTGAGTATTTGTTATTCTGTTGATTTAAATTTCTGTTTGAGCACTTTACTTTCGGTTTCAGTTGTTTTGTATTCCCATCCCTTTTAACCCCTTTATTTCAGTTGTTTACACTCTGTTTCACTCACCCACTAACTGTTTGATATATTGCATCACTAACACTAACATCATTTTTTTAGAATAGTCTCTGGATCTATTTCCTTGCTTGTACCTTGTTGGTTGTATGACAGGGAGAAGAAGCGGGGCTTCAACTTCCTTTGATTCTGAACCTGAAAGGACCTTCCTTAGATTAAGGAGGGAAGCAAGAGGAAATAGAGTAGTTGGTGCTGAGGAAGAGGAAGAGTACTTTGAACCAAACATGGAGGAGAATATGGAGAACCATCATGAAGAAGAGGCTCACAACCATGCCAGAGAAGGTCTAGCAAATCATGCTGGGCAAGAGAGAAGAGTTCTGGGTTCTTACATCAACCCAAACCCAGGAAACTGTGGAAGTAGCATCCAAAGGCCAACCATACATGCCAACAACTTTGAACTAAAGCCACAGCTCATCACCCTTGTTCAGAACAACTGTTCATTCAGAGGGAGTGTCCAAGAAGACCCCAATCAACATCTAACCACCTTCCTGAGGATATGTGATACTGTGAAGTCTAATGGTGTTCATCCTGACACCTATAGACCACTTTTGTTCCCTTTCTCACTCAAGGACAAGGCATCTAAATGGCTGGAGTCCTTCCCAAAGGAGAGTTTAGCAACCTGGGAAGATGTGGCGAATAAATTCTTGGCAAGATTCTATCCTCCTCAACGGATTAACATGCTGAGAGCTGAGGTGCAAACATTCAGGCAGCAGGATGGTGAGACTCTATATGAAGCATGGGAGAGGTTTAAGGACCTAACAAGGAGGTGTCCACCACATATGTTCAATGAATGGGTGCAGCTACACATTTTCTATGAAGGTCTTTCTTATAAATCAAAGAAAGCAGTAGACCACTCATCCGGGGGATCTCTGAACAAGAAGAAGACCATTGAGGAGGCCATAGATGTCATTGAAACTGTAGCAGAGAATGACTACTTCTATGCCTCCGAAAGAGGGAACACTAGAGGAGTGATGGAGCTAAATAATATAGATGCTCTGCTGGCCCAAAACAAGCTCATTACCAAGCAGTTGGCTGACCTCACCAAGAAAATGGAGAGGAACCAAGTAGCAGCAATCACCACCTCATCAACAACCCAAGAGGGAGTGAATGCAGAGGCAGAGAGTGAGTAGGAGCAAGCCAACTACATTGGGAATTCACCTAGACAAAATCATGACCCATACTCCAAGACCTACAACCCTGGTTGGAGGAATCACCCAAACTTTGGGTGGGAGAATCAATAAGATCAAAGCCAAGATCAGAGATGTCACAACCCCAACAACAATGCAGCTCACCAATAATTCACACAGAGAACATATCAACACCACCATAACAACACCTCTCCACATCCATATCAAAACTAGAATAACACTCCTCATCCTTCTACCTCCAATCCCAACCTACCATCATCTGATGACAGACTCTCAAGGATTGAGAACCAGCTGGAAAGCATATGCAAAGAGATTCAAGACAACAAGGTGTTCAAGAAGGAAGTGTGAGCAAATTTTAAGAACCAGGGAGACACCATCAAGGGGTTGGAATCTCAAGTGGGGTATCTCTCTGAGCAGATTCCCAAACCTACAGATGGATTCCCAAGTGACACAGAAAAATCCGAGAGGTGAAACAAAGAAAGTAAGATGGGAAGATTGCAAGATGGTCACTATAAGTGGTAAGGAGACTGAAGACAAGCCAAACAAGCCGTCATAACAACCTGGAGATACCTCAGCAGAGAAAAAGGAAAAAGATCACCAAGAACCAAAAATCTCACAACAGGAACTGCTGAGACTCTTTGCACCCTTTCCCTAACTACTCAATGGTGCTGTGGAGAAGAGAATATACTCAAGATTTCTTGACTTGTTTGCATCTCTGCATGTAAACATACCATTCATCAAGACCATCCTACAAATGCCTGCATACATCAAGTATATGAAGGAACTGCTTCCCAAGAAAAGCTCACTCAAGGGAAGCCAAACTATTGTGATGAACAAGGAGTGCAGCACCCTCATTCAACTAGAGTTGCCTACAAAAAGAAAGGACCCATGGAGCTTTCACATCCCCTGTGCCATAGGAGAAACAATGTTTGATAAAGCACTCTGCGATTTGGGAGCAAGCATCAACTTAATGCCTTTATCCCTTATGAAGAGGCTACAGATCAATGAGATAATGCCCACAGATGTAGTCATCAGGCTGGCTGACAAAACTCAAAAACAAGCAATAGGAGTGGTGGAAAACGTGTTGATAAAGGTTGGGAAATACTTTCTTCCCATAGACTTTGTCATATTGGACATGGAAGAGAGTCACACTCACCCAATCATATTGGGAAGACCATTCCTAGCTACAGCCAGAGCACTCATAGATGTGGAGCGAGGGGAGCTAATCTTGAGGATCCATGATGAACAACTCAGCTTTAATGTCTTCAAACTCTCACAAGAAACAGATCAAGAGTACAAGGAACCAAGGAAGAATCACAGTGAGATATTGAAGGAAGAAATAAGCACTGAAGCACAACCAGCACATCTGGGAACTCCCTTGATTGATGAACAAGGCAAATAGCAACTGCCACAGCTCAAAGAAAATCAGGAGGAACCTAAACCACCAGAACCATATGAGACCAGTAACCACATTTACTTAGAGGAGGAGGTCACAAAGAGTAAGAAAACATCACAAGAAACAAAGAAGAAGGTACCAAGGAGGTGGAGGAACAAGAAGATCCCTACCGAGGACTTCTCTCCAGGGGATAAAGTGATCTCAGCTTACTTCCCAAATATCCCCCCTGATCTCCCCACTGTACCATCTCAGTTACCTAAGGTCTTCACTATCAACAGAGTTCTCTCCTTGGAACATGTAGAGATCATTGATACAACCAATGGATATAGGTCCACAGCAAGAGGGGAGGACTTGAAGCATTATCAACCTCCCTGATGAAGGAGAAACGTCAAGCTAGTGACGCTAAAGAAGCGCTTCATGGGAGGCAACCCATGTTTTATATGCTTTTAGAAAATAGTGAATAAGTCAATATTCATGAATTCCAACCCAAACTTGACAAACACTTGGTGAAATCCTTATTAGGCAGTATATAGTAAAGAATAAGTTTGGTGTTCAAGGCATGCCAAGAGAGCATGAATGCAATTCAGAGCATGCTAGTCTTGGAGCCTTGAACAAAACTTTTTCATCACAGTGCTACAAACTAAGTTTGGTGTCACCCAAGGTGCCACCAATGTGCATATAAGGATACACAGTTAGTTAGTTAGTTGGTGTTCATAAATAAACAATCTAGTTCTTTTTCTTTATTATTCTAGCCATAAAGTTTAATTTCTCAATGATATTAATTTTTCTTATTTTATTTTTATAGGAAAAGGGAAACGAGCATTGAAGGGGATTGATTGGACAATTAAATGAGGAAGGTTCGGATAACATAAAAGGAAAATATTTCACACGTGTCTCAAGGGGGAATGCATGGGGAATGGTTGCCATGCAACATTGGAAGAAGAACAAACTTGGAAAATGAACCAACCCCATCATAAAGTTGGTAATCCTTGTGCTTATTCCATACAAAACCCCATCCGTTCATCATACACCAACCCCATCAATCCACACCTTTCATCTCCTCCTCACTTCCCTATATAAGTGAATCGTAGTCCGTACTTCCCCTTCACACCCAAAGTGCTATTTCTCACACTTCACACCTTTGGCATCCAAATTCCTTCATCACACCTTGTCCTAACCAACCAAATTCCTCATCTATCCGTACCTTCCACTCTCTTCACACAGCAACTCAAATTTATGGCAGCATCAAGACCCAAGAGGGACACAAAGAGGACAAACAAGGAGGGGAGCATGGGCATCCACATGAGTAAAAGGTGGTGGATTTCCTTCTTTGGTCCATCTTTTTCTATGCTTTAAATAAGGAAGATCTTGTATGAAATAGAACATGCTTCCATGTTAGTTTGAACCTTTTAAATTTTGTCTTTTAAGTTTTTCATTGCTTAGGTCTAGGATTGCTAGTCTGAATGTCATTACTGCATCATTTCCTTACTTACTTGTATGCTTGTCCCTTTGAATCAAATGAAAAGAGAATGAGTGTTTTATAAAAGACCAGAGTGGAGTTCATACTATGGAGTAAGTTCCTAAGTTTGTGGTGTAGTCATAAGTTAGCTAAGTTGGTTCACCAACAAGGTGGGAAGACAACTATCTGTCCTAAATCATATGCTTTGAACACACCCCATGAGACTAGCTAAACAATAAGATCCTAATAAGAAAAAGGGAAAGAACAATCAAAGTTGAAGAATAAAAGAAAAAAAATAGCAAGAAAAGAGGCTAGGCACCAAGGGTTTGAGTCTTGAGGGATGTGTCTGTGGTGTTCCTGTACCAAGGATCTGCTTGGATTACTAAGCTCTCAGGGGTGCTTTATCACCTGGTAACTTGGGTTAACTAACCCGGGATTATCAGCTGAAAGTCCACTATCAAGAGCAATCTTTGCTACAGAACATTTAGTAACCCAAAGAGGTGCTGGACACCAAGACCTCAAGGAAAGAAAATAAACAAACCATGTGCCTGTGGTGTGTATGTATGGGGGAGAGACTTGAGGAAGTAGGTCCTTAGGGGTGCTTCAACACCTAGTATCTTGAACCAACTGGTTTGGGAGTGTTGGCTGAAAGCTTATTCTAAAGAGTTGCCCCCTTACAGAGCACTTAGCCTAAGAACACAAATAAGCCCTGGAATGACAACAAAAGGATCAATGAATAAAAGTCTCATGGGATGCAATCAAGTGAGTATTCTAGAACATGATAAAGGTCTGAAAGCCAGTGAAGGAATGAACCTAAGTTGCTATGCATGAAACCACCATAAAATCAGGAACATGACTTCCACAAGAATGACTCATTTCTCTTGGCATTCCATTCATCATTCTCTTGTTCCAGTACTTGCTTAGGGACAAGCAAGCTTTAAGTTTGGTGTTGTGATGCCAGGGAATTTTGGCCAGTTTCACTGACCTTTTCTTTACTGTTTTTAAGATAGTTTCATGCATTTTCTTAGAAAATAAGCTAGTTTTGGGTAGATATTCACTTACATCTTGATTCAAGCATACATTGTGCACTTTACATGATTTCATGAGAATTTTGCATGAATTATATGACAAATTGGATGATGCATCACTCGAGACTTGGACTAGAACTTTGATGCACTTTGTTGCTTGATTTCAGGACAAAGGAAGCAAAGAAGAACCATGTTAGCAGTCACGTTAGTCCCACTAACGTGACCTCTAATGTGGAATGGGTGCTAACTTGCAAAGTTAATGAGAAAGGTAATCGCCAATAACGCCCTCGAAGCCATCATAAGCCCACGTTAAGAGTCACGTTAACTAAGTTAACGTGAAATCTAACGTGGAAGAAGACAACAAGGCCAACGTTAGTGACACTCTCCTTTGTCACTAACGTTGGACCAAGCTCATAATTGGCCACGTTAGTTGCCACGTTAACTTAGTTAACGTGGACTCTAACGTTAAGAAGCAAAAGAGAAGCCAACGTTAGTGACATTCACCTTTGTCACTAATATTGGCCAAGCCTCCATAAGCCACGTTAACTCCCACGTTAACTTAGTTAACGTGGAAGATAATTTGGAGAGAGCAATTGATAGCCAACGTTAGTGACACTTACCCTTGTCACTAATGTTGGAGATGGCTAGCATGACTACGTTAGAAGCCACGTTAACTTAGTTAACGTGGACTCTAACGTGAGAAATAGGGGCACATTGGAACGTTAGTGACAAAGGTAAGTGTCACTAACATTCTCGAAGGATTGGCATTACTACGTTAGAAGCCACGTTAACCTAGTTAACGTGGACTCTAACGTAGGGACAAGGGAGGACTCTCCACGTTATTGGGAAAGGTAAGTCCCAATAACGTGTGCGAAGGACTAAGAGGCAACGTTAGTGGTCACGTTAGTGCCACTAACGTTGAAGTCAACGTGATCATATTTAGGTTAGGAACGTTAGTGAAAAAGGTGATTGTCACTAACGTTCTCGAACCCACAGTTTCACTTAACATTGACACCACTAACGTCCTGAGTCAAAGTCCCTGCATACTTTACCTTTTCCCTCTGCAAGCAAAGCTAAGCCCAATGAAAAGGATAACTGCTTCAAACTCAAGATTCAGAGGCCCATACCCAAGACTTGAAGAGCCAACTAGAAGATGAGAAGAGTAGTATATATAGGAGTAGCTTTGAATTAGTTTGGGGAGTTGAAAACTTTAGGGAGCCTTTGGCATAGAACTACTCTCTGTATTTTACTTTCTCTGCACTTCTAGTTTTACTTTCATCATGTATTCTCCATCTTTGTTTTCATTTTCCAGAGCTATGAACAACTAAACCCCTTTCATTGGGTTAGGGAGCTCTGTTGTAATTTGTTGGATCAATATTAGTTTTCATTTTCCTTCTTCTATCTTTTCTCTTGATTTTACTAGAAAGATTTCGATCTTCATCTAATTGGATAGTTATCTTGGAAAAGAAGCTATTCATACTTGGATCTCTTCTGAACCTTGAAAGAGGAATGAAGAGATCATGCTAGAAATGATTTCTCATGCTGGACCAAATTAGGTTTGGATGGATATGTGACTATAATCCTACCAACACTTGATTTGGGAAATGCATGTGGTATAATCAGTGACCATACTTCATCTCTTCTCATGAGCAATTGACCAAGGAATTGGCTATTGATCAAGATTTGAGAGATTGAATTACTAAGAAATTGGAATTCAATCACTTAAGATTGCCAAGGAGATCAATGAATGCATTGATTGAGGAAGAGATGAAAATGAACTTGATCCGGAGAATGCAACATCTCCTGAGCCCAATGAACTCCCCATTTCTGATCTTACCCATTCTCTTTAATTTCTGCCATTTACTTTTATGAGCAATTACCCCATTCCTGTTTAAGATTTTGCAATTTACTTTCCGCCATTTACATTCAGCTCTTTACTTCTAGCATTTACTGTTTTTGCTATTTACTTTCCCGCCATTTAATTTTCTGCAAATCTCAAATCAAATTCTGGTTCGCTCAACTAGAACATTCCTCTAATTAAAGTTGCTTGATCAATCAATCTCTGTGGGATTCGACCTTACTCTATTGTTAGTTTTTACTTGACGACAAATTTGGTACACTTGCCGAAGAAAATTTGTTGAGAGACAAGTTTTCCGCGTATCATTCCTCTGCTGCATGTTCTGAATCTTCAATTCTCTGTATTATTGACTTGAAAATACATAATTTTGAAAATTTTTTTGATTTTTTTAATGATGAGAAACAATCAAACTGCAACTAATCATGGAAAACTAAGATCAAATAAACAATGCATGCAAGACACCAAACTTAGAAGTTTTCATATTAGAGACACTAACAAATTGAAAATGCATATGAGAAACAACAAAAGACACAAAACAAGAGAATTTAAAGATCAGAGCAAGGAAATCATCAAGAATAACTTGAAGATCAATGAAGAACATAATGCATGTAATTTTCGAAAATTAGAAGAATAAAGACATGCAATTGACACCAAACTTAAAATTAGACACTAGACTTCAAACAAGAAACATAAATTATTTTTTGTTTTTATGATTTTAAAATTTTTTTTTGTAATTTTTCGAAAATTATTTGGAAAAGAAAATAAAGATTTCAAAATTCTTAATAAGAATTCCAGGAATCATGCAATGTTAGTCTAAAGCTTCAGTCTAAAAAGATTAGACATGGCTAGCCAAGCTTCAGCAGGACATTACATACAACAGCCAAATTGATGAGAATCAATCAGCTTTTGTGATGATAAAAACATCATCTGAAACTCTAGAATTCATTCTTAAAAATTCTGAAGAATAAAAATAAAATAAAGTTACCTAATCTAAGCAACAAGATGAACCGTCAGTTGTCCAAACTCGAACAATCCCCGGCAACGGCGCCAAAAACTTGGTGCACGAAATTGTGATCATCAATGGCACCTAGGGGTGGCAAACGGGCCTAAACCCGCCGGGCCGGCCCGCGTAACCCGCCAAAAAAGGCGGGCCGGGCTGGAAAATTGGGACCGCCAAATAGCAAAAGCCCGTTTAACCCGCACCGCTTAAACCGCTGGTTTTGGCGGGCTTTGGCGGGGCGGGGCGGGCTTCCCCGCCGGGCTTAGTCTGTTTTTAGCAAGGGGTATTTTTATAATTTTTTTTACCAAAACCCAACTTCCCCAACCCAACTTACAAGAGAATGAAGATGAAAATTGGGTGTTTTAGATTATGTTTGTTTTGTTTTAGAGATAATATTGTTAATTATGTTTTGGATTATGTTTATTTTGCTTTGGAAACAATATTTATAATTACAAAGACTTTAATGTTTGTGAATACAAAAATTATAATTTGTTTATACTTTTAGAAATTATAATAGTTAAAAGTAAAAAACAAAAGAGATTTTTTTTATATCTTTATATATATTATTTAATAGTTAAAAGTAAAAAAAAAAAAAGAGGATATTTGGCGGGCTTAGCCCGCCGGCCCGCCAGCCCGCCGTTAGGCGGGGCGGGCTAGGATTCTGGGACCGCCTCACTAGGCGGGGCGGGGCGGGCCAGCCCGCCAAATGGCGGGCTTCTGGCGGGGCGGGGCGGGGCGGGGCGGGCTTCCCCGCTTGCCACCCCTAATGGCACCAACAACTTGGTACAGACAATTGTAATCTCAACTCTTTGTCACAACTCCGCACAACTAACCAGCAAGTGCACTGGGTCGTCCAAGTAATAAACCTTACGTGAGTAAGGGTCGATCCCACGGAGATTGTCGGCTTGAAGCAAGCTATGGTCATCTTGTAAATCTCAGTCAGGCGGATTCATATGGTTATGGAGAATTGATAATTAAAAGATGAATAAAATATAAAATAAGATAGAGATACTTATGTAATTCATTAGTGAGAATTTCAGATAAGCGTATGAAGATGCTTTGTTCCTCCTAAACTTCTGCTTTCCTATTGCCTTCTTCCAATCATTCATACTCCTTTCCATGGCAAGCTTATGTTGGGTTTCACCGTTGTCAATGGCTACCTCCTGTCCTCTCAGTGAAAATGATCCAAATGCGCTGTCATCGCACGACTAATCATCTGTCGGTTCTCGATCATGTTGGAATAGGATCCATTGATCCTTTTGCGTCTGTCACTACGCCCAACACTCGCGAGTTTGAAGCTCGTCACAGTCATCCCTTCCCAGATCCTACTCGGAATACCACAGACAAGGTTTAGACTTTCCGGATCTCAAGAATGGCCGCCAATAATTCTAGCCTATACCACGAAGCTTCCAATCTTAGATTAGAAACCCAAGAGATACACATTCAAGCTTGTTTGCATGTAGAACGGAAGTGGTTGTCAGGCACGCGTTCATAGGTGAGAATGATAATGAGTGTCACGGATCATCACATTCATCAAGTTGAAGAACGAGTGTATATCTTAGAGAAGAAGTAGGCGTGAATTGAATAGAAAACAGTAGTACTTTGCATTAATTCATAAGGAATAGCAGAGCTCCACACCTTAATCTATGGTGTGTAGAAACTCCACCGTTGAAAATACATAAGAACAAAAGGTCTAGGCATGGCCGTGAGGCCAGCCTCCCAAAAGCGTCTAAGATAGCATAAGACTAATCAAAGATAAAAATACAATAGCAAAAGGTCCTATTTATAGAGAACTAGTAGCCTAGGGTTTACAGAAATAGGTAATTAATGCAGAGATCCACTTTCGGGCCCACTTGGTGTGTGCTTGGGCTGAGCATTGAAGCTTTCACATGCAGAGACTTTTCTTGGAGTTAAACGCCAGCTTTTGTGCCAGTTTGGGCGTTTAACTCCAGCTTTTATGCCAATTTTGGCGTTTTGACGCCAGAATTTTTCTCCTGAATTGGAATGCCAGTTTGGGCCATCAAATCTGGGAAAAAGTATGAACTATTATATATTGCTGGAAAGCCCAGGATGTCTACTTTCCAACGCAATTGAGAGCGCACCAATTGGGTTTTTGTAGCTCCAGAAAATCTACTTCGAGTGTAGGGAGGTCAGAATCCAACAGCATCTGCAGTCCTTTTTCAGCCTTTGAATAAGATTTTTGCTCAGGTCCCTCAATTTCAGCCAGAAAATATCTGAAATCACAGAAAAATACACAAACTCATAGTAAAGTCCAGAAATGTAATTTTTATTTAAAAACTAATAAAAATATAATAAAAACTAACTAAAACATACTAAAAACTACCTAAAAACAATGCCAAAAATCGTATAAATTATCCGCTCATCAACTTTGCTACCTTGATTTTGGATTAATGAATTGAAGTTTCATTCAATTGCTTGATTGTGGATGATTATTTGGATTAGATAGCTTTAATTCAATTCTCTTCTCTCAATTAAATCATGTCTTCTATGATTGCCTACCAATTGTTTGTGATAATGACAACCCTAGCTATGGAGTAGATTTCTCTTGGCTTAGGGGTTGAGTTATTGGAGACACTTGAATAGTGGATATCAATTGTAGATTATGAATTGAGAAGTTGCTAATTGACTTGGAGTGCACTAAAGCTAGACTTCCCTAGGGTGAGACTAGGACTTGTGACTCAAGTTAGTTACTCTCACTTGGCTTTCCTCCATTGTTAGGGGGTTAATTAAGTGAAGCAATAATCAATTCTTATCATAATTGAAGGAAACTATAATGATGGAACTTCCAATGCTTACCCTTAGCCAAGGCTTTTATCTGAATTAATTGTTGTTTGTTTTTGTTAGCTTGAATTCTTGCACCAACTCTCAAAACCATAAAAGCTTTCCTAATCAATGATGCGCATTCTAAGGCAATTCCTAGGGAGAATGACCCGGGATCAATATTCTCGGTCATATATTTTAGAATTGTTTGATGCGGTATTTGTGTGTTGGTTAGACTATACTCACGATCGGATTCATTGCTAGTTTCTAACCGGCATAAGAATATTCCCGTTCATCAGATATCCAAGAGAATATACTCCGGCCGTCGTCCAATGACTACGTTGAACATCATGTAGACCGCTTTGTGGTTGTCAGGCACGCGATCTTGGCTAAGCGAGTAACGAAGATTGGGTGATTGTCACGGGTCACCCCTTCATTCTGACTTAACTGAATTAAGTACGAGAGTATATCTTGGAGAAGAAGTAGGCATGAATTGAAGGAAAAACAATAGTACTTGCATTAATTCATGAAGAACAATAGAGCTCCACACCTTAATCTATGGGGTGTAGAAACTCCACCGTAGAAAATATATAAGTGAAAGAGGTCTAGGCATGGCCGTGAGGCTAGCCTCCAAACGTGTACAATATCAAAAGATAAAAGACTGAATAAAAGATCATGGTCCCAAAAGACATGAAATAAATCACTAAAAGTAGTTTTTATACTAAACTAGTAACTAGGGTTTACAGAAAATAAGTAACTAAATGCAGATAGTAGAGAAATCCACTTCCGGAGCCCACTTGGTGTGTGCCTGGGCTGAGCATTGAAGCTTTTTCATGTTTAGGCTGTTTCTGGAGTTAAACGCCAGCTTTGGAGCCACTTTGGGCGTTTAACTCCAATTCTGGTGCCAGTTTGGGCGTTTTACGCCAGAATTCCTTGGGCTGATTTTGAACGCCAGTTTAGGCCATCAAATATCGGACAAAGTATGGACTATTATATATTGCTGGAAAGCCCAGGATGTCTACTTTCCAAAGCAATTAAGAGCGCGCCAATTGGGTTTCTGTAGCTC
This sequence comes from Arachis hypogaea, assembly GCF_003086295.3. Lineage (NCBI taxonomy): Eukaryota > Viridiplantae > Streptophyta > Magnoliopsida > Fabales > Fabaceae > Arachis > Arachis hypogaea. The sequence continues at coordinate 66,613,961 of NC_092050.1, forward strand.
CAGAAAATCCACTTCGAGTGCAGGGAGGTCAGAATCCAACAGCATCTGCAGTCCTTTTTTAGCCTCTGAATCAGATTTTTGCTCAGATCCCTCAATTTCAGCCAGAAAATCCCTGAAATCATAGAAAAATACACAAACTCATAGTAAAGTCTAGAAATGTGATTTTTGAATAAAAAATAATAAAAATATAATAAAAACTAACTAAAACATACTAAAAACTATATAAAAACAATACCAAAAAGGGTATAAATTATCCGCTCATCAACAAGGCTGCCAATCTTCCATTGAGTTGTTGTACCTCTTTGATACAAGTCGGGCTCTTCATGTCGAGTATGGCGGCATTTATCCGGATTTGCCTCGATTCCTCTTTGTGTGAGCATAAAACCCAAGAATTTGTCAGCTTCTACTGTGAAGGTGCATTTTGCAGGGTTAAGTCGCATGCCATGCCTTCTTATAGTGTCGAATAATTGGGTGAGGTGGACAGTAATGACTCTTCACTTTGTGTCTCTATTAACATGTCGTTCACGTAGACTTCCATGACTTTTCCGATGTGGTCCGCGAAGACCTTATTCATTAATCTTTGATAAGTGGCTCCTGTGTTCTTGAGTCCGAACGGCATGATGATGTAGCAGTAGTTTGTTTTCGGGGTTAAGAATGAAGTTTTTTCTTGATCAGGTGGGTACATTGGGATTTGATTGTATCCCAAATAGGCATCCATAAACGAGAGGTATTTGTATCCGGAGGAGGCATCCACCAAAGCGTCGATACTTGGGAGTGGATAAGGATCTTTTGGGCAGGCTTTGTTGAGATCAGTGTAGTCGGTGCACATGCGCCACTTCCCATTTGATTTTTTCACCAAGACGATGTTAGCTAGCCATAGTGGGTATTTGACTTCTCTTATGAATCCTGCCTCCAGTAGAGCTTGTACCTGTTCTTCCATAGCTTGGGATCGTTCTGGACCAAGCTTTCTACGTCTCTGCTGTACTGGCCGAGATCCTGGGTAAACTGCCAACTTGTGGCACATTAACTTAGGGTCTATGCCCGGCATGTCTGCGGCTTTCCATGCAAAGAGGTCGACATTGTCTCTTAAGAATTGTATGAGGGACTCCTTTATGTCTCCTTTTAGGATTGTGCCAATACTAGTTGTTTTTTCTGAAGTATCTCCAATTTGAACTTTTTCTGTCTCGCCTTCAGGTTGTGGACGAAGCTCTTCCCGCCCTCGAACTCTCCCGAGTTCAATGGTGTGGATTTCTTCTCCTTTGCCCCTTAGGTTCAGACTTTCATTGTAACAGCGGCGCGCTGTCTTTTGGTCTGCTCTTATTGTAGCGATCCCTTCTGTGGTTGAGAACTTCATGCAAAGATGTGGAGTCGAGACTACTACGCCGAGTTGATTCAGCATTGTCCGACCTATCAGGGCATTGTAGGTTGTACTCACGTCGACCACGATGTAGTCTATGTTGAGTGTCCTTGACCGATTTCCTTTTTCAAAGGTGGTGTGTAAGGAGATGTATCCAAGTGGTTGGATGGGAGTGTCTCCCAGCCCGAATAGGCTATTTGGATATGCTCTGAGCTCTTTTTCCTCTAGGCTGAGTTTGTCGAAGGCGGTTTTAAACAGTATGTCAGCCGAGCTTCCCTGGTCCACCAACGTGCGGTGGAGATTAGCATTGGCTAATATGATAGTGATGACCATGGGATCGTCATGTCCTGAGATGACGCCAGCTGCGTCCTCTTTGGTGAAGGTGATAGTGGGGAGTTCGGGTGCTCCTTCTCCTCCTTCGACATGGTATACTTCCTTCAGATGTCTTTTGCGAGATGATTTGGAGATTCCTCCTCCTACAAATCCTCCATGTATCATGTGGACATGTCGTTCCGGGGTACGAGGTGGTCGTTCAGGTCATCCGACCTCTTCGTCCCTTCTTCTTTTTCTTGGCTCATCTGATTTGTTGGCTAAGTACCGATCTAGTCTTCCCTCTCTTACCAATTTTTCTATGATATTCTTTAAATCGAAGCACTTGTTGGTGGGATTTCCGTAGATTCGATGGTATTCGCAATATTCTGTCCGATTTCCTCCTCCTTTCTTGCTTTTGAGTGGGCGAGGTGGAGGTATTTTTTCGGTGTGGCATACTTCTCGATAAATATCTACAAGAGACACCCGAAGGGGGTGTAATTGTGATATTTCTTGATCTTTTCTCTATGTTGATCTTCTTTTTTCTTGGATTCTTTATTCTTATCTCGGGAGGAGTAAGCATATCCGGGTTTTGAGGTCTCCCCTATTCGAGAGTTTTTCTCCATGTTGATGTATTTCTCCACTCGTTCTTGCACTTCATTTAGATATGTGGGATGTTTTTTCGATACGGAGTGACTAAAAGGTCCCTCTTGCAGGCCATTGATGAGACCCATAATAGCTGCTTCTGTTGGAAGATTTTGTATGTCCAAACATGCCTTGTTGAATCTTTCCATGTAACTACGAAGACTTTCCCGATCTCCTTGCTTGATCCCTAGTAAACTTGGGGCTTGTTTAGCCTTGTCCTTATGGATGGAGAATCTGGCTAGAAACTTTTTGGCTAAGTCATCAAAGCTTGAGATGGACCTGGGGGGGGGGGCAGATTTTCGAACCATTTAATTGCTATTTTCGTCAAGGTAGTCGGGAAGGCTTTGCACCGAGTTGCATCTGAGGCGTCGATGAGATACATTCTACTTCTGAAGTTGCTGAGATGATGGCTAGGATCTGATGTGCCATCGTATAGAGTCATGTCGGGAGGTTTGAAGTCTTTTGGGATTTTGGCCTTCATGATCTCTTTGGTGAATGGGTCTTGGTCTTTGCGGGAGCTGTCTTCGTGGCTGGATCGAGTAGTTTTAGCTTTGAGATCGGCTTCAAGCTTTAGGATCTTGTCCTCTAATTCGCGGTGTCGCCTAGCTTCCCTTCGTAGGTCTCTCTCGGCTTCCCGTTGATACTCGACCTCTTTTTCGAGTTGTTTTAGGCGATCCTGAAGTGCCTCTATGGCTCCCGCGTTTGGTGAGTTCTTGTCTTTGTTAGGTTGAGGAGTATCATTTAGTGTGATCTCTGCGTTCTTATGTGGCGTTCTATTCTCCAAATCAGAGTTGTGGTCGTTGTCCAGGTTGTCCGCCATGGTGATGGGATGACTTCCAGGTTCCCCGACAACGGTGCCAATGTTCCGAGGGTTACCTGAAACTGTAGGTCGATCTCGGAGGAGATCCTCTGTACTAGTTAGTGATGATGTGTCCGACTTGTGGGTGGTGGCTAGAGCCGCCGTGTCCGATTTGTTAGACTTGTCGGTGATGCTGATCTTTTGTCACCGGAGGGTGGTGGTACCTGCAAGGGACTTCGATGCTTAAGTTAGCAAGGGTATTAAGCAGGTTTTTAGTAGAATCAGAGTATGAGTTATACCTGGGTGCTCCAGTATATTTGTAATGATGAGGAGTGACCTTTCTGAAGATAAGATAGTTATCTTATCTTATCTTTGAGTGAGGTCATCTTATCTTCAAGGGAACTACCCTTATCTCTGTAGGCTTTGGGCTACTTTTGGATTTGGGTCGTATTCCTCTGTTTGGTCCCTATTTGGGCTTTTCCTGGTGATTTGGCCGAGCACTTTGAGAAGAGGTCGGATAGTCCTAACCTGAAGAGGTCGGTCGACTTGTCGTTAAACATCCCAAGTCGGACAGCTCGACCCAGGGTATGAACAAGAAGGTATGAAGCAAAGCACCAACCTGCGAAAGAAGACAAAGGAACTAGCAGCAAGCCATAAACGATCTCCACTACGAGATAGAAGCTCCAAAAACCCAAGAAAGGAACAATCTTAGAAGTGCTGGGGCAAGCAGAAGATGAACGGAAGGAAGTTTTCTCTCACTGAGCAAAAGAAAAACTGAAGATGAAGTCTAAAGCTTTCTTTTTTCAATTTCAAATTAAGCGGGGAATGAAACGGAAAAAGGAATTAAAAGCCCTATGAAAAGGCTTTAAAGACGCTCATTTTAACCCAAACTGACACACGTGGGAAGTGGCTCCGCATTTAAAAGCGTCTCGCGTTTCAAAATCATTAAAGATGCGAAACTTGCACGAGAAAGGGACAAACTGAATACAACTAAGAAAATGCTCGAGCGCGACTTCCTCAAAGGGGTTGAAGTCTAAAAACACGACCTCAAGGGGAAGATCGAACTCAAGCAGGGGCAAAAGCGACCGACGTCTTATAAGGGTTGGTCGACACCGACCTCTTCCCAAAAGAGCTCGGCAAAATTGCTATAAGGGCCCAAGTAGGCCCGAAGCAGAAGGTCACAGCCCACCTAAAGGCGGCTGGCCAAAGATAAGGGGACTCACCCACAAAAGATAAGATAAGATAACTAACTTATCTCAAGGGAGGTCACTCCACACTACTATAAATACACTGGAGCCCCCAGGTATAACTCATACTCTGATTCTACACAAAAAACCTGCTCAAAGCCCGTGCTAACTTAAGCATCGAGTCTCTTGCAGGTACCACCACCCTCTAGTGATCAAGGATCAGCAACATCTCAAGGCTCAGCAAGTCGGATACGACAGTTCCAGCCACAAACAGCAGATCTCCTCCGAGATCGACCTTCAGTTTCAGGTAACCCTCGAAACAGTATCACTGGGAAATGTATGTGTAGACATTGGTATCTGTTTAGACAAGCTCCCTAGTTGTGATTCCAGTTTTGAAATTGCTGCCCCTTGGTTCCTTATGTTGGATTTGGCCTCCTCTTGAATTGCATCTATCTTTTTTTTCAGCTTGCAATTTTCTCTCTACTACAGTGGCAATACTCCTTCCTAATTGTGACATAGCAGCCTCCAATCTTACAAAGTTGTTGCTGTTATCATATGGTTGTGGGGCTGAGGATGATACATCTTTAGAATGGTTGTTGTATGGTTGTTGGGTGGAGTGGTAGGGTGCATTTTGTGAGTTATGGTAGGATCTATGGGTATTGGATCGATGGCTGGGGTTGTTGTATTGGTTAGAGTGGTATGGTTTGTGATCTTGGTTATGGTTTTGTTGGTTTTCCCATCCAAAATTTGGGTGGTTCTTCCAACCTGGGTTATATGTTTTGGCATTGGGGTCATATGGTGGTCTGGAGGAATTGTTCACATAATTGGCTTGCCCCCATTCACATTCAACTTTTGAGGTATCTTCTTCTTACATAGGTGCTTGAGCATGGATAGCTGAGACTTGATTCTTCTCCATTTGCTTTGTTAGAGCTACTATTTGAGCTGTGATCACCTTGTTTTGAGCCAGCAGAGCATCCATAAAATTGAGCTCCATTACTCCCCTTCTTGGGTTTCTATCGGAGGCATAGAAATACTCATTGTTGGCCAGAGTTTCTATGATGTCTATGGCCTCTTCAATTGTCTTCTTTTTGTTGAGAGAGCATCCTGAAGAGTGATCTAAAGCCTTCTTTGATTCTTGTGACAATCCTTCATAGAAAATGTGTAGTTATACCCATTCATTGAACATGTCCGGAGGGCATTTTCTTGTCAACTCTTTGTATCTCTCTGCTTGAGAGTTTTTCCATCTTGTTGTCTAAAGGTTTGCACCTCAGCTCTCAATCTGTTAACTCTTTGGGGAGGGTAGAATCTTGCCAAGAACTTGTTCACTACTTCTTCCCAAGTTGTCAAACTCTCCTTAGGAAATAATTTCAACCACTTTGATGCCTTATCCCTAAGAGAGAAAGGAAACAACAGCAGCTTATAAGTGTCTGGGTGGACACCATTAGCCTTCATTGTATCATAGATTCTAAAAAATGTGGTTAGATATTGGTTGGGATCTTCCTGTGTACTTCCTCCAAATGAGCTGTTGTTTTGAACAAGGGTGATAAATTGAGGCTTTAACTCGAAGTTGTTAGCATGAATGGTTGGTTTTAGAATGCTGCTTCCGCAATTTCCTGGGTTTGGGTTGATATAAGAGCCTAGAACTCTTCTCTCCTGCCCAACATGGTTACCAGCACCTTCCCTAACATGATTATGTATTTCCTCCTCCAGAGTAATGTCTAGATCTTCCTCCACTTCTTCCTCTCTAACTATTCCTTTACCTCTTGCTTCCCTCCTTAGTCTAAGGAAGGTCCTCTCAGGTTCACTATCAAAAGAGGTTGAAGTTTCTCCTCTTCTACCTGTCATACATTCAGCAAACAAATAAGCAAAAGACAAGTGAAGGAATCACTCTTGTTAAGACTTATGGTTAGATTGATTGGTGCAATTGATCAAACAGTTAGTGGATTAGTATGCTAAAATAGAAATATATACAAGGTAATTAACAAGGTAAATAAAAATGCTTAATCTAAATACCCATCAATCTAGTCATTGTCAATTTCAAACCAATCCCCACCAACGGCGCCATAAAACTTGATGACCGGATTTCACTCACTATATAATAAATCTGTTCTTTGGCAAGTGCACAAAAATATCGTCAAGTAATAACCCACTATGAGTGGGGTCGAATCCCACAGAGATTAGTAGATTGAGCAACTTTAATTAATGGGTGAATTAGTCAAGCTAATCAATAAAGATTGTTGAGAGCAGAGTCCTAAATTAGCAGAAATGTAAATGACTTAAAGATAAAAGAAAGCAATAAAGTCAGAAAAATAATGTCAAGAATGTAAAGTGCTGAAACATAAATGACTGAATAATAAATGGGGAATGGGTAATGACAGAAATTAAAGAAAAGCTATAAAGAATAGGGAAGATAAGAATAGGGGATATTCATTGGGATTTGGAGATGTTGCTCTCTTTGGATTAGATCTAGATCATCTCTTCTTCAATCATTCAACTCATTGACCTCTTGGCAATCATGATTGATTGAACCCCAATCCCTTGGTGATTCAATCTCTCAAATCTTGATAATCAGCCAATTCCTTGGTCTAATTGCTCATGAAGAGAGATATACTTGGTCCCTGATTATACCACACATCCTCATAAATCCAAATAGTGGGTGGATTTCATGTCACCATATCCAATCCCAAAACCCAGATCTACTCAAGTGTGAGAAGGGATTTCAAGCATGGTTTCATGTTTCCTTTTCCAAGGTTCCCATGAAACCCATTTTGTATCCAACCTCTTTCCCAAGATAATTGAACACTAAACATGAAGAACAAAATTCCTTCTAGCAAATCAAAGAGAAGATGAAGAGAAGAAGAAATTCACTATCATTAATCTATCAAGTACAACAGAGCTCCCTCTCCCAATGAGAGGGAGTTTATCTACTCATAGCTTAGAGAAAAGTACAAGAGATGGAAGAAGATGAAGTGAAGTGTAAAAGTAAAACTAGAGCTAAACTTATCAATCCAATTTTCTAACCCACTAGCTAACCCCCTTTTCAGTACTCCTAGGAGGTATTTATACTACTCCTAGCACTAGAAATTAAAAGTTACAAAAAGGAAAAGAAAATTACAATTGAAAATAAAATGAAAAACTCATAAAATGAACCATGTGTTTGGCGTGTGAGAGGCATGTCATGCCCAGTTTCTCAGCTTGGCTTGGCATGCCACGCCTGGCTTCCAAGTGGCACGCCCTTCTCATGCATCTAGCGTGGCGTGCCATGCCTTCGACCTTAAGTGGCATGCCCATAGTGGCTTGTTCTCTTCTTCCTCTATGGATACTTGAATTGGCGTGGCACGCCCAAGTCTGGCGTGCCACGCCCTTAGTGAACTTTTCTCCCTTTTCTATGGAATGTTAAACTGGCATGCCATGCCCAGTAGCTGGCATGCGATGCCCTTGATGAGGGCTTCATTCTCTTCTCTGGTCAACTACACTGGCATGCCATGCCTAGGTCCCAAGTGGCACGCCCTTGGTGCGAGTGATGTTGGCGTGCCACGCCTCAATCATCAAGTGGCACACCCTTCCTCATATTGCCTTGGCGTGCCACACCTAAAGTTCAAAGTGGTACACCCATTGTTCTTCTTCCTTGGTTGCTTGTGTTGGCGTGCCACGCCTTCGACCTCAAATGGCACGCCCCCTTGTAGAAGCTACATTCTTCCTCTGTGGACTAATGAACTGGCGTACCACGCCTTCGATCTCAAGTGGCACGCCCATTATAGTGTTGAGTCTTGATAAATCATTATTTTATGATTTATATTGTGTTTAATTGTGTGGTTTTATCAAGTCTTTACCCACTTATTCATATGATTTGCATGTATTTACAATTCCTTCCCAAAAATTGTTCCATGGTTGAAAAGTTGCTTCCTAGAGATATTTTAATTATGTATTTTTATCCTCCTTTATACCATTCAATGCCGTGATCCGTGTGTTAAGTGTTTCAGGTTTCATAGGACATGAATGGCTTAGAGAATGGAGAGGAAGCTTGCAAAAATGGAAGGAACACAAGAAACTAAGGAGATGACCAGTGAACACTGACATGAGCGCATGGCTCAGCAAACGCGCGGAATGGAGAAATCGCAGCGATGCAAACACGTGCCTGACGCAAACGCGTGGATTGGAGTTTGCACGAATGACGCGAACGCGTGGACGATGCGAACGCGTGGCAAGGAAAATCGCTGAATGACGCGAACGCGTGGACGACGCCTACGCGTGACCTGCGCGATCTGCAAAAATTACAAGATACGCTGGAGACGATTGCGGGCCGTGTTTGAACCTAATTTTTGGCCCGGAAACACAGAATAAAGTGAGGGAATATGCAGAGACTCAAGAGACGCATCCACACACATTCAGATACATTGATATTAGGATTACTCTTAGTTTTAGATCTGAATCTAGATTTGCATTACATTCATAGTTTATGCTTTTGCTTGGATTTTGGATGCTGAGAGTCATTATCTCCGTTGAAGACATTACTTTAGTTTGTTTTCTTATTCCCTTATTCTTAATTAGTTACTCATTGACCCTGTTCAGATAATTATGTTGCACTTTGAATTTATTAATATATAGAGTTATTTTATTTTTAAATAATTTTAATTCTCTATTTTATTTTATTTAATTATGTCTTCTTATATTTTTATGATTATTAATTCCATGTCAATGGAGTAGATTTTCTACTTGACATGGGGTTGATTAAGAGGAGACACTTGAGTTGGAATGCTTAAGTGCTTAGTTAAATTGGACGTTGTAGGCTAATTTTGTACCTACTAATGCTAGACCTCCCTAAGGGAGAGGGCTAGGAATTGCGGGTAAGAGTTAGTTCAATCACTATACTTTCCCTTATTTAGTAAGGGTTAACCAAGTGAAAAACAACAACCTCTTTACACTACACTTGAGAAGATTCCAACAAGGATAGAACTTCCAATTAATTATTCCCGCAGTCAAGGCCTTTTATTTAGAATATCAATAATTATTCTTAGTTTATTTTTATTGCTTTAATTTACAATTACTTTTAATTACTCATTATCCAACTCAAACTTTCTAGAAATTTTCTGATTAATAAATTAGCATTCTTTCCTGCAACTCGTTGGAAGAAGACCTGGGACTCATACTCCTAGTATTTTTATTTCTAAAATTCGTGACAACCCTTTTTAAATTGGTGAGACGGATCTTAGCTGGTTAAGAGCTATACGTGCAACGCTGTTCTCTTATTTAAAATCTCTTAATTGGTTAACTTCTGCCACGCATCAATTTTTGGCGCCGTTACCGGGGAGTTGCAATAGTGTGCTAAATTATTAATTAGTGTACATGTTTTTATTTTTATTTGCATATTTTATTTTTATTTCTGTTACCATGAGCTACATGTCTTTCTCATTGAATGACGCGTTCATTGCCTGATCCGAGTTTAGTCCCATTTGATCCTGAAATTGAAAGAACTCTTTCACATATTAGACGAACTCGACGTCGGTTAGCCTCTGAGGGTGGTGAAGTGATTGTTATCGATTCACCAGTCTCATCTGAGGACGAATCTGAACCACCATCTGAGAGTGAGACAAGCTCATTTACTACTGATTCAGTTGATTCACGTGTAGGTGACATGGCAGAACCTAGGAGAATTACTCTCCAGGAGGCAGGAGCCCTAAACTTTACCCTGCAACCATATCAAGTGCGTCATCCAAATCTGGCTGCAGATTTTGAACTGAAGACTACACTAATCAACTTGATGCCCAAGTTTCATGGCTTACCTGTTCAAGAGCCTATCAAGCACCTTAGGGATTTCCAGACAGCCTGTTCTATTGTTAGGCGTCATGGTGCAGATGAAACTTCTATTCTGTTAACCGCTTTCCCATTTTCTCTTGAGGGAAAGGCAAGGGAATGGTACTACACTCAACCAGAAGCAACTGTTACTAACTGGGATACGCTTAGAAGAGAATTTTTGAAAAAATACTTTCCAGCTGAAGTTACTGATAGATTGAGGAAAGAGATTTCAATAATTATTCAAGGCAAATCCGAGACTCTCTACGAATATTGGGAGCGCTTCAATAATCTCCTAGACGCATGTCCCCATCACATGATTGATAGACTAATATTGATCAGCTACTTCACTCAAGGCATGAAGCCCCAGGATAAGACTACACTGGAAGGTGCTAGTAATAGTTCTTTAAAAAAGTACAAAACCGCAAATGAAGCATGGCAGCTGATCAGCGACTTAGCTGAGTCCACTAGGAATCACAGACAGAGGGGCAACCATCCCAAGGCTGTTGCCAAAGTTTCTTCTAGCATTGAAACTAGACCATGGCTGTTGAATCAACAACAAGCACAACAAGCTCAGCCTCCCCCACCACAACAAGGCCAACAATTGGTTCCACAAAGAGTATGTGAGATCTGTGCTGATTATAGTCATTATACTGATGAATGTCCGTAGCTCCAACAGGAAGATAACACTGTGGCAGCCACTCACAACTTCTATGACCGCCCGAATCAAGGATACAATCAACAAGGTGGCAACTACAACCATGGATGGCAGGACAACTCTAACCAAGGTTGGAGAGATAATTCTAACCATGGCTGGAGGGATAACTTTAACAGAGGAGGCAGAGACAACAATGGAAACCAAAGGTGGAATAACAATAACAACATCAGACAGTAGAATCAGAACCAACCTTACAGGGCACCTCACTTAAGACAGTCCCAAGGACCCCAGCACAACCAACAACAGGTTTCTCAGACTACTTATTCCAATTCCTCATCAAATGACGAGATGCTTTGTTCTCTTGCGCAAGGACAACAAGACATGCAGGCGCAGCTAAACTCTACTTTGAATGGCTTGACTGCCACTTTACAAGCTCTCGTCTCCCGGATAGATTCATCACCTAATTCCATACAACAACCTTCAAGCTCCAGTGGAATTCCTTCTCAACCACTGCCTAATTCCAAGGGTGGCATCAACGCCATCACTTTGAGGTCCGGAACCACATTACAGGAGAAGAACCATGAGGAGCCAAGCCCACCAGAACACGCCTCAGCTGAAGATGTGGTGGAAGTGGAAGATGCTGAAGAGGAAGAGGACGTACAAGACATAGTTGAAGAAGAAGAAGTTCAACCACAGAATGAAGCACCAAGGGATGCAGAAGCTGCAAATAGCACCCTTCTTGTCCCATTTCCACAACTTACATGGAAGCCCAGAAAGCAGATGGAACTTGATCCCAAAATGGTAGAAATATTCAAAAAGGTCAAGATAAATGTTCCCCTTTTTTATGTTATTCAACAGGTACCTAAATACGCAAAGTTTCTAAAGGATTTGTGCATACATAAAGATAAAATTAGTGAATTAGAAACTATTCCTTTAGGTAGTTCTATATCTGCTTTAATGGGAGGTATACCTGAAAAATGTAGTGATCCAGGTCCATGTATGGTTAGCTGTACCATTGGAGGTGTGATATTTTCTGACTGTATGTGTGATTTAGGAGCGTGTGTTAGTATAATGCCTTTGTCTATATATGATACTTTGAGGCTCCCTCCCTTAAAAAGGTTAGCAGCTCGTTTTGTGTTAGCAGATAAAAGCATTATTGCAGTAGTTGGAATTGCTGAAGATGTATTAGTGAGCATTAAGGGGCTCACATTTTTCATTGACTTCTATATCCTGGAAATGTCCCTTAATGACTCAGGAAGACCATCATCAATTCTGCTTGGAAGACCATTCCTGAAGACTTCAAAGTTCAAGCTAGATGCATTCTCAGGAACTTACTCCTTTGAGATAGATGGCAGAACAGTGAGTTTCAGTTTAAATGAAGCTATGAACCATCCTCCAGAAGATCATTCTATCTTCCAATGCGACATTATTGATGAAACTGTAGCTGAAGTTCACCAGGAAGAATTAGAAGGGAAGTACATGGAGCAAGGTCCAAGTGTGGGGACACTTTCTAAAAACAATGAGAACACTTTACCATTATCACCAGCACAGGATAATCCAGAACCTAGCTATGAGCAGAAATTAGAATTAAAGCCCCTTCCTCCACACCTCAAGTATGCTTACCTTGAGAACAAGCAGAAGTTCCTAGTTATCATTGCAAAGGAACTCACTTCTCAACAAGAAGAACAGCTACTCAGTGTGCTGAGAAAACATAAGAAAGTAATTGGATGGAGCCTGGCGGATATAGTAGGCATTAGCCCTCAAGTTTGTGAGCATAGAATATTCTTAGAAGAGGGAGCAAAGCCTGTCCGTCAGCCTCAAAGAAGATTGAATCCCACCATCTTAGAAGTTGTCAAGAAAGAAGTGACCAGGCTACTTGAAGCAGATATCATTTATCCCATCTCAGATAGTGAATGGGTTAGTCCAGTACAAGTGGTGCCTAGAAGTCTGGAGTCACAACAGTAAGAAATGAGCATGGAGAGCTCCTGACAACTAGAGTCCAGAATTCATGGAGAGTTTGCATTGACTATAGGCGTCTCAACCAAGCTACTCGCAAGGATCATTACCCCTTGCCATTCATTGATCAGATGCTTGATCGCCTGTCAGGTAAATCCCATTACTATTTTTTAGATGGTTATACAGGCTACTTTCAAATTCATATAGCTCTTGAAGATCAGGAAAAGACTACTTTTACATGTCCTTTTGGAACTTATGCTTATAAGAGAATGCTCTTTGGCTTATGCAATGCACCAGCTACTTTCTAAAGATGCATGATGAGTCTTTTCTCTGACCTTGTTGAGAAATGTATGGAGATTTTTATAGATGATTTTAGCATATATGGTGATTCATTTAGCCTTTGTTTGGATAGTTTATCTAGAGTGTTAGACAGATGTGTTAGTACAAACCTCGTATTAAATTTTGAAAAATGTCACTTTATGGTAAAACAAGGAATTGTGCTAGGACATGTTGTGTCTAATACTGGCATTTCTGTAGATCCAGCAAAGGTGGATGCTATTTCTAGTTTACCTTACCCCTCCTCCGTGAGGGAAGTTTGTTCGTTCCTTGGCCATGCAGGATTTTACGGGAGATTTATTAAAGACTTCAGTAAGGTAGCATTGCCTTTATCCAGATTACTGTAGAAGGAAATTGAGTTCGAGTTCAGTGAGAGCTGTATGCAAGCATTTGATAAGCTGAAGATCGCCCTGACTCAAGCTTCAATTGTGAGAGGACCATACTGGAGCCAGCCATTTGAAATTATGTGTGATGCTTCCAACCATGCAGTAGGAGCGGTGTTGGCTCAGCGTGAAGGTAAGGATCCTTTTGTGATTGCTTATGCATCTAATTATACTACTACTGAAAAAGAGCTTCTAGCTATTATTTTTGCTCTGGATAAATTCCGAGCCTATTTACTTGGTACTAAGGTAGTAGTGTACTCAGACCATGCATCTCTAAAATATTTATTAGCTAAAAAGGAGTCCAAACCAAGGCTAATACGTTGGATAATGCTGTTGTAAGAATTTGATTTAGAAATTAAGGATAGGAGTGGTAACCAGAATTTAGTGGCAGACCACTTGAGTCGCCTTGAGCACATTAAGGGTGACTCCACTTCTATAAATGATAATTTCCCATTTGATAGCTTACAAGCAGTATCTGAAGTAGTTCCTTGGTATGCACCTGTAGCTAATTATCTAGTTAGCCACACTTTTCCTCCAAATTTTACTAAGCATCAAAGAGACAAGCTGAAAAGTGAGTCCAAATATTATATATGGGATAATCCATATCTATGGAGATGTGGTGCTGACCAGGTAATTAGACGGTGTGTACCTCAATCAGAATTCCAGTCCATTTTAGAGGCCTGCCACTCATCTGAGAGTGGAGGACATTTTGGCCCTCAGAGAACGACTAGAAAAATTCTAGACTGTGGATTCTGGTGGCCTACTCTTTTTAAAGACGCTACTGAATTTTGTAAATCTTGTTCCCCATGCCAAAGGTTTGGTAATATATCCAAGAGAGATGAAATGCCTCAACAGATTATGCTTTTCTGTGAAATTTTTGATGTTTGGGGCAATGATTTCATGGGTCCGTTTCCAAATTCTAATGGTTATATGTTTCTAAATGGGTGGAAGAAATTCCTACCCGCACTGATAATGCTAACATTATTGTTTCCTTTGTTAGAAACCATATTATCTGTCGCTTTGGATCACTACGAGCAATCGTGGGTGATCAAGGCACCCATTTTTGTAACAGGAGACTAACAGGATTACTCAAGAAGCATGGGATAATTTACAAAGTAGCAACAGCTTATCAACCCCAGACCAATGGGCAAGCAGAAGTTTCTAACAGAGAAATTAAGCGTATTCTGGAAAAGATAGTAAAACCTCATAGGAAGGACTGGAGTGCCAGGCTACAAGATGCACTCTGGGCATATAGAACAGCGTACAAGACACTCATTGGGATGAGCCCCTTCCGCTTGGTATACGGAAAGGCTTGCCACCTCCCATTAGAGGTAGAACACAAGGCTTTCTGGGCTGTAAGGGAGGGCAACATGAATTTTAAGAAAGCTGGTGCTGAAAGAAAGCTACAACTAGCAGAACTAGAGAACCTTCGCTAGAAGCATATGACAACTCCAGGCGTTACAATGAGAAAATGAAGGCTGTCCATGACAAGCATATAAAAAGGAGAGAATTCAGATCAGGGGAGTTAGTTCTTCTATATAACTCCAGACTGAGGCTCATGCTAGGCAAACTGAGATCAAGATGGGAAGGTCCATATAGAGTAGAAAAGGTAGAGCCATATGGAGTTTTTCACCTGCGTCATCCTACTAGCTCCAAATTTCTAAAGGTCAATGGATATCGCCTGAAGCTTTACCATGGTGAGAAGATGAAGGATCGTAAGGAGCTAGATGTTTTCCTCTTGGAAGACCCACCAATAGAAGCAGAATAAGCCTAAAGAGTGTCCAACTTAAGGACGTAAAAGTAAAGTGCTAGGTGAGAGACAACCCACCATGGTATGATCCTTCCGTTTCAGTCTTAGTTCTATTTTACTTTATTCTATTTTTGTCTTTGTTAATGACTCTTCCAATAATCTCTGCATATAGCTGCATATAGTTTGCATTTGCATTAGCATTCTGCATATCTTATAAAAAAAAAAAAACACGCACGCGACGCGTAAGCGTCGCTGACGCGTCCGCGTCACAAGTGCGTTGGGAAGAAGAGCAAATTGAACAGAGAGTCACGCGAGAGCGTGGCTGGAGGCGTGCCTTAGACACAAACATGCCCACGCGGCCACGTCATTTGGAAAATAAGCCTCCCACGCATCCGCGTCACCTACGCGAACGTGTGCCCCTAAAAATTGACGTAAAAGAGGTGTATGGCAGCAAGTTATGATGGAGTGGGGCTGGAATGATGCTAGCAGCACCAGCCCTATCACGTGACCGCATGCCCCACGCGTCCGCGTCATTTTTCAAAGTTTGGTCATTCACGCGATCGCGTCACCCACGCGACCGCGTCAACCTAAAATTTGGCAAAATGAGTTTGAAACAGAGAGTTACACGAACGCGAGGCTGCTCTCGCGCCAATCGCACAAATCAACTCACGCGACCGCGTGACCCACGCGTTCGCATCACTTGAAAACACCGCACCCCACACGACCGCATCACTAACGCGTCCACGTCATATGCGGCGCACAGCTTATCCAGATCATCCAAATATCTTATCTTTTCTTCCCCAAATCCTAATTTTTCTTATCCTTTCTTATCTCCTTCTTCTCTCTTCTTCCTTCTCTATTCTTTCTCACTTTTTACTTTCCCCTTTTTCTCTTTCACATCCAGTATCGAGGTTCTTTTCTTCTTCCTTCTTTACTTTTTCATTCTTATTCTTTTTCTTTTATTCATGTTTTCTTATTTATTTTTCTTTTTACTTTCATTATCTATATTTTCTTTTTTTTTCATTCCTTTAATTGGTGTTAGAAAATTACTTTGGGTCATTATTTATTTCTATATTTTGCTTGTGGATTATTATAGAATTATTTGACAATTAATATGACCATTTAAAGGGTTGCTTGCATGTTCTATCTTATATTTTGAACAACAAATTTACCATGCATGCTAAGTGTTTGTGAAAAAGCCCGTATGGCATTGTGCATTATTTTAAATTACTCGACTCAACTACTTTAATGCCTGTTTTTTCACAAAACCCCTTTTATATTTTATTAATTTAATTTAATTATCAATACAAACAGATTATTAGTTTGAAAGGCTTGGTAATCTAACTTATACATTGAATGCTTGATCTATGCTACTCATGCCTTTGCCAGCATACCAATAAACATCTTGCATTTAATTGCCATCACATGCACTTACTATGTTACCTTTGATGAACTTTTCACATGTAGTCTAGACCATGTGTTAATGACATCCTTCTTTACCGTGCATTGATTACCACCCATAAGATTCGCTCCCTTGCTCGAACCCTTAACTTTACATATTACTCTCTCTTTCCTTTTCAGGATGGCCACCAAGAAAGGAAAGGAGAGAGCTATTCCTAAACCACCAGCAAAGAGAGGAACAAAAAGAGCATTAGTGGCAGAGCCATCTTCAATAGCGGTGAAACCCTAAAAAAAACGAATCAAGAGGATCATTAATGTCGATGAAAAAGAAAAAGCCTTCCCAGCAAAAGACACTGCGCGGTTTCCTAACCACTACTATGAGCAGATGTTCCCCATCCTGGCAGCAAGGAACTATAACAATGAGCATCTTCTCATCCTCCCAACCCACATTGCTAACTTTGTTGAGCCCCGCATTGAGTGAAGACAATGGAAATTCCTACGGAGATAGTCACGACAGGCTAATCTTTCATGGGTAGTAGAATTCTACTCCAATTTTCACATGCCAACCATGCAGTCTGTCTATATCCGTCAGAAGCAAGTCCCTATAACTGAAGAGGCCATTCAACAAGCTTTAGATCTTCCCCCTGCTCTAGAAGGATTGGACGCATTCCAAGAAGCCTCACTCAAGCGCCAGACATACCAATTTGACTGGGACACCGTTCTCAGAGTTATAGCACAACTTGGCAGCAGATGGATCTATGGATACCATCGTTCCCGACCTAAGGGCATATCGGCTTCAGCACTTACCTTGGAGGCTCGAGTATGGGAACAGATTATGTCTCATTATGTCTTTCCGAGCACTCACGAGTCCTCTTTCACTGCAGACATGGCTGTTTTACTCTGGTGTATCCTTACAAACCAGCCTCTAAACTTACCAAGACACATCCAGGATGCTATGGGACACGTACAAATTATGGGCAACCTACCTTTTCCCGCCTTGGTTTCAGATCTCGTCTCAGCAGCCGGAGTCTCTTACAGGGCTAGGGACACCAAAGCCATGCTTCCACGGGATGATCAGCACGTCCCTAACGGGAAATATATCAGACCTCCAGCAGTCACTACCAGCCAGCCTATAGAACCGGCTGAAGACATTCCTCCTTCAACGCCACAAGCACCTACAACAAACCAACTGCTCCATCAAATACTTGAAAGGTTGGATCGGCAGGAACACAAAGCAAAGCTAAGAGAGCGCCATAACCAGCGCCGATTCACATAACTCAAGGAGCTACTTATGGGATACTACAAACCTGACAAAGACCCAGACACCCCGGACTCCACTTCATTTACCAGCACAGGGAGCCATGATGGTTCCAATGGTGGAGATACTGCTACCAGCCCCCTTTTGTTCCTGACAGATGGCACCGAGGACGGTGCAAAGCCTTAAGTGTGGGGAGGTCGGTCAGTACCTGACTTCCGGAGGTAAATTCTCTTCCCTAAACACCAATAAAATAGGATATTTAGTTAGTTTTTCTTTTGTAGAATAGGATAGATTGCATAGAAATAGGTTATTTGCATGCATGTTCTACTTGATTGAAAAATAATAAGTTCTTCTAAGACCCTATTTTTTGAAAAATTTCACTAATTTAAATCAAAACTTTTGTGTTAAATTTGCTTGAAGTTGTATTTGGAATATTGTCTAGAAAGCTAAAGAACACACAATCCGTGAGATTTTGAGCCTAATTCCATGGTTACATTATTTAACCATAAATATTTTATTCTTGTGTGTTTACTTCTCTATGATTGTAATCTATATTTTGTTCCATCCTATATGTCCAATATTTAGTATATTTACATGCTTGCATATGATTGAGGCCATTATTTGATTTTAGCTCACTTATCCCAAATAAGCCTACCCTTTCAATCATCTTTGTTAGCCACTTTGAGCCTTTTAATCCCATTTGTTCTATATTTTACCACATTACTAGCCTTAAACGGAAAAATAATTAAATATCCCAATTGAATCTTTGGTTAGCTTAAGATAGAAATTTGTGTGTTAATTAAGTATGGGAGAATTGTGGAAACAAGGGTTAATAAGGGAATGTGTCATGATAAAATAATGGGAATTTGGGTACCTACTCATGTGAAACTATAAAAATTAAAAATCCATATGCATTGATAAGCTATGTTTATTTTCATGTTCAGATAAAAAAAAATAAAAATAAAAATAAAAAAAATAAAAAAATATTCAATAAATATTTAAATAAATAATGGGACAAAATTACCCCGATTCTAAGTTAAGTTACGCTCAAAGATCAATGCATATGTGATAAAAATTAAAAGAAAGTTGATGCATGAGTATGTAATGCAAAAGTGAAAATTTTGGGTAGCTAGGCATGATTCTAGAGTTATATAGAGTATATGTATGTTAGGTGAGAGCTTAGGTTAATTAAAGATTCAATTTATAGCTCACTTAGCCACATATATATATATATACCCTTACCCTTACCTTAGCTCCATTACAACCTTGAAAAGACCCCATGATGTTTGTATTGGTACATTAAATATTGTTGATTGGTTAGGTGAAGAACAAAATTTAGAAAGCATGATTAGAGAAGAGTAGAGTGATTACCCTATACACTTGAGAGACTAGAAGTGCACATACACCACCAGTGAGGGTTCAATGCTTAATTCTATGTTCCCTGCTTTCATGAGCTATCTTCTTGCATTTTTATCTGTTCTTACTATATAAATTGAATTAGTGGAATTTGATTTATGTTTGTCTTGAAGAGCTTATTTACTTTTAACCAAGTGGACAAAAATCATATAGTTGCATTCATATATATATATATATATATATATAGGTTGCATTACATTGCATGAGTTCTACATTTTCCTGCTCATTTACTTTATCTCCTTTAACTAAGCATGAGGACATGCTAATGTTTAAGTGTGGGGAGGTTGATAAACCATTATTTTATGATTTATATTGTGTTTAATTGTGTGGTTTTATCAAGTCTTTACCCACTTATTCATATGATTTGTATGTATTTACAATTCCTTCCCAAAAATTGTTCCATGGTTGAAAACTTACTTCCTAGAGATCTTTTAATTATGTATTTTTATCCTCCTTTATACCATTCGATGTCGTGATCCGTGTAAGTGTTTCAGGTTTCATAGGACAGGAATGGCTTAGAGAATGGAGAGGAAACTTGCAAAAATGGAAGGAACACAAGAAACTAAGGAGATGACCAGCGAACACTGACGCGAGCGCATGGCTCACGCGAATGTGTGAAATGGAGAAATTGCAGTGACGCGAACGCGTGCCTGATGCAATCGCGTGGATTGGAGTCTGCACGAATGACGCGAACGCGTGGACGACGCGAACGAGTAGCAAGGAAAATCGCTGAATGACGCGAACGCGTGGATGACACGTACGTGTGACCTGCGCGATCTGCAAAAATTATAGGATACGCTGAAGACAATTGCGGGCCGCGATTTAACCTAATTTTTGGCCCAAAAGCACAAAATAAAGCAAGGGAATATGCAGGGACTCAAGAGACACATCCACACACATTTAGATACATTGATATTAGGATTACTCTTAGTTTTAGATCTGAATCTAGATTTGCATTACATTCATAGTTTATGCTTTTGCTTGGATTTTGGATGCTGAGAGTCATTACCTCCGTTGAAGACATTACTTTAGTTTGTTTCCTTATTCCCTTATTCTTAATTAGTTACTCATTGACCCTGTTCAGATAATTATGTTGCATTTTGAATTTATTAATATATAGAGTTATTTTATTTTTAATTAATTTCAATTCTCTATTTTATTTTATTTAATTATGTCTTCTTATATTTTTATGATTATTAATTCCATGTCAATGGAGTAGATTTTCTACTTGACATGGGGGTTGATTAAGAGGAGGCACTTGAGTTAGAATGCTCAAGTGCTTAGTTAAATTGGACGTTGTAGGCTAATTCTGTACCTACTAACGCTAGACCTCCCCAAGGGAGAGGGCTAGGAATTGCGGGTAAGAGTTAGTTCAATCACTATACTTTCCCTTATTTAGTAAGGGTTAACCAAGTGAAAAACAACAACCTCTTTACACTACACTTGAGAAGATTCCAACAAGGATAGAACTTCCAATTAATTATTTCCGCAGTCAAGGCCTTTTATTTAGAATATCAATAATTATTCTTAGTTTATTTTTATTGCTTTAATTTACAATTACTTTTAATTACTCATTATCCAACTCAAATTTTTTGGAAATTTTCTGATTAATAAATTAACATTCTTTCCTGCAACTCGTTGGGAGACGACCTGGGACTCATACTCCCAGTATTTTTATTTCTAAAATTCGTGACAACCCTTTTTAAATTGGTGAGGCAGATCTTAGCTGTTTAAGAGCTATACGTGCAACGCTGTTCTCTTATTTAAAATCTCTTAATTTGTTAACTTCTGCCACGCATCAAGTCTCTTCAAGCCATGGCGTGCCACGCCTAGAACCCAAGTGGCACGCCCAGGGTAAGAACAAGGTTGGCGTGCCACACCTTCGAGCCCAAGTGGCATGCCCGTTTTGGTATTAAGCTCTTCAAGCTTGTCTTGCCACGCCTAGAACCCAAGTGGCACGCCCAGGACACGAACAAGGTTGGCGTGCCATGCCTTCGAGCCCAAGTGGCACACCCAGTATTTTGGACTAATAACTCCTTTCTGCTTAGTTGCATTGGCATGCCACACCTTTGATCTCAAGTGTCACGCCCGTTGTACATAATAGTGTTGGCGTGCCGCGCCCAGCCTGGCGTGCCATGACCCTTTATGTGTCTTCAAAATTGCTCTATAGAATATATAGTTGGCGTGCCATGCCTGGCCTTGGCATGCCACACCCATAGTAAAGCTCCAAAAATGCTTCTCTGGTAACTGTAGTTGGCGTGCCACCCCCATAGTAAAGCTCTATCTTCTGGACTTATCAACTGGCGTGCCATGCCCACTCAATTTGCTGGCGTTTGCACCAAGTGGCATGCCCAGCTCACATGCCCAGCTTCTCTTTCTTGCTTCCTTCTTCTTTTGTTGCTCTTTTCACCTGAAATTCAACAAAAACTCATTTCAAAGCAATGTACCATAATATTCACCATTTAACTTATGAAATTACATTGATTGAATGAGATTACACTCTTTTTATGGTCCTTTAGATAGGAGAAAGAGGTAGATGATGCAAGTCATCAATCCCATCAAGGACTCACAAGAACCCATGTGAAATAGGGATGAAAGTCAAGTTACACTCCCAATTCATTAGGATAAAGAACGAAGATACATCTTAGAATGAAATCAAGCATAGATTGAAATATAATAGTAATATTATTAATCCATAAGAATTAGCAGAGCTCCTAACCTTAACCTAGGAGGTTAGTGACTCATACTGTACAATAATGTTCGAAAGTAAAAGTGGGAGAAAAAGCTCCTAAACATGGGTGATCTCCACCTTAAATACCAATCTAACGACTCAGGATTACAGAAATAAGATAAACTAGTCTTGTAATACGAAAATCCACTTTCCGAGCTCACTTGGTGAGTGTTTGGGCTGAGCTTGAGTGAAGCCACGAGTTGGTACTCCCTCTGTGGCGTTGGATGCCAGCTTTGGACTCCTGAATGGCCGTTGGATGCCAGCTGCTCCCTTTTGGGCGTTGGATGCCAGGAATGGGGTTGGTGGCTGGCGTTGAATGCTAGTTTGGGCCTTCATTTCCAAAGCAAAGTATAGACTATTATATATTTCTGGAAAGCCCTGGATGTTAGCTTTCCATAGCCATTAAAAGCAAGCCATTTGAATTTTGGTAGCTCCAGAAATTCTCTTTCGAGTGCATAGAGGTCAGAATCTAACAACATCTGCAGTCCTTTCTCTGTCTCTGAATCAGACTTTGCCAAAACTCCTCAATTTCAACCAGAAAATTCCTGAAATCATCATAAAACACAACAACTCAAAGTAGAATCCAAAAATGTAAATTTTTCACTGAAACCTATGAAAATATAATAAAACATAAACAAAACATAATAAAAACTACATGAAAATGATGCCAAAAAGCGTATAAAATATCCGCTTATTAGAACACCAAACTTAAAACTGTTGCTTGTCCCCAAGCAACCTAAAACAAAGTAGGATTAAAAAGAAGAGAAGAATACAATAAATCTCAGAGTTTTCAATGAAGCTCAGTTTTCAATTAGATGAGCGGGACTAGTAGCTATTCACTTCTGAATAGTTTTG
Organism: Arachis hypogaea; assembly: GCF_003086295.3. Taxonomy (NCBI): domain Eukaryota; kingdom Viridiplantae; phylum Streptophyta; class Magnoliopsida; order Fabales; family Fabaceae; genus Arachis; species Arachis hypogaea. The sequence continues at coordinate 66,636,795 of NC_092050.1, forward strand.
GTATCTCACTTTCTTTTGAAGCTCAGAATAATTGGCTTCTTTAGGAACTTAGAATCCAGATGATATTATTGACTCTCCTAGTTCAGTTCATTTTTATTCTTAAACACAGCTTCTTTTGAGTCTTGGCTGTGACCCTAAGCAATTTATTTTCCAGTATTACCACCGGATACATAAACGCTACAGACACTTAATTAGGTGAACCCCTTAGGATTGTGATTCAGCTTTGCTAGAATCCCCAGCCAGTGGTGTCCGGAGTTTTTAAGCACACTCTTTTGCTTTGGATCACAACTTTAACTGCTCAGTCTCAAACTTTTCACTTGACACCTTCACACCACAAGCATATAGTTAGGGAAACAACTCATTTGAACTGTTTAGGCCAAGATTTTGTTTCTTTTAGGCCTTCCTAACCATTGGTGCTCAAAGCCTTGGATCCTTGCTCTTGACTTTTGGTTTAAAGAGCTATTGGCTTTTTCCTTTTTTCTTTTGCTACTTTTTTTCGCATATTTCATTTTTTCGTTTCTTTCTATTTTTTCTTTTTGCTGTTTTTTCTTTCTTCCAGAATTAATTTTTGGATTTTTCAGACTACCACTCTTTTTTCATCATTCTTTCAAGAGCCAACATTCTTAACTCCAACGTTAAATATGCACTGTTCATTCATGCATTCAGAAAGTAAAAGCAATGCCACCACATCAACATAATTGAACTATTCTTATGATATAACTCGAAATTCAAGTTTCTCCTTTTCTTTTTCAAATAAAATTTTCTTTCAAGCAAGGTGAGAGATATATGGATTATTTCATAGCTTTAAGGCATAAACAAAGATGATCATGCATAAGAAACAGACAATAAAAAAATACATAAAAAATAGAAAAATAACATAGGTAATAGGGGATTAAGGGAACGGGACCACCTTAGTGACGGCGGCCACTACTCCCTCTTTAGAATCCAATGGAGTGCTTGATGTGTTCTATGTCACGCCCCTATCTCTGTTGTTCTTCCCTCATGGCTCATTGATCTTATCTTATTTCACAGAGGATGGTGGAATGCTCTTGATGTCCCATCCTCAACTGATCCATGTTGGAGCTTAATTCTCCTAAAGAATTATGCAATTGGTCCCAATAGTCTTGGAAAGGAAAATGCATCCCTTAAGGCATCTCAGGGATTTCTTGTTGAGGCAGCTCCATATGCTCTTGTTGAGGTGCATGTGTAGGCTCTCTAGTTTGCTCCATCCTTCTTTTAGTGACGGACTTGTCCTCCTCAATGAGGATGTCTCATTCTATAACAATTCTAGCTGAATTGCATAAGTGACAGATAAGGTGGGGAAACGCCAACCTTGCTAAGGTGGAAGGCTTTTCACCTTTCTTGTACAATTCTTGAGGTATTACCTCATGTGCCTCTACCTCGTTCCCAAGCATGATGCAATAAATCATGATGGCTCTGTCAATGGTCACTTCCGACCGATTTCTAGAAGGGATGATAGAGCGTTGGATGAATTCTAACTATCCTCTAGCTACAGGCTTAAGGTCAATCCTTCTTAATTGGATAGGCTTGCCTTGAGCATCCCTCTTCTACTAAGCTCCTTCCACACAAATGTCTGAAAGGACTTGATCCAGCCCCTGATCAAAATTCACTCTTCTAGTGTAAGGATGTGGTTCTCTTTCCATTATTGGCAAATGGAACGCCAACCTTACACTCTCTGGGCTGAAATCCAAGGGTCGCCCACGGACCATGGTGCTCCAGTTTTCGGGATGTGGATTTACACTAGTGTCATGGTTTTTTTGTAACCCATGCCTTAGCATAGAACTCTTGCACCATTAAGATTCCAACTTCCGGGATAGGATTGGTTAGGACTTCCCAACCTCTCCTGTGGATTTCTCGTCGGATAGGATTACTCATTCTTTTTTAGCCTAAAGGGGACTTCAGGAATCACCCTTTTGTTTGCCACTACTTTATATAAGTGGTCTTGATGAGCTTTGGTGATGAATCTCTCCTTCTCCCAAGGTTTGGAGGTGGAAGCAACAACATTCCCTTTCCACTTTCTAGAGGATTCTCTAGTTACACTATTCAATTTTGAGTGATAAGCAACAAGAAAAGTAACTGACATGAAAGTAAAGGAAAGCAATAAAATGCAAGAAAAGTAAATGACAAGAAATTAAAGTGCTAAAAATTAAAGTGCAAGAATGTAAATTGCAAGGAATGGAAAGTACAAGAAAGTAAATGACTAGAAAGTAAAACCAAGTGAAGCATTTCTACAAACACTTGGAAGGCACAAATGTGCAAAAGTAAAGAAAGCCATAAATGTGCATAAGTAAATAACAAGAATTAAAGACAAAAAGTAAATAACAAGAACTAAGAATGAAGTTAACATTGGGATCAAGAGATACTGCATTCTTAGGATCAATTGATTTCATCTCATCTTCAACATGAACCTCATTGACCTCTTGGCAATCATGAGCGATTGAGTCCCAATTCCTTGGTAACTCAATCTCCCCATTCTTAATCAATAGCCAATTCTTTGGTCTAATTGCTCATGAGAAGAGATGAAGAACGGTCTCTAATTATACCACACACTTTCCTAGACCCAAATAATGGATTGATTAAATGTCCCAATATCCCATCCATACCCAAATCTACTCAAGTGTAAGAAGAATTTTCAAGCATGATTTCATGTTTTCTCTTCCAAGGTTCCCATGAAACCCAATTTGCATTCAATCTCTTTTCCAAGATAATTGAACACTAAGAATGAAGAACAAAAATCCTTCAAGTAAATCAAAGAGAGATGAAGAGAAGAAGAAAAATAAAAACAAATTAATCCATCAAATAGAAATAGAGCTCTCTTTCCCAATGTTGGAAATTAGAAGCTCAACTAAATATTTACAAAAGTTTATATGAAAGAAATGGAAGAAGAGAAGAAAATGAGAGTGAAAGGGGAGTGGAGTCACCTCCACCCCTCTATAGGGTGTGTAAAATGATGTAGCTAAGGTCCTATTTATAAGCTACCTAAATTACAAATTCAAATGAAATTAAAATCAAATGCAAATTTTCTAATTACTTCTAGATGATTCTTGTGGCCTTGATTGATTGTTAATTGTGGCTTGACTTGGGCTTGTGAACTTTTAATTCCCTTCATAGAAGCTTGAAACATTGAAGAATAAATGAAGGGATTGGAGTATTTGGAAGTGGCCCAATGTGGAGTGTCATTGAAGTGGCATTTTGGGCTTGTGAAGGTTTGGAAAACCTTGCACGTGAACTATTGGTCTGCTGCGTCCCCAAGATGAATGCACACTATAGACTATTTTATATCATTGGAAAGCCTTGGATCTCAACTTTTTCTAACGCCGCTAAAAGCATGCCATTTGGACTTCTCTATCCCAAGTTATGATCATTTGAAGGTGAAGAGGTCAGTCTGGCAAAGTGCAGGGATTTGTTTTACGCTGAAATTGTGAAGCTAAACGAATAGAAATTTGTACCCTCAAATCTAGTGTCCACTATAGAGTATTATATATGGTTGGCAAGCTCTGGAAGTCTACTTTTCAATGGCACTGAGATCACCTCATTTGGAGCTTTGAAGCTCGAGTTATTTTTGTTTGAGTGTTAAGAGGTCAGGGTTGCAAATCTTCTTTGCTTCTCTTTGAGTTTGTTTCCAACTCTTTTGCCACCTTGGGAGTGTGCTTCCTCTTTTATTGCTTTTATTGCTTCTTTTTCCACCATTTTCTATAAAATTCATTAACTCAAGCAATCAAAACAATATTCAACTTAAGCACAACAAATACTCAATAATTGGGCATTATAAACTAATTTTCAATATGAAAAAGCATAGAAAAACATAACATGATGCGCAGTCATCACAACACCAAACTTAAACTTTGCTTGTCCTCAAGGAAACAAAGAATCATGCAATAGATTTTGACAAACCAAGGTGAGAAGAGTAGCAATTTTTATGTTCATGGTTAGCTAGTTTCTTATATATGCTACAATCACAACAGAGATTCAAATGATTGATGCTTCTATCTAGCTCATTTTATGAAATCTTTTTCTTTATGTTCCTTCCTTGAAGCAAGCTTTTCATTATTTTCTTAGCTTTGCTTCTTGGGTGCTTTGCACCATTTGTTGAAAGCTTTGACTCTAAATACTTTGTTTTCAAGTATTACCACTTGATATATAAGCATCACAAGCATTTAATTAGAGGACTCTTGAAGCTCATTTCTTTCTTTTCTTTACTTTCCTTCTAATCATTGGTGCTTAGAGCCTTGAGCTTTAAGGGAGTGCTTTGCACTTGAGCCTAGCCTTGACTCTAAGTGTTTCATTTTCAAACTTTTTGCTTGATATATAAACACCACAAGTACTTGACTATTGAATTGTCATTGGTACTCAGAGCTTTCAACTTTCTCATTTTCTCCTTTTCTTTTCTTGCCTTATTTGCATTTGCTTCTTCAAGGTTTTTATGATTTCAAAAATTCATAAAATGTCCTAGATGAAAACTTCAATTAAACAAATTCAAATGCAATTGAGCAACAATAGTCATGCTAGCTTCCCAATACTTATAACCTCATGCTAACTTCTTCTTTAATTACCTTGTTTGTTTATGATCATGATGCTTAATTGCTTTGACTCACAAATTTTAAGATGGTAATTATGATGTCATAGCACATGTTACAATTCAAATATCAAGCTATGCTTATTCACAAGAACACACATGCATATAAAAGAAATGGAAGACAATCATGCAATTGAAAGTATAGAAAATAAATAAGAGAAAAAAGAACTTAACCACCTTGTAGTTCATCTTCATTGTTGTCATTTTCCTCCTATTCCTTCCTTCCCCAACACCAAACTTAGAATGATTGCTTGTCCTCAAGCAACAAATAAAATAGTGGTGATGGAATTTATGATTAATCATGAATGTCTTCAAGAAGATATGTAAGTAATGCATGTGTTTAAGCAAGCAAAAATCAAAGATAACAATCAAGGCACTGACGTTAGGATTTTTGTCGGTAAAGAATTTTATAAAAATAGTTGCGTTGTAGATATAGTTTCTAAACCAACAGAAATCCCTTCGTACAAACGTTTTGGTTGTCACAAGTAACAAACCCCTAAATAAATTGATAACCGAAGTATTCAAACCTCGAGTAGTCTTCTCAAGGAACTGCAGGGAAGTATGTTCTTATTATTGGTTATGAAGATTGTAAATTGGGGTTTCGAAGGTGGGGAACAAGTAATTTAAATTGTAATTAAAGTAAGTAAAAGACTGTAATTTAAATAAATAACTGTAAAACACACTTTCGGCAAGGTATGAGAAATTAAAAGTCCTATCCTAGTTATCTTTATCAATGATGATGAAAATTGAATCTTAATTCCACTTAGTTAACCTTTGCTAGAGCAAGGGAAGGTCAAGTGACTAATTAGTTAGATCCTCAAATCCTAGTTAATCCCTAAGAAAAGTTTGGGATTATTGAAGTTCAATTCAATTAGCAAAGATAACGATTATCAATCATGTTGAGTTTGATAACTCCTGAGTTACTGATTTCTTAACCAAGACCAAAAGGGGAAAAGTAAATCTACTGGAATAAAAATGTCTTCAGATTGAAAGCAACAGTAACATAAATAAAAGAGAGCAATAATAAACTGAAATACCTCAAATAACATTAATTCAAAGAGTAATCTGTAACATAGAAGAATTCATAAATTAAATTGAAAAGATAAATAAAAAAGAATGTTGAACATGGTAAAGAGATAATCCGGAAAGCGAATAAAATCCTAAATCTAAATCCTAATCCTAAAGAGAGAGGAGAGAACCTCTCTCAAAACTAAATCTAAATCGTGGAAAACTAACTAATTGGAGACTCTCCTGAATGGATGCATTCTCCCACTTCATAACCTCTGGTCTATGTCTTCTGGACTTGGATTTGGGCCAAAAAGCGCTTCAGAATTTGCTATGAGCGTTTTCTGCAATTTCTGGTGCGTGGCCTCTGTCACGCGTTTGCGTGGGTCATGCGGTCGCGTCATTGGGAGTTTTTCCTTGTCACGCGGTCGCGTCAGTCATGCGTCCGCGTCATATGTGTTTCGCTCAAGGCGCGTGGTCGCGTCAGTCATGCGGCCGCGTTAATGTCTCTTCGCGCTGGCATGCGGCCGCGTCGCCCATGCGATCGCGTGGCTGCCAGTTTCTTCAAAAACTCCGTTTTATGCTTTCCTTCCAATTTTATATGTTTCCTTTCCATCCTTTAAGTCATTCCCGCCTTAGAAGATCTAAAACTACTCAACACACGAATCACGACATTGAATGGAAATAAAGGGTAATCAAAATAATTATTTTTAAGCATAGGAAACATGTTTTTCACATACATCACATAATAAGGAAGGGAAAGCAAAACCATGCAATTAATATGAATAAGTGGGTGAAGGATTGAATAAATCACTCAGATTAAGAACAAAATATATCATAAAATATGGGTTTATCAACCTCCCCCCACTTAAACAATAGCATGTCCTCATGCTAAGTCCAAGATAAAGAGTAAGTTAAGGTTAAAGTGGTGGAATCTCATGCAATGCAATCTACTCTAAATGCAACTACCTACATGCATCATGCAATTCTTAATTGTTATTCACTTGTATATAAAGCTTACATGTAGCTGAATTAATTCACATTCTCAAGGAGTCATATATATATATATATATATATATATATATATATATATATATATATATATATATTTATAGCCAAACCTTAGATAATGATAAAGCACTTTTACAGTTGAGATGGGAGAGAAAAACATTTTATAAACTTGTAAGACAATTAATAATTCAAGCAGAGATATATGTTAATGAGCTATTGAACCCTCACTGGATTTTGTGTTTACTCTCTAGTCACTCAGTGTTTATTGGGTTAATCACCCTATTCTTCTTTTTATCCTTCCTTTCTATAACTTTGTTCTTCATCTAACCAATCAACAATTAAAGGTAAAGGTATATGTATAAGGCTAAGTGAGCTAATTAAGTGAATCCTTGATTAGTCTAAGATCTCACCTAACATACATACTTTGTAAAGCAAAACTTCTTTACCTATTTTCCCACTTTTTCCCACTTTTGATGTTGCATGCTCATACTTTAACTTTTGTCCCATGTGCATTTATTTTGCATTTGGGGAATTCTTTTGTATCCCCTTTATTCAAATACTGAAAAATAACATTTTTTTATTGCACATGGTAATTCAATTATTTGATTTTACATGAGCATGCTTCCCAAAATTTTTTTTATTTGAATAATTTTATTCTTTTTAACTTTTTTACCTTTTTTTTTATCATCCATGTTCCCAATAGGTTTCCCATACTTAAACAATTACACACTTTCTATCTTAAGCTAACCAAGGATTCAACTTGGGATTTTTATTTTGTTTTTCTGCTTAAGGCTAGTATTGTGGTTTATAGAATAAGAGGGGGTTTAAAGGTTCAAGGGGGCTGACAAGGGTGATGTAAAAGGTAAGCTAATTTGGGATAAGTGAGCTAAAATCAAATAATGGTCTCAATCACTCTCTTGGTATGTATTTCTATTCTATAATTGGACATATAGATTAAAACAAAGTAAAGAACATCAGAATAAATAAGAAGGGCGGAACACACAAGAATAAAATATTATGGTTTGAATGTAACCATACAATTAAGCTCAAAACTCACAGGCTGTGTATTCTCTAACTCAAAAATCATATATCAGTTATGTATGTCATGCAAGTAAAATTAAAAGTTCCCATTATTCTCAATGTAAAATTTATTTTGAATGGCTTTAAAGTTTGTGTTTCTCCTTGATGAAATGTTGTTAACTAGCTAACATGGAATGCTATATATACAAAGTGCGGGTTGTTTCTATTATGTTCAAGCCTCTAGTTTACTTCCTTTTTTTTATATTTTCAAATTAAACTAAGTTATCTTATGCTAAAAAAAGGGTAAACTATACTAATCAATCCATAATTTCTATAACTAATAAGTTGGAATTGCAACTAGACTAAATGGTTAAAATATGAACTAAAAATGCAAAATGTAGAAATAGAGTAGAAATACATGAAAATAGCAATGTATAAGTACTGAGAAAATAAAAATAAAAATAAAGAGAAAAATACAGAAAAATAGCGAAATAAAATGAAAGAGTCTGTAGTGGTTCACCAAAAAATACGCCAGAGATGGCGACCTCCCAACACTTAAAATGAAGCATCGTCCCTGATGCTCACTCAAGCAGGGTGTGAAGGGGTGTCATCACTGGAAGGGTGGGTAGCTGGAGTCTCTGTGGTGGTGGTCTGAGGATCTACGTGCTGCAGAGGAGGTGCTGACTGGATAGGGATCTCTGGGTCTACAGCCTAAATCTGAGGCGGAGCCTCCTGATGTGATGCAGCCTGCTCTGTGCCTGCCGGCGCAGCCTCGCTCTGTGGATGGGTCTCTGCCTCGTGATCATCTGTCTCCTCCTCAGATGCCTCAGATGGTGTGTCAGGCTCAGAGGGGATGTCGCCAGATCGTATCATCAGTTTCAGGTGCTCATAGCATCGCTTGTTGCGACGCTCCATCTGGTCAAGCTGCCGAAACAGGCGGTGCACTAGGTGATAAACTGGCTCTGAGGCAGGTGGAGGTGTAGTGGTAGTGGCAGGGGTAGCTGGGGCAGCTGTGGAAGAAGAGGGGCTGGCAGATTGTGTGGCTGTCTCATCAGTAGCAGTAAGGAATGGAGGTTTGTAGCCCAATGCCAGAAAGTTCCTACTGTGAGGGATAATCTTCTTACATTCTGCAGCAGGTGGCTTTTCATCAGCATCCTCCCAAGGCACGTCAGCTCGACGGCCTAGCTGTGTAATCAGATAAGGAAAAGGAAGAGTGCCTCGGACGTGGACCCTGGCCATGTGGTACCAGATAAAGCGTGGCAGGTACAGGTCCTTACCCTCCATCACACACCATAGGAGGGTGATCATAGCGGCAGGTATCTCTGTCTCATGGGTACTCGGCATAACAAAATTGCTCAGGATCTGGTGCCATAGCCGAGCCTTATCATTTAAGTAAATCCGCTTGATTCCCTTTGGCATGGTGGTGTTCTGACCCATGATCCATAGAATGGTTGGGTCAAGGGCTATCCTGGCCTTTACTGCATCCCAATCAAACTTCATGAAGCACATATCCTCTTCAGCTCTTTGATAACCATCCAGCTGATCAGATTTAGGCAGAAGCTTCAGAACATCCTCTATGGCCTCTTCAGTTACCAGAATCTGCTTCCCTCTTAGGTTTACTGCATCTAGGGAAGTCTTGAAGTAATTGCAGTAGAATTCCCTTACCCAAGATTAATTGACCTCAGTCAGGTTTCTTTCTAGGAAGAACCAGCCTCTTTGTTTGATTTGCTCAGAGGTGTATTGCTGGAGTTCTTCTGGGATTTTCAAAGTCCTCTCTAGGTACAGGTTCCTGGAGGTTGCAAACACCGGATACTTCAGCTCACAGTATCAGTTTGTAAACTTTGCTGGATCAGTAGCAGGGAGTAGCTGGTCGGCCTTCTTCTGCGGGGTAAAGTTTTTCTCCCACCAGGAGTCATCGTGCATGATATCCATGATGGACATAGAGGATTCTCCTCTTTTACGTTTGCCAGTAGTAGCCTTTGCTTTTCCTTTTCTTTGGCTGGCAGACATCCTGAAAAATAGAAAACCGGGATATAATAAAAACAGGGAAAGCAAATAGGCAAATAATCAAAAGAAACACAAAGTGGCAAAGGAGCAATAGGATAATGAAAATGATTTAAGTAAATGTGCATTAAGGATTGTATAGGAGTTAAAAGTCCAAAAAGAAGAATTCACAATCCAAAATATAATGGAAGTCATGTTAATTAGGAAAATTAACATTATGCCTTGGTTAGAAGGTTAAAAGAAAGTGAAAAAAAAAGAGATGTTGTGAAAGGTTAGGTTGGTTAGAATTGAAAAAGAGTTTAGGAAGTTAAAATTAGGGAGTTAGTAAAAAGTGGTTTAAGGAAAGTGGCATAATGATCATATTCCAAGTAACAGGCATTCACAATGAGAAGATATAGGTAACTCATATCCAAACAAGGAAATTAGGTTGATGATGATTCAGATAGATATAGAAATAGCAAAAATTAGAATCTAATCATAAAAAATGTAGATTATGAACCAGGAAATCAAAGAGAATAGGAAAGCTTGCCCTGGCATTCATTAATTGTTTTGGTAAAAGCAGAGTAAAGCAGAGTTTAAATAGCCAAAACCAAATATGAATGAAAGTCAAAAACAGTTTATAAAAATTTGGGCAGCATTCCGGCTAAAATTGGATTGTCCCAGAAAATAAACAGCAATCAGAATAGGTCATATGAATTAAAAATAAAGTTGTAATTACATATAGGGAATATGAACATGAAAAAGCAGTGTAAAGAGCAGCATGAAACAGTAAATTTCAGCATATGAACAATACGAACATTACAGCAACAGCAGAATTGCGAATTGATAAAACAAGAAACACGAACAACGCAATTAAATAGGCCTAAATCCACTAACCACATCCTAGGCTACCTAACAACCTAAAATCCACTACAACATGCATATCTAACTAGCCTAAATATGAACATAAACAGAAAAATATGAATTAACTACGAATGGATAGAAGGGTGGCGTTCGTCGGAACCTGGTAGGCGAATTAAGGAGAGTGGGGCAGAGAGGTGGCTGGGGGATGGTGGCGGTGGCGGGAGGAGGAAGAAGGAAGAAGAATAAAGAAGGGGAAGGAGGAAGGGGGTGGCATGGCGACGGGGTCTGGGTGGTCGGCGGGAAGGCGGCGGTTGGTGATGGTAGCTGGGTGGTTGGAGAATAAGAGAGGAAGGAGAAGGGGTTGGGGGGGCGAATGGTAGGGTTCGCGTGACTGGGGGGGTTATGGAATTTGAATCCACACGATCGCGTGGGGCACGTGGTCGCATGGAATGGAGCGAGGAGTGAATGACGCGATCGCCTGAGGCATGCGATCGCGTCGTTGGAAATTGTGCTAAACACACGATTCCAGCATCGTTTCAGCGCAACTCTCTGTCTCCTTTTGGGGTGTTGTGCAATCCATGCGACGCGATCGCGTTGCTCACGCTGTCGCGTGGGATTGATGTTGTGCAAGTGACGCGATCGCGTCAGGGACGCAACCGCGTGAGTCATTTTGTGCGAAACGCACAGTAGCCGCACGATTCCAGCTTAACTTTTTGGACGTTGGATGTTTACGCCGATCTCCAGATCACACGGCCGCGTGAATGATGCGGACACGTGGGGAGTGTTTTCGCAACTTGACGCGATCGCATGAATGATGCGGTCGTGTCGCACACCCTTTTTTTTTGCAGTATGCAGAATGCAATGCTTAATATGAATGCTATGGAGACTCCAGGTTCAATATAATAAAATAAAATAAACTTGAAAACAAGTAAAACCAAATAAAAAAAATGACAAAAAGAACGATCATACCTTGGTGGGTTATCTCCCACCTAGCACTTTTAGTTAAAGTCCTTAAGTTGGACATTAGATGAGCTTCCTGTTATGGTAGCTTATGCTTAAATTCATCCAGAAATCTCCACCAATGCTTGGAATGCCAATAGCCTCCGGGGTCCCAAACTAGGCATGTAAGGCTTCTGAGCAGCTTTAAATAGATTCTCAGGCTCCCGGGGTGACGAGTGTCAGAATAGATTGCAGGATCCCTAACTTGGCTTTTAAATCCGCCTTCGTCTTGATCTATATTTTTCCATCTGGGTGGTTTAGAAATTAGATTCTCACCAGAATAACCAAACATTTCCGAGATCCATTCGATTGATTATGATGCCAACCCGTGCACTTCAAGTTGAAGCGTAGAACCTTATTGAACCTTGTGCACCAGCTCTGAGTACGAGCCATTTTCCTTTTACTCTTAAAGCCGTAGAGAGCTCTAAGCTGGCCATCTGTTTCAAGCAAACCATATTCAAGTGGAAAAATAAAGCTAAAGGTTAAGGATTGTACCCACTTGAAGCTTGTATTGGGTGGTAATGGCCTTGGGATAGGTGTTTCCAGTAGTTCTGTGAGCTCTACTCCCTTGTGCTCTTCTGTGAATTTCTCCACTTCTTTGCAGAATTCTTCAAATGCAACTTCTTCCTGATCAAAATCTTCTGTGTCTTCCTCATCACTTAAGTCATAAGCGGGAGGTTGGGAGAAATCTACCTCCGCATCATCTTCGTATTCACTTGGGGAAGGTTCTTCGATCTCAGAGAATTCACTTGCGGATGCAAGTTCATTACTAGGAGAACTTGACTTGTGACTATCATCATCAAGGAAACTTTCTTTGTGGATTATTCCGTTTAGTTCTTCATAAAAGACTTGCTCTGGGAGTTGTGTACTATCCTCCTTAGCATCAGTTGTAACGTCATTGACAGAGTTCTCCACAACTCTGGATTCCCATGGAAGTTCAGCGTCTCCTAAATCTTCAACCAACTCTTCTTCTTGTATAATGACAGCTTCCTCTACTTGTTCTAGTATGAAGCCATGCTCTGTCCTGTCCACTGGAGTGTCTAGTATCTCCTTCATGCTATGCTCTTTGTTAGATTGTCCACATGGGGCTGTGAAGGGTCCTTGAATGTTCGAACGTCTAGAAGATAATTGACTTATTGCTTGCTCCAGTTGATGAAGGGTTGTTTGAAGTTGATCTACTGTTTCCTTTAGGTGAACTTCTGATTCTCAGGGTGATGGATTTGGACGTGGTACATTGGGAAGTGGTGGTGTTTGGGTGTAATTGGATTGGGATCGGGGTAAATGAGGATCATATGGTGGCGAATGGTGAAAAGGGGCTTGTGAGTGTGGTGGTTCAAAGTTGTGTTGAGAGGATGGCTTATAAGCATAGGGTGGGGCTTGTGGTAACTACGAGGTTGTCCACCATGTCTATTGCCTTGGTATGCACTGTGGAATGGTCTTTGTCCATGATGTCTTGGAGGGTATTGCTGCCTAAGGGGTTGATCAGATCCTCTTGGCTCCATCCATCTTTGATTGCTCTGACCTTGATGCATGTTCCTGTTATAACTTTCATTCCTTTCAACAATATTAGAACCAAACTCAAAGCGAGAGGGGTGAGAATTCATAGTAGCTAATGAAGATAAAAGAAGAAAATAAAAACAAATAAACACGTAAAAGAAAAATATTTACAATAACCAATAATAAGGCACACGATTGCAATTCCCCGGCAACGGCGCCATTTTGACGTTAGGATTTTTGCCGGTAAAGAATATTATAAAAATAGTTGCGTTGTAGATATAGTTTCTAAACCAAAAGAAATCCCTTCGTACAAATGTTTTGGTTGTCACAAGTAACAAACCCCTAAATAAATTGATAACCGAAGTATTCAAACCTCGGGTCGTCTTCTCAAGGAACTGCAGGGAAGTATGTTCTTATTATTGGTTATGAAGATTGTAAATTGGGGTTTTGAAGGTGGGGAACCAGTAATTTAAATTGCAATTAAAGTAAGTAAAAGACTGTAATTTAAATAAATAACTGCAAAATACACTTTCGGCAAGGTATGAGAAATTAGAAGTCCTATCCTAGTTATCCTTATCAATGATGATGAAAATTGAATCTTAATTCCACTTAGTTAACCTTTGCTAGAGTAAGGGAAGGTCAAGTGACTAATTAGTTAGATCCTCAAATCCTAGTTAATCCCTAAGGAAAGATTGGGATTATTGAAGTTCAATTCAATTAGTAAAGATAACGATTATCAATCATGTTGAGTTTGATAACTCCTGAGTTACTGATTTCTTAACCAAGACCAAAAGGGGAAAAGTAAATCTATTGGAATAAAAATGTCTTCAGATTGAAAGCAACAGTAACATAAATAAAAGAGAGCAATAATAAACTGAAATACCTCAAATAACATTAATTCAAAGAGTAATCTGTAACATAGAAGAATTCATAAATTAAATTGAAAAGATAAATAAAAAGGAATGTTGAACCTAGTAAAGAGATAATCCGGAAAGCGATTAAAATCCTAAATCTAAATCCTAATCCTAAAGAGAGAGGAGAGAACCTCTCTCAAAACTAAATCTAAATCATGGAAAACTAACTAATTGGAGACTCTCCTGAATGGATGCATTCCCCCACTTCATAACCTCTGGTCTATGCCTTTTGGACTTGGATTTGGGCCAGAAAGGGCTTCAGAATTCGCTATGAGCGTTTTCTGCAATTTCTGGTGCGTGGCCTCTGTCACGCGTCCGCGTGGGTCACGCGGTCGCGTCATTGGGAGTTTTTTCTTGTCACGCGGTCGGGACAGTCATGCGTCCGCGTCATATGCGTTTCGCTCAAGGCGCACAGTCGCGTCAGTCATGTGGCCGCTTTAATGTCTCTTCGCGCTGGCATGCGGCCGCGTCGCCCATGAGATCGCGTGGCTTCCAATTTCTTCAAAAACTCCGTTTTATGCTTTCCTTCCAATTTTGTATGTTTTCTTTCCATCCTTTAAGTCATTCCCGCCTTAGAAGATCTGAAACTACTCAACACACGAATCACGGCATCGAATGGAAATAAAGAGTAATTAAAATAATTATTTTTAAGCATAGGAAACATGTTTTTCACATACATCACATAATAAGGAAGGGAAAGCAAAACCATGCAATTAATATGAATAAGTGGGTGAAGGATTGAATAAATCACTCAGATTAAGCACAAAATATATCATAAAATATGGGTTTATCAGGCACAAAGAAAGGAGACAATGTGATTGTATTAATAAGTGAGTTGTGCATGGTACTATGCATGAAAGGTAGGTGGCAACATCAAACTTAGTGTGACACTTTCATTTTAGAATGATGCAAGTACCCACTAAAGATTGAAGCTCAAATTGTTGCATGCAACACCCAACTTAGAATGCAATCATATGCCAAATTATTGAAAGTAAACTAAGCAAAGCAAGAAATGGTTACCAAAGGTTGGGTTGCCTCCCAACAAGCGCTATTTTAATGTCATTAGCTTGACATGTTAGTTCTTAAATTTTCTTCCTCTTCTTCCAATTGGTTAAGAGAAATGACTTCAAGGGAGAAGAAGAGAAGATTGATGCCCTTTGATTTGATTGCCTCCTAATAAGCCTTCTTTTGTTGTTATTAGCTTGATTCCTCTTGCTTGTTAGGGTGGGGGATGAATTACTTTTTGTTGACCTTCTATTTTTCATGAATGTTTTTTTTTGTTTCTTGGTCACAATCCTTCTTTGAATGCTTTCCTTGATTGCCTTCACTTCCTTGATTGCAAGACTTAAGGTGTTGTGTGATGGTTGGAGTGTCCTCTTCATCAAGAATCTCTTGGATTGGTGGTTCAATTAAACCATCCTCTATACAACTCTCTACTTCATTGGAGTGTGGACTTCCTTGGTTGTTTTTCTCACTTTCTTTTGTAAGGTCTTGCATTACTTTCTTTCGGAGTGAGTTTGCATGTTCCTTTGTCACCCTAAGTAGCCTTTGTGGATATGGAGCTCTAGGCTTATATACTCTCACAACCTCTTCCTTCTTCATTGGGATCTCACTTGGTATGAGTGCCTCTTTTTCTTGTTTTTCTAATTCCTCCCTTGCACCTATCATTTGGTCTTCATCCTCCTTGGTAAGCACCACTTAATCCATGGCCTTGCATTCTTTCATTGGGGTCTTCTTAATGTCACTTGGAAAGGTATTGGTGAGTTTTGCTAAGTATTTAGCAAGTTGTTCTATATGCACTTCAATGTTCTTGAAGGTGATATCTTGTTCCTCCCTAAATTTCCTAGACCCTTGGATGAAATCCTCTAAACTTTCCATACACTTCTCTTGCTTCTCTCTAATGATTTCCATATCCTTTCCAATGCTTTCAAGGAGGGCTTCAAGCTTGGAGAATCTTTGGGTGTCTAAGGGAGGTTGTGTAGGTTGTGGTGATTGGCTTGGGTTTTGGAATGAATTTTATGAGTGGTGAAATGAATTTTGTGAATTTTGAAATGAGATTTGTGTATAGTGAAATGAATTTTGTGGTTGATGAATTGAATTGTATGTAGTTTGGAAGGAATTTTGCGTTGAGGCAAACTCAAGTGGTGAAGAATTTTGATATGGAAAATTTGGAGGTGAGGTTGGACAATTTTGCTTAAATGCATCTAGGGATGATGGCTCTTGATGGATGGGATAGGAAACATTGAATTCTCTTTGGTTTTGGCCTTTTCAATCACAATTTGGATAGTTGTTCCATTCATAGGAGTATGAATCATTTTGAGACCTTGGAAAGTTTCCCATTTGGTTTGTGATGAGCGGATAATTTATACGCTTTTTGGCATTGTTTTTAGTATGTTTTTAGTAGAATCTAGTTACTTTTAGGGATGTTTTCATTAGTTTTTATGTTAAATTCACATTTCTGGACTTTACAATGAGTTTGTGTGTTTTTCTGTGATTTCAGGTATTTTCTGGCTGAAATTGAGGGACTTGAGCAAAAATCAGATTCAGAGGTTGAAGAAGGACTGCTGATGCTGTTGGATTCTGACCTCCCTGCAATATATAATAGTCCATACTTTGGCCGAGTTTAGACGACGTAAAAGGGCGTTGAACGCCAGTTCTACGCTGCTGTCTGGAGTTAAACGCCAGAAACACGTCACAAGCCAGAGTTGAACGCCAGAAATACATTACAAACTGGCGTTCAACTCCAAGATTGACCTCTACATGTGTAACATTCAAGCTCAGCCCAAGCACACACCAAGTGGGCCCCGGAAGTGGATTTATGCATCAATTACTTACTTCTGTAAACCCTAGTAACTAGTTTATTATAAATAGGACTTTTTACTATTGTATTAGCAATCTTTGATCAATTTTATGCTATCTTAGACTTTCATGGGGGCTGGCCATTCGGCCATGCCTGAACCATTATCACTTATGTATTTTCATACGGTAGAGTTTCTGTACTCCATAGATTAAGGTGTGGAGCTCTGCTGTTCCTCAAAGATTAATGCAAAGTACTACTATTTTTCTATTCAATTCAACCTATTCCGCTTCTAAGATATTCATTCGCACTTCAACCTGAATGTGATGAACGTGACAATCATCATCATTCCCCCACGAACGCGTGCCTGACAACCACTTCCGTTCCACCTTAGATTGAATGAGTATCTCTTGGATCTCTTAATCAGAATCTTCGTGGTATAAGCTAGATTGATGGCGGCATTCATGAGAGTCCGGAAAGTCTAAACCTTGTCTGTGGTATTTCGAGTAGGACTCTGGGATTGAATGACTGTGACGAACTTCAAACTCGCGAGTGCTAGGCGTAGTGACAGACGCAAAAGGAGGGTGAATCCTATTCCAGTATGATCGAGAACCTCAGATGATTAGCCGTGCTGTGACAGAGCATTTGGACCATTTTCACAAGAGGATAGGATGCAGCCATTGACAAGGGTGATGCCTCCAGACGATTAGCCATGCAGTGACACCGCATCGGACTATTTTCCAGAGAGGATTAAAAGTAGCCATTGACAACGGTGATGCCCTTACATAAAGCCAGCCATGGAAAGGAGTAAGACTGATTGGATGAAGACAGCAGGAAAGCAGAGGTTCAGAGGAACGAAAGCATCTCTATACACTTATCTGAAATTCTCACCAATGATATACATAAGTGTTTCTATCCTTATTTTCTATCTATTTATTATTTATGTTCGAAAACTCCATAACTATTTTATATCCGCCTGACTGAGATTTACAAGGTGACCATAGCTTGCTTCATACCAACAATCTCCGTGGGATCGACCCTTACTCACGTAAGGTTTATTACTTGGACGACCCAGTGCACTTGCTGGTTAGTTGTATCGAAGTTGTGAATAAAAAACGATTTATTAAGACGTGCGTACAGAGTTTCTGGCGCCGTTGCCTGAGATCAAAATTTCGTGCACCAAGTTTTTGGCGTCGTTGCCGGGGATTGTTCGAGTTTGAACAACTGACGGTTCATCTTGTTGCTCAGATTAGGTAATTTTCTTTTTGTTTTAATTTTCAAAAATTTTTCAAAAACCTTTCAAAAATTTCTCATTTGTTTTCGAAAAAAAAAAATCTTTTCAAAAATATATTTTTCTTCAGTATTTTTAAGAATGAATTCTAGAGTTTCATGAAGCATGTTGAAGCCTGGCTGGCTGTAAAGCCATGTCTAATTCTTTTGGATAGGGGCTTCCAACCATCAGCATAGAGGCAAGTTAATTGGAATGTCAACCGTGGCATGTCTGAGTTACATACTAAAGCTTGGCTGTCTATTAAGCCATGCCTAACCCTCGGATTGGAGCTTTAGACTAAGAATACAATATTCCTGGAATTCATATTAAAAAATTTTGAAATCCTTATTTTCTTTTTCCTATATGTTTTTTCGAAAAAAATATACAAAAATCCAAAAAAATAAAAAAAAATCATAAAAATCAAAAATATTTCATGTTTCTTGTTTGAGTCTTGAGTCAAGTTGAAAGTTTGGTGTCAATTGCATATTCATCTTGCATTTTTCGAAAAATTCATGCATTCATAGTGTTCTTCATGATCTTCAAGTTGTTCTTGGTAAGTCTTCTTGTTTGATCTTGATGTTTTCATGTTTTGTGTCTTTTCTTGTTTTTCATATGCATTCTTGCATTCATAGTGTCTATACATGAAAAATTTTTACGTTTGGTGTCTTGCATGTTTTCTTTGCATTAAAAATTTTTCAAAAATAAGTTCTTGATGTTCATCTTGACATTCAAAGTGTTCTTGGTGTTCATCTTGACATTCATAGCATTCTTGCATGCATTCATTGTTTTGATCCAAAATTTTCATGCATTGAGTCTTTTTCATGTTTTTCTCTCTCATCATTAAAAATTCAAAAATCAAAAAAATATCTTTCCCTTTTTCACTCATAAATTTAAAAAATTTGAGTTGACTTTTTCAAAACTTTTTAAAATCTAATTGTTTTTATGAGTCAAATCAAATTTTCAATTTAAAAATCTTATCTTTTTCAAAATCTTTTTCAAAAATCAAATCTTTTTCATTTTTCTTATTTATTTTCGAAAATTTTAAAAATATTTTTCAAAAATCTTTTTCTTATCTTTATCTCCTAATTTTCGAAAATAACATCATCAATTAATGTTTTGATTCAAAAATTTCAAGTTTGTTACTTGCTTGTTAAGAAAGATTCAAACTTTGAGTTCTAGAATCATATCTTGTGATTTCTTGTGAATCAAGTCATTAATTGTGATTCTAAAAATCAAATCTTTTTCAAAAACTAATTTCAATCATATCTTTTCAAAAATATCTCTTTATCTTATCTTTTTCAAAATTTTATTTTAAAATATCCTTTCTAACTTCTTATCTTCTTATCTTTTCAAAATTGATTTTCAAATTTGTTTCAACTAACTAACTAACTTTCTGTTTGTTTCTTATCTTTTTCAAAACTACCTAACTAACTCTCTCTCTCTAATTTTCAAAAATATCTTCCCTCTTTTTCAAAATTTCTTTTTAATTAACTGATTATTTTAATTTTTGATTTTAATTTTCGAAAAATTACTAACCTTTGTCAAAAACTATTTTTGAAAATCACTAACTATTTTTCAAAAATAATTTTCGAAAATTCTCCTTCTCTCTCTGCTCTCCTTACCCTTGTGTTTCTTTCTTTACATTACATTCTTTTCTTTTTCTACTCACACAGGGGAACCTCTATACCTGTGGTAAAAAGGATCCCTATTATTATTTTTCTATCCCTCTTTTTCATATGAGCAGGAACAAGGACAAGAACATTCTTGTTAAAGCAGATCCAGAACCTGAAAGGACTCTGAAGAGAAAACTAAGAGAAGCTAAATTACAACAATCCAGCAAGCACCTTTCAAAAATTTTTGAACAAGAAGAGGAGATGGCAGCCGAAAATAATAATAATGCAAGGAGGATGCTTGGTGACTTTACTGTACCTAATTCCAATTTACATGGAAGAAGCATCTCCATTCCTGCCATTGGAGCAAACAATTTTGAGCTGAAACCTCAATTAGTTTCTCTGATGCAGCAGAACTACAAGTTTCATGGACTTCCATCTAAAGATCCTTTTCAGTTCTTAACTGAATTCTTGCAGATATGTGATACTGTTAAGACTAATGGAGTAGATCCTGAAGTCTATAGGCTCATGCTTTTCCCTTTTGCTGTGAGAGACAGAGCTAGAATATGGTTGGACTCTCAACCTAAGGATAGCCTGAACTCTTGGGATAAGCTGGTCAAGGCTTTCTTAGCCAAGTTCTTTCCTCCTCAAAAGCTGAGTAAGCTTAGAGTGGATGTTCAGACCTTCAGACAGAAAGAAGGTGAATCCCTCTATGAAGCTTGGGAGAGATACAAAGAACTGACCAAAAAGTGTCCTTCTGACATGCTTTCAGAATGGACCATCCTGGACATATTCTATGATGGTCTGTCTGAATTAACTAAAATGTCATTGGATACCTCTGCAGGTGGATCCATTCACTTAAAGAAAACGCCTGCAGAAACTCAAAAACTCATTGACATGGTTGCTAATAACCAGTTCATGTACACTTTTGAGAGGAATCCTGTGAGTAATGGGACGCCTATGAAGAAGGGAGTTCTTGAAATTGATACTCTGAATGCCATATTGGCTCAGAATAAAATATTGACTCAGCAAGTCAATATGATTTCTCAGAGTCTGAATGGAATGCAAGCTGCATCCAACAGTACTCAAGAGGCATCTTCTGAAGAAGAAGCTTATGATCCTGAAAACCCTGCAATAGCAGAGGTAAATTACATGGGTGAACCTTATGGAAACACCTATAACCCCTCATGGAGAAATCACCCAAATCTCTCATGGAAAGATCAACAAAAGCCTCAACAAGGCTTTAATAATTGTGGAAGAAATAGGTTTAACAATAGAAAACCTTTTCCATCATCCACTCAGCAACAGACAGAGAACTCTGAACAAAATACCTCTAATTTAGCAAACTTAGTCTCTGATCTATCTAAGGCCACTGTAAGTTTCATGAATGAAACAAGGTCCTCCATTAGAAATTTGGAGGCACAAGTGGGCCAGCTGAGTGAAAGGATCACTGAAATCCCTCCTAGTACTCTCCCAAGCAATACAGAAGAAAATCCAAAAGGAGAGTGCAAGGCCATTGACATAGTCAACACGGCCGAACCTGGAGAGGAAGGGGAGGACGTAAATCCCAGTGAGGAAGACCTCCTGGGACGTCCAGTGATCAATAAGGAGTTTCCCTTTGAGGAATCAAAGGAATCTGAGACTCATCTAGAGACCATAGAGATTCCATTGAACCTCCTTATGCCCTTCATGAGCTCTGACGAGTATTCATCTTCTGAAGAGAATGAGGATGTTACTGAAGAGCAAGTTACCAAGTACCTTGGTGCAATCATGAAGCTGAATGCCAAAATAATTGGTATTGAGACTTGGAAAAATGAACCTCCCTTGTTCACCAATGAACTAAGTGATCTGGATCAACTGACATTGCCTCAGAAGAAACAGGATCCTAGAAAGTTCGTAATACCTTGTACCATAGGCAACATGATCTTTGAAAAGGCTTTATGTGACCTTGGTTCAGGGATAAAACTCATGCCCCTCTCTGTAATAGAGAAACTGGGAATCTTTGGGGTGCAAGCTACTAAAATCTCATTAGAGATGGCAGACAATTCAAGAAAACAGGCTTATGGACAAGTAGAGGACGTGTTAGTAAAGGTTGAAGGCCTTTACATCCCTGCTGATTTCATAATCCTTGATACTGGGAAGGATGAGGATGAATCCATCATCCTTGGAAGACCTTTCCTAGCCACAGCAAGAGCTGTGATTGATGTTGACAGAGGTGAATTAGTCCTTCAATTGAATGAGGACTCTCTTGTGTTTACAACTCAAGGTTACCCTGCTGTAAACATGGAAAAGAGGCACAGTAAGCTTCTCTCAAAACAGAGTCAACCAGAGCCCCTACAGTCAAACTCTAAGTTTGGTGTTGGGAGGTCACAACCAAACTCTAAGTTTGGTGTTAAACTCCCATATCCAAACTCTAAGTTTGGTGTTGGGATGTCTCAACAATGCTCTGAACATCTGTGAGGCTCCATGAGAGCCCACTGTCAAGCTATTGACATTAAAGAAGCGCTTGTTGGGAGGCAACCCAATTTTTATTTATCTAATTTTATTTTTCTTGTTCTTTCATGTTTTATTAGGTTCATGATCATGTGGAGTCACAAAATAAATATAAAAATTTAAAACGAAATCAAAAACAGCAGAAGAAAAATCACACCCTGGAGGAAGACCTTACTGGCGTTTAAACGCCAGTAAGAAGCATCTGGCTGGTGTTCAACGCCAGAACAGAGCATGGTTCTGGCGCTGAACGCCCAAAATGGGCAGCATCTGGGCGTTTGAACGCCAAAATTGCACCCTGGAGAAGAGCTGGTGCTGAACGCCCAGAACAAGCATGGTTCTGGCGTTCAACGCCAGAAATAGGCAACAAATGGGCGTTCAACGCCCAGAACAAGCACCAATCCGGCGCTGAACGCCCAGAGTTGTGTGCAAGGGCATTTTGCATGCCTAATTGGGTGCAAGGTTGTAAATCCTTGAACACCTCAGGATCTGTGGACCCCACAGGATCCCCACCTACCTCCACTCACTTCTTCTCACCCCTTTTTCACACAATCCCATAAACACTCTTCCCCAAAACTCTTTACCAATCACCTCAATCTCTCTTCCCTATAACCACTTCACCCCTCACATCCATCCACTTTTCCCCATAAACCTACTTCATAAACCCCACCTACCTTCAAAATTCAAAATCAATTTCCCACCCAAAACCCACCCTTATGGCCGAACCTTACCCCCCTCCCTTCCCTATATAAAGCCCTCCATTCTTCTTCATTTTCACACTACACAACCCTCTCTTCCCCTTCTTGGCCGAATACACCCTTCCCCCCTCTCCTCCATATTTTCTTCTTCTTCTTCATCTATTATTTCTTCTCTTGCTCGAGAGCGAGCAATATTCTAAGTTTGGTGTGGTAAAAACATAAGCTTTTTGTTTTTCCATTACCATTGATGGCACCCAAGACCGGAGAATCCTCTAGAAAAGGGAAAGGGAAGACAAAAGCTTTCACCTCCGAGTCATGGGAGATGGAAAGATTCATCTCCAAAGCTCATCAAGACCACTTCTATGATGTTGTGGTCAAGAAGAAGGTGATCCCCGAGGTCCCTTTCAAGCTCAAGAAGAATGAGTATCCAGAGATCCGACATGAAATCCAAAGAAGAGGTTGG
Organism: Arachis hypogaea; assembly: GCF_003086295.3. Lineage (NCBI taxonomy): Eukaryota > Viridiplantae > Streptophyta > Magnoliopsida > Fabales > Fabaceae > Arachis > Arachis hypogaea. Next base: position 66,660,013 of record NC_092050.1, read on the forward strand.
GAAGTTCTAATAAACCCCATCCAACAAGTCGGCATCCTAATGGTTCAAGAGTTCTATGCCAATGCATGGATCACTAGGAACCATGATCAAAGTAAGAACCCAAACCCAAAGAATTATATTACAATGGTTCGGGGAAAATACTTAGATTTTAGTCCAGAAAATGTGAGGTTGGCATTTAACTTGCCTATGATGCAAGGAGATGCACGCCCCTACACTAGAAGGGTCAACTTTAATCAAAGGTTGGACCAAGTCCTCATGGACATATGTGTGGAAGGAGCTCAATGGAAGATTGACTCCAAAGGCAAGCCGGTTCAATTAAGAAGACTGGACCTCAAGCCTGTGGCTAGAGGATGGTTGGAGTTCATCCAACGCTCCATCATCCCCACTAGCAACCGATCTGAAGTTACTGTGGATCGGGCCATCATGATCCATAGCATTGGTGCGCAGAAATTGTGATTACACTTTGATTATGTAAAATTCATCGCTCTTTCTTTCCCTGGTAATGGCGCCAAAAACATGATGCCAATACCATGGTTCACAACTTCGCATAACTAACCAGCAAGTGCACTGGGTCGTCCAAGTAATACCTTACGTGAGTAAGGGTCGAATCCCACGGAGATTGTTGGTATGAAGCAAGCTATGGTCACCTTGTAAATCTCAGTCAGGCGGATATAAAATAGTAATGGGGTTTTCAAAAATAATTAATAAAATAGTGATAGAAATACTTATGTAAATCATTGGTGAGAATTTCAGATAAGCGAATAGAGATGCTTTCGTTCCTCTGAACCTCTGCTTTTCTGCTATCTTCATCCAATCAGTCTTACTCCTTTCCATGGCTGGCTTTATGTAATGCATCACCATTGTCAATGGCTACTTTCGGTCTTCTCTCGGGAAAATGATCCAAATGCCCTGTCACGGCACGGCTAATCGTCTGAAGGCATCACCCTTGTCAATGGTTACATCCTATCCTCTCAGTGAATATGGTCAACGCACCCTGTCACGGCACGGCTATTCATCTGTCGGTTCTCGATCATGCTGGAATAGGATTTACTATCCTTTTGCGTCTGTCACTACGCCCAGCAATCGCGAGTTTGAAGCTTGTCACAGTCATTCAATCATTGAATCCTACTCAGAATACCACAGACAAGGTTTAGACTTTCCGGATTCTCTTGAATGCCGCCATCATTCTAGCTTACACCACGAAGATTCTGATTAAGAGATCTAAGAGATACTCATTCAATCTAATGTAGAACGGAAGTGGTTGTCAGGCACACATTCATAGGGAATGATGATGATTGTCACGTTCATCACATTTAGGTTGAAGTGCGAATGAATATCTTAGAAGCGAAATAAGATGAGTTGAATAGAAAATAGTAGTACTTTGCATTAATCTTTGAGGAACAGCAGAGCTCCACACCTTAATCTATGGAGCGTAGAAGCTCTACCGTTAAAAATACATAAGTGAAAGGTCCAGGCATGGCCGAATGGCCAGCCCCTCTGATCTAAGAACCAGGCGTCCAAAGATGTCTAATACAATAGTAAAAGGTCCTATTTATAATAAACTAGCTACTAGGGTTTACAGAAGTAAGTAATTGATGCATAAATCCACTTCCGGAGCCCACTTGGTGTGTGCTTGGGCTGAGCTTGAGTGTTACACGTGTAGAGGTCATTCCTGGAGTTGAACGCCAGCTTTGGTGCCAGTTTGGGCGTTGAACTCCACTTTGCAACTTGTTTCTAGCGCTGGACGCCAGAATTGGGCAGAGGGCTGGCGTTGAACGCCAGTTTATGTCGTCTAAACTTGGGCAAAGTATGGACTCTTATACATTTCTTGAAAGTCCTGGATGTCTATTTCCAACGCAATTGGAAGCGTGCCATTTCGAGTTCTGTAGCTCCAGAAAATCCACTTTGAGTGCAGGGAGGTCAGAATCCAACAGCATCAGCAGTCCTTCTTCAACCTCTGAATCTGATTTTTGCTCAAGTCCCTCAATTTCAGCCAGAAAATACCTGCAATCACAGAAAAACACACAAACTCATAGTAAAGTTCAGAAATGTGAATTTAACATAAAAACTAATGAAAACATCCCTAAAAGTAACTAGATTCTACTAAAAACATACTAAAAACAATGCCAAAAAGCGTATAAATTATCCGCTCATCACAACACCAAACTTAAATTGTTGCTTGTCCCCAAGCAACTGAAAATCAAATAGGATAAAAAGAAGAGAATATACTATAAATTCCAAACTATCAATGAAACATAGGTCCAATCAAATGAGCGGGACTTATAGCTTTTTGCCTCTTGAATAGTTTTGGAATCTCACTTTATCCATTGAGGTTCAGAATGATTGGCATCTATAGGAACTCAGAGTTCAGATAGTGTTATTGATTCTCCTAGTTCAGTATGATGATTCTTGAACACAGCTTCTTTATGAGTCTTGGCCGTGGCCCTAAGCACTTTGTTTTCCAGTATTACCACCGGATACATAAATGCCACAAACACATAATTGGGTGAACCTTTTCAGATTTTGACTCAGCTTTGCTAAAGTCCCCAATTAGAGGTGTCCAGGGTTCTTAAGCACACTCTTTTTTTGCTTTGGACCTTGACTTTAACCGCTCAGTCTCAAGTTTTCACTTGACACCTTCACGCCACAAGCACATGGTTAGGGACAGCTTGGTTTAGCAGCTTAGGCCAGGATTTTATTCCTTTAGGCCCTCCTATCCACTGATGCTCAAAGCCTTGGGATCCTTTTTATTTACCCTTGCCTTTTGGTTTTAAGGGTTATTGGCTTTTTGCTCTTGCCTCTTGGTTTTAAGAGCTTTTGGCTTTTTCCGCTTGCTTTTTCTCTTTCTTTCTATTTTTTTTTCGCCTATTTTTTTATTTTTATTTTTATTTTTTTTCTTCTGCAAGCTTTGTTTTTTGCTGCTTTTTCTTGCTTCAAGAATCATTTTTATGATTTTTCAGATTATCAAATAACATGTCTCCTTGTCATCATTCTTTCAAGAGCCAACAGTATTTAACATTCTTAAACAACAACTTCAAAAGACATATGCACTGTTCAAGCATTCATTCAGAAAACAAGAAGCATTGTCACCACATCAATATAATTAAGCTAAGTTCAAGGATAAATTCGAAACTCATGTACTTCTTGTTCTTTTGAATTAAAACATTTTTCATTTAAGAGAGGTGATGGATTCATAGGACATTCATAACTTTAAGACATAGTTACTAACTACTAATGATCATGTAATGAAGACACAAACATGGATAAGCACTTAACATAAAAAACGAAAAACAGAGAAAGTAAGAACAAGGAATGAGTCCACCTTAGTGATGGGTGCGTTTCTTTCTTGAGGAACCAATGATGTCCTTGAGCTCTTCTATGTCTCTTCCTTGTCTTTGTTGCTCCTCCCTCATTGCTTTTTGATCTTCTCTAATTTCATGAAGGATGATGGAGTGTTCTTGATGTTCCACCCTTAATTGTCCCATGTTGGAACTTAATTCTCCTAGGGAGGTGTTGATTTGCTCCCAAAAATTCTGTGGAGGCAAGTGCATCCCTTGATGTATCTCAGGGATTTCTTGATGATGAGCTTCTTCATCTGCCTGTTGAGATTCATGAATGTGCTCTCTTGTTTGCTCCATCCTTTTCTTAGTGATGGGCTTGTGAGATGAATCTTTCCATCTCCCATGGCTCAGAGGTGGAAGCATTTGTCTTCCCTTTCCTCTTTCTTGAGGTTTCTCTGGCCTTAGGTGCCATTAATGGTAATTGAAAAACAAAAAGCTTATGCTTTTACCACACCAAACTTAGAATATTGCTCGCCCTCGAGCAAGAGAAGAAAGAATAGATGAAGAAGAAGAAGAGATGGAGGAGATAGAGGGATGTGTGTATGGATGTGAGTGGTGAATGAAAAACAGAAGGGATGACCATGAATGGAGAGAGAGGGTGAGGTGGGTGGGGATCCTGTGAGATTCACAGATCCTGAGATGATCCTGTGGGGTCCACAGATCCTGAGGTGTTCAAGGAATTACAACCTTGCACCAAATTAGGCATGTAAAATGCCCTTGCACACAACTCTGGGCGTTCAGCGTCAGGTTAGTGCCCATTTTGGGCGTTTAACGCCCATTTGTTGCCCATTTCTGGCGTTGAACGCCAGAACCATGCTTGTTCTGGGCGTTCAGTGCCAGGATACTGCCCATTTTGGGCGTTCAGCGCCAGAACCATGCTCTGTTCTGGCGTTGAACGCCAAGCAGATGCTTCCTCCAGGGTGTGATTTTTCTTCTGCTGTTTTTGATTCCGTTTTCAATTTTTATGTTTATTTTGTGACTCCTCATGATCATGAACCTATAAAGACATATAACTAAGAAAAATATAGTTAGATAAATAAAAATTGGGTTGCCTCCCAATAAGCGCTTCTTTAATGTCAATAGCTTGACAGTGGGCTCTCATGGAGCCTCACAGATGTTCAGAGCATTGTTGAGACTCTCTAACACCAAACTTAGAGTTTGGATATGGGAGTTCAACACCAAACTTAGAGTTTGGTTGTGGCCTCCCAACACCAAACTTAGAGTTTGACTGTGGGGGCTTTGTTTGACTCTGCTTTGAGAGAAGCTCTTTATGCTTCCTCTCCATGGATACAGAGAGAGATCCTTGAGTTGTAAACACAAGGTTGTCCTTATTTAATTGAAGGATCAATTCTCCTCTGTTCACATCAATCACAGCTCTTGCTGTGGCTAGAAAAGGTCTTCCTAGGATGATGGATTCATCCTCTTCCTTTCCAGTATCCAGGACTATGAAATCAGCAGGGATGTAAAGGCCTTCAACCTTTACTAACACGTCCTCTACTTGTTCATAAGCCTGTTTTCTTGAATTGTCTGCCATCTCTAATGAGATTTTAGCAGCTTGCACCCCATAGATTCCCAGTTTGTCTATTACAGAGAGGGGCATGAGGTTTATTCCTAAACCAAGGTCACACAGAGCCTTGAAGATCATGGTGCCTATGGTACAAGGTATTATGAACTTTCCAGGATCCTGTCTCTTCTGAGGCAATGTCAGTTGATCCAGATCACTTAGTTCATTGGTGAACAAGGGAGGTTCATCTTCCCAAGTCTCAATACCAAATAATTTGGCATTTAGCTTCATGATTGCACCAAGGAACTTGGCAGCTTGCTCTTCAGTAACATCCTCATTCTCTTCAGAAGAGGAATACTCATCAGAGCTCATGAATGACATAAGGAGGTTCAATGGAATCTCTATGGTCTCTAGATGAGTCTCAGATTCCTTAGGTTCCTCAGAGGGAAGCTCCTTATTGATCACTAGACGTCCCAGGAGGTCTTCCTCCTTGGGATTCACGTCCTCTCCTTCCCTTACAGGTTCGGCCATGGTGCTTATGTCAATGGCCTTGCACTCTCCTTTTGGATTCTCTTCTGTATTGCTTGGGAGAGTACTAGGAGGGATTTCAGTGATCCTTTTACTCAGCTGGCCCACTTGTGCTTCTAAATTTCTAATGGAAGACCTTGTTTCATTCATGAAACTCACAGTGGCCTTAGATAGATCAGAGACTAAGTTTGCTAAATTAGAAGTATTTTGTTCAGAGTTCTCTGTCTGTTGCTGAGTGGATGATGGAAAAGGTTTATTATTGTTAAACCTGTTTCTTCCACCATTATTAAAGCCTTGTTGAGGTCTTTGATCCTTCCATGAGAGATTTGGATGATTTCTCCATGATGGATTATAGGTGTTTCCATAAGGTTCACCTAAGTAATTCACCTCTGCTATTGCAGGGTTCTCAGGATCATAAGCTTCTTCTTCAGAAGATGCCTCTTGAGTACTGTTGGATGTAGCTTGCATTCCATTCAGACTCTGAGAAATCATATTGACTTGCTGAGTCAATATTTTATTCTGAGCCAATATGGCATTCAGAGTATCTATTTCAAGAACTCCCTTCTTCATAGGCGTCCCATTGCTCACAGGATTCCTCTCAGAAGTGTACATGAACTGGTTGTTAGCAACCATGTCAATGAGTTCTTGAGCTTCTGCAGGCGTTTTCTTTAGGTGAATGGACCCACCTGTAGAAGTATCCAATGATATCTTTGATAGCTCAGATAAACCATCATAGAATATATCCAAGATGGTCCATTCTGAAAGCATGTCAGTAGGACACTTTTTGGTCAGCTGCTTGTATCTTTCCCAAGCTTCATAGAGGGATTCTCCTTCTTTCTGTTTGAAGGTCTGAACATCCACTCTAAGCTTGCTCAACTTTTGAGGAGGAAAGAACTTGGCTAAAAATGCCGTGACCAGCTTATCCCAAGAGTTCAGGCTGTCTTTGGGTTGAGAGTCCAACCATATTCTAGCTCTGTCTCTTACAGCAAAAGGGAAAAGCATGAGCCTGTAGACTTCAGGATCTACTCCATTAGTCTTAACAGTGTCACATATCTACAAGAATTCAGTTAAGAACTGAAAAGGATCTTCAGATGGAAGTCCATGAAACTTGCAGTTCTGCTACATCAGAGAAACTAATTGAGGTTTCAGCTCAAAGTTGTTTGCTCCAATGGCAGGAATGGAGATGCTTCTTCCATGTAAATTGGAATTTGGTGCAGTAAAGTCACCAAGCATTCTCCTTGCATTATTGTTGTTGGATTGTTGTAATTTAGCTTCTCTTAGTTTTCTCTTCAGAGTCCTTTCAGGTTCTGGATCAGCTTCAACAAGAATGCCTTTTTCTTTGTCCCTGCTCATAAGAAAGAGAAGAGAAAAAGAAAAGAAGAAGAATCCTCTATGTCACAGTAAAGAGGTTCCTTATTGTTAGTAGAAGAAGAAAAGAAGAAAAATTCGAACACAGATAGAAGAGGGGGTTCGAATTTGGTGAGTGATGTGAGGAAGATATGTTAGTAGATGAATATATAAATAGAATAAGATGAGAGAGGGAGAGGATTTTCGAAAATAATTTTTGAAAAAGAGTTAGTAATTTTCGAAAAATAATTTTTGAAAAAGGTTAGTAGTTTTTTTTTTGAAAATTCAAATAAAAAATTAAAATAATTAGTTAATTAAAAAGAAATTTTGAAAAAGAGGGAAGATGTTTTTGAAAATTAGAGAGAGAGAGTTAGTTAGGTGGTTTTGAAAAAGATAAGAAACAAACAAAAAGTTAGTTAGTTAGTTGAAACAAATTTTGAAAAGATAAGAAGTTAGGAAGTTAGAAAAGATATTTTGAAATCATATTTTTGAAAAAGATAAGATAAGAAGATATTTTTGAAAAGATATGATTGAAATTGGTTTTGAAAAAGGTTTGATTTTTTTTTTTAAATCACAATTAATGACTTGATTCACAAGAAATCATGAGATATGATTCTAGAACTTAAAGTTTGAATCTTTCTTAACAAGCAAGTAACAAACTTAAAATTTTTGAATCAAAACATTAATTGATGATGTTATTTTCGAAAATTATGAGATAAAATTAAGAAAAAGATTTTTGAGAAACATTTTTATAATTTTCGAAAATAACTAAGAAAAATGAAAAAGATTTGATTTTTGAAAAAGATAAGATTTTTAAATTGAAAATTTGATTTGACTCATAAAAACAACTAGATTTTAAAAAATTTTTGAAAAAGTCAAATCTAATTTTCGAAATTATGAGAGAAAAGAGAGAAAGATATTTTTTTGATTTTTGAATTTTTATGATGAGAGAGAAAAACAAGAAAATGATGCAATGCATGAGAATTTTAGATCAAAACATGTGATGCATGCAAGAATTCTATGAATGTCAAGATGAACACCAAGAACACTATGAAGATCAAGATGAACATCAAGAACATATTTTTGAAAAATTTTTAATGCAAAGAAAACATGCAAGACACCAAACTTAGAATTCTTTAATGCTTAAACACTAAGAATTCAAGAATGCATATGAAAAACAAGAAAAGACACAAAACATGCAAATGCAAAGATCAAACAAGAAGACTTACCAAGAACAACTTGAAGATCATGAAGAACACTATGAATGCATGAAAATTTTCGAAAAATGCAAGATGAACATGCAATTGACACCAAACTTATAACATGACTCAAGACTAAAACACAAAAATATTTTTTTGATTTTTATGATCTTATGATTTTTTTGTATTTTCTTTTAATTTTTTTCAAAAATCATTTTGAAAAAGAAAAATAAGGATTCCAAAATCTTTAATATGAATTCCAGGAATCTTTATGCTCTTTAGTCTAAAGCTCCAATCAAAGGGTCAGGCATGGCTTAATAGCCTGCCAAGCTTTAGTATGTAAATCAGGAACAGTAGCAGGTGGATTAGCAACAACTAGCTTGCTCTTGATAACAAATTGGAAGCCTCAGTCCAAATGAATTTAGACATGGCTTTACATGCTTCATGAAACACTAGAATTCATTTTTAAAAATTTTGAAGAAAAATATATTTTTGAAAACATTTTTATTATATTTTTGAAAACTTTTTTTTTTAAGATTTTTTCGAAAACAAAGGAGAAATTTTTGAAAAATTTTTGAAAACAGAACAAAAAGAAAATTACCTAATCTGAGCAACAAGATGAACCGTCAGTTGTCCAAACTCGAACAATCCCCGGCAACGGCGCCAAAAACTTGGTGCGTAGAAATTGTGATTACACTTTGATTATGTAAAATTCATCGCTCTTTCTTTCCCTGGTAATGGCGCCAAAAACATGATGCCAATACCATGGTTCACAACTTCGCACAACTAACCAGCAAGTGCACTGGGTCATCCAAGTAATACCTTACGTGAGTAAGGGTCGAATCCTGCGGAGATTGTTGGTATGAAGCAAGCTATGGTCACCTTGTAAATCTCAGTCAGGCGGATATAAAATAGTAATGGGGTTTTTGAAAATAATTAATAAAATAGTGATAGAAATACTTATGCAAATCATTGGTAAGAATTTCAGATCAGCGAATAGAGATGCTTTCGTTCCTCTGAACCTCTGCTTTCCTGCTATCTTCATCCAATCAGTCTTACTCCTTTCCATGGCTGGCTTTATGTAATGCATCACCATTGTCAATGGCTACTTTTGGTCTTCTCTCGGGAAAATGATCCAAATGCCCTGTCATGGCACGACTAATCGTTTGGAGGAATCACCCTTGTCAATGGTTACATCCTATCCTCTCAGTGAATATGGTCAACGCACCCTGTTACGGCACGGCTATTCATCTATCGGTTCTCGATCATGCTGGAATAGGATTTACTATCCTTTTGCGTCTGTCACTATGCCCAGCAATCGCGAGTTTGAAGCTCATCACAGTCATTCAATCATTGAATCCTACTCGGAATACCACAGACAAGGTTTAGACTTTCCGGATTCTCTTGAATGCCGCCATCATTCTAGCTTACACCACGAAGATTCTGATTAAGAGATCTAAGAGATACTCATTCAATCTAATATAGAACGGAAGTGGTTGTCAGGCACGCGTTCATAGGGTATGATGATGATTGTCACGTTCATCACATTCAGGTTGAAGTGCGAATGAATATCTTAGAAGCGAAATAAGATGAGTTGAATAGAAAATAGTAGTACTTTGCATTAATCTTTGAGGAACAGCAGAGCTCCACACCTTAATCTATGGAGTGTAGAAGCTCTACCGTTAAAAATACATAAGTGAAAGGTCCAGGCATAGCCGAATGGCCAGCCCCTCTGATCTAAGAACCAGGCGTCCAAAGATGTCTAATACAATAGTAAAAGGTCCTATTTATAATAAACTAGCTACTAGGGTTTACAGAAGTAAGTAATTAATGCATAAATCCACTTCCGGGGCCCACTTGGTGTGTGCTTGGGCTGAGCTTGAGTGTTACACGTGTAGAGGTCATTCCTGGAGTTGAACACCAGTTTTGGTGCCAGTTTGGGCGTTGAACTCCACTTTGCAACTTATTTCTGGCGCTGGACGCCAGAATTGGCCAGGGGGCTGGTGTTGAACGCCAGTTTGCGTCATCTAAACTTGGGCAAAGTATGGATTATTATACATTGCTGGAAATCCCTGGATGTCTACTTTCCAACGCAATTGGAAGCCCGCCATTTCGAGTTCTGTAGCTCCATAAAATCCACTTTGAGTGCAGGGAGGTCAGAATCCAACAGAATCAGCAGTCCTTCTTTAACCTCTGAATCTGATTTTTGCTCAAGTCCCTCAATTTCAGCCAGAAAATACCTGAAATCATAGAAAAACACACAAACTCATAGTAAAGTTCAGAAATGTGAATTTAACATAAAAACTAATGAAAACATCCCTAAAAGTAACTAGATTCTACTAAAAACATACTAAAAACAATGCCAAAAAGCGTATAAATTATCCGCTCATCAAGCATCATGATTGGAGAAGAAGTAGAAGTTCATGAAGTCATCTCCCTTGAACTCTACAAAATAGCTGAAAAGCCCTCTCCTGGGGCAAGGCTAGCTTTTCCTCATCTTATTTGCCATCTATGTTACTCAGCTGGAGCTTTCATAGAAGGAGACATTCCCATTAAGGAAGAGAAGCCCATCACTAAGAAAAGGATGGAGCAAGCAAGAGATCCCATTCATGGATCTCAAGAGACGCATGAAGCTCATCACCATGAGATCCCGGAGATGCCTCAAATGCATTTTCCTCCACAAAACTATTGGGAGCAAATCAACACCTCCCTAGGAGAATTAAGTTCCAACATGGGACAACTAAGGGTGGAACATCAAGAGCACTCCATCATCCTTCATGAAATATGAGAAGATCAAAAAGCAATGAGGGAGGAGCAACAAAGACAAGGAAGAGACATAGAAGAGCTCAAGGACATCATTGGTTCCTCAAGAAGGAAACGCCACCATCATTAAGGTGGACTCATTCCTTGTTCTTACATTCCTTGTTCTTACATTGCTTGTTCTTTTAATGTCATTAGCTTGACATGTTAGTTCTTAAATTTTCTTCCTCTTCTTCCAATTGGTTAAGAAAAATGACTTCAAGGGAGAAGAAGAGAAGATTGATGCCTTTTGATTTGATTGCCTCCTAATAAGCATTCTTTTGTTGTTATTAGCTTGATTCCTCTTGATTGTTAGGGTGGGGGATGAATTGCTTTTTGTTGACCTTCTCTTTTTCATGAATGTTTTCTTTTGTTTCTTGGTCACAATCCTTCTTTGAATGCTTTCCTTGATTGCCTTCACTTCCTTGATTGCAAGACTTAAGGTGTTGTGTGATGGTTGGAGTGTCCTCTTCATCAAGAATCTCTTGGATTGGTGGTTCAATTAAACCATCCTCTATACAACTCTCTACTTCATTGGAGTGTGGACTTCCTTAGTTGTTTTTCTCCCTTTCTTTTGTAAGGTCTTGCATTGCTTTCTTTTGGAGTGAGTTTGCATGTTCCTTTGTCACCCTAAGTAGCCTTTGTGGATATGGAACCCTAGGATTATATACTCTCACAACCTCTTCCTTCTTCATAGGGATCTCACTTGGTATGAGTGCCTCTTTTTCTTGTTTTTCTAATTCCTCCCTTGCACTTATCATTTAGTTTTCATCCTCCTTGCTAAGCACCACTTCATCCGTGGCCTTGCATTCTTTCATTGGGGTGTTCTTAATGTCACTTGGAAAGGTATTGGTGAGTTTTACTAAGTATTTCGCAAGTTGGTCTATATGCACTTCAATGTTCTTGAAGGTGATATCTTGTTCCTCCCTAAATTTCCTAGACCCTTGGATGAAATCCTCTAAACCTTCCATACACTTCTCTTGCTTCTCTCTAATGATTTCCATATCCTTTCCAATGCTTTCAAGGAGGGCTTCAAGCTTGGAGAATCTTTGGGTGTCTAAGGGAGGTTGTGTAGGTTGTGGTGATTGGCTTGGGTTTTGGAATGAATTTTATGAGTGGTGAAATGAATTTTGTAAATTTTGAAATGAGATTTGTGTATAGTGAAATGAATTTTGTGGTTGATGAATTGAATTGTATGGATTTTGGAAGGAATTTTGCGTTGAGCCAAACTCAAGTGGTGAAGAATTTTGATATGGAAAATTTGGAGGTGAGGTTGGACAATTTTGCTTAAATGCATCTAGGGATGATGGCTCTTGATGGATGGGATAGGAAACATTGAATTCTCTTTGGTTTTGGCCTTTTCAATCACAATTTGGATAGTTGTTCCATTCATAGGAGTATGAATCATTTTGAGACCTTGAAAATTTTTCCATTTGGTTTGATTTCTCAAACCCCATCATTCTTTGATCTTGATATCCCCAACCACAATTAGTATAGTAACTTGGAATCATTTTGTGGTGGTGGACAATATCCCATGTAATATGATTGATCAACATGTGAGGTAAATTCCATTTTAATTGAAAAATGTTGTATCAAACACAACCACCAAGAAAAATTGAAATTCTTTGTGTCACAACTAAAGAATTCTTAGTGAGGCAATAACACAAACACTTAACTTGCAATAAGAAAAGGGAAATAGAAAAACAAGTAAATGATAAAAACAAAAAAAAATCCTAATCTAGAGAATTAATCAACCGGTAGTTTGTTAATCACAATTAATCCCCAGCAACGGCGCCAAAAACTTGATCACGGAATTAATGTATCACTACAAAAATTCCTTCGACAAGTATACCAAATTGTCGTCAAGTAATAACTCACATGAGTGAGGTCGATCCCACGAGGATTAACGGATTAAGCAAGCAATAGTTGATTAGTTATTCTAGTTAGACGATTCAATTTTGAGTGATAAGCAACAAGAAAAGTAAATGACATGAAAGTAAAGGAAAGCAATAAAGTGCAAGAAAAGTAAATGACAAGAAATTAAAGTGCTAAAAATTAAAGTGCAAGAATGTAAATTGCAAGGAATGGAAAGTACAAGAAAGTAAAGTACAAGAAAGTAAATAACTAGAATGTAAAACCAAGTGAAGCATCTCTACAAACACTTCGAAGGCACAAATGTGCAAAGTAAAGAAAGCCATAAATGTGCATAAGTAAATAACAAGAATTAAAGACAAAAAGTAAATAACAATAATTAAGAATGAAATTAACATTGGGATCAAGAGATATTTAATTCTTAGGATCAATTGATTTCATCTCATCTTCAATCATGCAACTCATTAACCTCTTGGCAATCATGAATGATTGAGTCCCAATTCCTTGGTAACTCAATCTCCCCAATCTTCATCTAATTGCTCATGAGAAGAGATGAAGAATGGTCCCTAATTATACCACACACTTTTCTAGACCGAAATAATGGATAGATTAAATGTCACAATATCCATCCATACCCAAATCCACTCAAGTGTGAGAAGGATTTTCAAGCATGGTTTCATATTTCCTCTTCCAAGGTTCCTATGAAACCCAATTTGCATTCAATCTCTTTTCCAAGATAATTGAACACTAAGCATGAAGAACGAAAATCCTTGAAGTAAATCAAAGAGAGATGAAGAGAAGAAGAAGAATAAAAATAAATTAATCCATCAAATAGCAATAGAGCTCTCTTTCCCAATGTTGGAAATTAGAAGCTCATAACCAAATATTTACAAAAGTGTGTATAAAAGAAATGGAAAAAGAGAAGAGAATGAGAGTGAAAGGGGAGTGGAGTCACCTCCACCCCTCCATGGTGTGTGTAAAATGATGAAGCTAAGGTCCTATTTATAAGCTACCTAAATTACAAATTAATCAAATACAAATTTTCTAATTACTTCTAGATGATTCTTGTGGCCTTGATTGATTGTTAATTGTAGCTTAACTTGGGCTTGTGAACTTTTAATTCCCTTCATAGAAGTTTGAAACATTGAAGAATAAATAAAGGGATTGGAGTATTTGGAAGTGGCCCAATGTGGAGTGTCATTGAAGTGGCATTTTGGGCTTGTGAAGGTTTGGGAAACCTTGCACGTTGAAATATTGGTCTGCTGCATCTCCAAGATGAATGTCCACTATAAACTATTATATATAATTGGAAAGCCTTGGATCTCAGCTTTCTAACACCGCTGAAAGCATGTCATGTGGACTTCTCTAGCCCAAATTATGATCATTTAAAGTTGAAGAGGTCAGTCTGGAGAAGTGCAGGGATTTGTTTTTCGCTGAAATTGTGAAGCTAAATGAATAGATATTTGTACCCTAAAATCCAGAGTCCACTATAGAGTGTTATATATGATTAAAAAGCTCTAGAAGTTTACTTTCCAATTACACTAAGATCACCTCATTTGGAGCTTTGTAGCTCGTGTTGTTCTTGTTTAAGTGTGAAGAGGTCAGGGTTGCAAATCCTCTTTGCTTTTCTTTGCATTTGTTTCCAACTCTTTTGCCACCTTGGGAGTGTGCTTCCTCTATTAGTGCTTTTATTGCTTCTTTTTTCACCATTTTTTTCAAAATTCATTAACTCAAGCAATCAAAGCAATATTCAACTTAAGCACAACAAATACTCAATAATTAGGCATTATAAACTAATTTTTTATATAAAAAAGCATAGAAAAACATAACATGATGCGCAGTCATCACTCATCCTCGAGAAAAATATGAACACAAGGGAAGAAAAGAGTAGAAGAAGAAGAGAATAGGGGAGATGGAGGGAGAGTGTGATTCGGCCGAGTGGGGGCTTTAGTGGATGAATAGTGTGTTGAAAGGGTTGGAAGAAGGGGTATTTATAAGGGTGGGATGGGGTAGGGTTCGAATGGTGGGAGGGATTTGGGTGGGTAATTTTGAATTTGAAGTGGGTGGGGATTGGTGGGAGTTACGATGGTTTTGGAAAGAGATATGGATGTGATTGGTTGAGGATTTATTGGAAAGAGTGTGTGGGCAAGAGTGAAAGTAAGAGAGAGAAGAAGGTGGTGTAGGTGGAGATTCTGTGGGACCCACTGGTCCTAGAAGGCTAGGGATTTCAAATTTCCTGCCCCCTTATGGGTGTTGAACACCCAGCTCCTGCTCCTAGCTGGCGTTCAATGCTAGCTTCATGCTCCTCATAGTGCGTTGAACGCTCATAGGGGACCTCCTTCCTGGCGTTCAATGCCAGGTCTCTGCCTCCTGGCTGGTGTTCAACGCCAGCAATGCTGCTTTGCTTGGGTGTTGAATTCCCATTGGGGATACCTTGTGTTGCATTCAACGCCAGCTTGGCTACTCTTTTTGGGCGTTGAACGCCCACTCTTGCCTCCTTGTCTAGCGTTCAACGCCAGCAAGGTACCTGCTCCAGGGTGTTCTGTTTCCAGTTCTGACTATCTCTATTTCTATTCTAACTACTGCACATGATCATAAACTTATAGAAATAATTTATGAAATAACTTAAATAAACTTAAAGAAAAATAAGAAAACTTTAATTGTTGAAGGGTTGCCTCCCAACAAACGCTTCATTAATGTCACTAGCTTGACGGTTAGCTCCTTACAGAGATGGATAGGGGCTCAGAATTTTACCCCTTACAGTGAACTTCTTGCCTCTGCTCTCATGGATGAGCTCCACATGCTCTAGAGACAGGATCTTGTTCACTATGTGTGGAATGACTGGGTTGTCAGTGAAACTACCCTTATGCTAGGTTGGAGGCCTTCAGTGGAGATCTTTTTGTCCCTCCAGCCTTTAGGTACATTTTTTTTAGTACCTTTATTCTCAGTGCTTGATGATGGCTGCCCAACACCATACTTAGAATTGGTGTCTGAGGGCTCTATATAACTTTGCACTGAGAGAGAGGGTTGGAATACTAGGTGTTGCACAACTATCTCTCTTTTGTCAGAGGGAGAGTTAGGGTTAGGCATCTTGAACAAGATGTGGTCCTTCCATAACTGTAGAATCAGCTCTCACTTTGCTACATCAATAATGGCATTGGCAGTGGCTAGAAAAGGTCTTCCAAGGATGATGGATTCATCCTTGTCTTCCCCAGTATCCAAGATTATGAAATCTGCAGGGATGTAAAGGTTCTCAACCTTTACTAAGACATCCTCTACTAGACCATATGCCTTTTTCATTGACTTATCTGCCATCTCTAGTGAGATTCTTGTAGCTTGTACCTCAAAGATCCTCAGCCTCTCCATTACAGAGAGTGGCATAAGGTTTATGCTTGATCCTAGGTCACACAGAGCCTTCTCAAAGGTAATGGTGCCTATGGTGCATGGAATTAGGAAGCGTCCGGGATCCGGCAGCTTCTGAGGTAGTTTCTGTCGAACCAAGGCATTGAGTTCCAGGTTGGAGCACTGGGCGTTCTTCCTCCAATATCTCTGTTCCAAAGAACTTGGCATTTAGCTTCATGAGGACTTCTAGGTACCGAGCAACTTGCTCTTTCCTAGTTTTCTCTTCCTCATCAGAGGAGGAGTGATCCTCCATGATTTGCAACAAGGCATTCAATGGAACTTCTATAGTCTCCTCATGAGCTTTAGTTGCATTCAGTTCTTCAATATGGGAGTTTTTAGTGGGTGTTGAACGCCCAGCTGCCCCATTACTGGCATTTAATGCCAGTTTTTATGCCACTTTGGGCGTTAAACGCCCAGTAAGGACTCCTTTATTGGCATTCAACGCTAGGAATGGTTCCTCTTTGGGCGTTGAACGGCCAGTAAGAACTTTCTTACTGGTGTTCAACGCCAGGAATGGCTCTTCTTTGGGCATTGAACGCCCAGTAAGGACTTCCTTACTGGCATTCAACGCCAGATTATCCCTTTCAGATTCGGCCTCAACTTTTACAGTGATGGTCTTGCACTCTTCCCTTGGGTTTACTTCAGTGTTACTTGGGAGAATGTTAGGAGGGGTCTCAGGAGTTCTCTTACTCAGTTGACCAACTTGTACCTCCAGATTTCTGATGGAGGACCTAGCTTCTGTTATGAAACTGTGAGTGGTCTTAGAGAGTTTAGAGACTATGGTTGCTAAGTCAGAGAGGCACTGCTTAGGAATCTCCATGTTTTGCTGAGAAGAAGGGAATGGTTTATTATTAAACCTATTCTGGTTCTTCCTCCTTGATTATTATTAAAGCCTTGCTGGTGATTTTGTTGATCTCTCCATGAAAGGTTAGGATGATTTCTCCATGAGGAGTTGTAGGTGTTTCCATAGAATTCTCCCATGTAATTCACCTCTTCCATCATGAGTTGATCTGGATCATAGGCATCTCCATCATAGGAGGTGTCTTGAGGGTTGTCAGTTGCAGCTTGCATTCCAGTCAAATGCTGAGAGATCATATTGACCTGTTGAGTCAAGATCTTGTTCTGAGCCAACATGGCATTTAGAGTGTCAACCTCCAGGACTCCTTTCTTTTGAGCCACCCCATTATTCACAGGGTTTCTCTCAAAAGTGTACATAAATTGGTTGTTTGCAACCATTTTAATTAGTTCCTGTGCCTCTTCAGGCGTTTTCTTCAAGTGAAGTGATCCACCAGCAGAGTGGTCCAATGACATCTTGGACATCTCAGATAGACCATCATAGAAAATACCTAGGATAATCCATTCTGAGAGCATGTCAGGAAGACATCTCCTGATCAGTTGCTTGTATCTTTCCCAAACATCATAGAGGCATTCACATTCTTTTTGTCTGAAGGTTTGAACTTCCACCCTGAGCTTGCTCATCTTTTGATTGAGAATTTTCCCAAGAGTCTAGGCTTTCTTTGGATTGAGAATCCAACCACATCCTAGCTCTGTCTCTAACATCAAAAGGGAAAAGCATAAGTCTGTAGACCTCAGGATCCACTCTAATGGTCTTAATAGTATAACAGATTTACAAGAATTCAGATAGGAATTGATGTGGATCTTCCAGTGGAAGTCCATGAAATTTGCAATTTTGTTGCATTAGAAAGACTAACTGAGGCTTAAGCTCAAAGTTATTTGCTCTAATGGCAGGTTTGGAGATATTTCTTCCATAGAAGTCAGAAGTAGGTGCAGTGAAGTCACAAAGAACCTTCCTTGCATCTCCTCCATTATTCTGATTGGCTGCCATGTTTGTATTTTTAGTTTCTTGTTCTAAAAGTTCTTTGAGGTTTCCTCCAGAGTGTTGTGCTTTAACTTATTGTAAAAGCCTCCTTATAGTCCTCTCAGGTTCAGGATCAGGATCAAAGAGAGGTTCTTTATCTCTATTCCTGCTCAAAAACAAGAAGGAAAGAGAATGTGAGTTTCTACGTCAAAGTATAGAGAACTCCTTGTGAGATGTGAAGAAGAAAGAAGAATGAAGATAGAGGAATGGGAAGAAGAATTCTGATGGAGGGGTAGAAGAATTCAAAAAGAAGTAAAAAGGATAATTAGAAGTAAAATATTTTTTTTATTTATTGAATTCAAAAAACAAGAAGAAAATTAAAAGCTAATTAACTAAAAATATTTACAAATTAAAACATGATTTTTGAAAAAGAAGTGAGAAGAATTAGTTAGGAAGTTTTAAAAAAAAGAGGGAAAAAGAAGAGTATTAAAGGGATTTGAAAGATTTGAAACTAAGATAAGATAGGAGATTTGAAAAAGATTTAATTAAAAAATTTTAATTGAGATAAAGATTTGAAAATAAGTTGGAAAGATAAGATATGATGAAGATTTGAAAAAGATTTGAATTTGAAATTTAAAATTAAGATAAGATAAGATAATGATTTAAAATTTAAAGAAAGATAAACTAAAGATAAGATAAAGATTTGAAAAAGTTTTGAATTTTAAAATTTTAAAAGAAAGATAATATAGGAAAGAATCAAATTAAAAGAAAAGATTTGAAAAGATTTAAAAAGATAAGATTTAAAATTTGACTTTACTAACAAGAAAACACCAAACTTAAAATTTTAAATCAAGATAAGATAAAGGAAGCAAGATTTTCGAAATTTTGAATAAAGATAAAAGAAATATTTTAAATTTTTTTTGAATTAATGAAGAAAGAGAAAAACAACCAAAAGACACCAAACTTAAAATTTTTAGATCAAAGGATACTAATTTTTGAAAATTAAAAAGAAAAACACCAAAAGACACCAAACTTAAAATTTTAAGATCAAAACAAGAAAAGAAACAAGAAAAACTTGAATACTAAGAAGAACACTCAAGAACAAATTCGAAAATTTAAAGAAAATAAAGAACACACAAAGGACACCAAACTTAAGAACTGACACTAGACTCAAACAAAAAGATACAATTTTTGATATTTTTTGACAAAAGAAAACAAGAAAGTTTGAACCTTTAACAAGAACAAGAACAAAAGTCTCACAAAAAAGACAAAGATTAATAATGAAAAGAAAAGGTTTTGAAAATTTTTTGAAAAGAAAACAAAAGACACTGAACAAAATAGTAAAAATTTACCTAATCTAAGCAACAAGATAATCCGGTAGTTTGTCAAACTCGAACAATCCTCAACAACGGTGCCAAAAACTTGGTGCACGAAATTGACTCTGAAATATTCACACAGATAGACTAGCAAGTGCACCGGGTTGTCCAAGTAATACCTCAGGTGAGTGAGGGTCGATCCTACGGAGATTGTTGGTTTGAACAAGCAATGGCTACCTTGTAGATCTTAGTCAGGCAATTTGAAAAGATGATAGTTGTTGTGAAAAATGCATAAGACAGATAAATAAGTAAAACGTTACTAGATAGATATGAAATCAGGGATGAGAGAATAGTTGAGGCTTCAGAGATGATTCTTCCTTCTAGATCCACTTTTATCACCATCTACTCCAACTTCTGATGATTCATTCCATGGCAGGCTGTAAATGACTAACGCCAGGTCAATGGTCAGTAGCCTCCTCTGCTTCAGATCAAACGCCAGATCAGTGGTCATCCAATCTGAACGGGGGTGAAGCTCCTGCATTCCATTCCCTTGGTAATCCTACTCAATGCGCCACAAACAAGGTCGGATCTTCCGGATCAGAGAATGTTGCGTCTTGGTTCTAGCCTATACCACAAAAGCCCAAATCACCCTGTACCTCGGCTGCACTAATGTCTCCAAGTACCCAACGAAGTCGTGGATTAGCCGTTTAAGAGATGTATAATCAAGCTTGTGGTTCAGTACTATCCCGTCAAGGACTCGCAAGAACCCATTTGAAATAGGGATGACTGTCAACTTACACTCCTAATTCATTAGGATGAAGAACAAAGATACAGCTTAGAATGGAATCAAGCATAGATTGAAATAGAATAGTGATATTATTAATTCATAAGAATCAGCAGAGCTCCTAACCTTAACCTAGGAGGTTAGTCACTCATACTATACAATAATGTTTGAAAGTAAAAGTGGGGGAAGAAGCTCCTAAACATGGGTGATCTCCTCCTTAAATACTAATCTAATGACTCAGGATTACAGAAATAAGATAAACTAGTCTTGTAGTACAAAAATCTACTTTCCGGGCTCACTTGGTGAGTGTTTGGGCTAAGCTTGAGTGAAACCAAGAGTTGGTACTCCCTCTGGGGCGTTGGACACCAGCTTTGGACTTTTGAATGGGCATTGGAGGCTAGGGGCTCCCTTTTCGCCGTTGGATGCCAGGAATGGGGTTGGTGGCTGGCGTTGAACGCCAGTTTTGGGCCTTCATTTCCAAAGAAAATATATACTATTATATATTTCTGGAAAGCCCTGAATGTTATCTTTCCATAGCCGTTGAGAGCGCGCCATTTGGACTTGTCCAGAAAAGCTCTTTTGAGTGCATGGAGGTTAGAATCTGACAGTAATGAGCGGATATTTTATACACTTTTCGGCATAGTTTTCATATAGTTTTTAATATATTTTATTTAGTTTTTATTAAGTTTTTACAGGTTTTAGTGTTAAATCCACATTTTTCAATTCCACTTTGAGTTTGTGTGTTTTTGTACCATTTCAGGTATTTTCTGGATAAAATTGAGGAGTTGGAGCAAAAGTCTAATTCAGAGACAGAGAAAGCACTGCAGATGCTGTCCAAATCTGACCTCCTTGCATTCGAAAGAGATTTTCTAGAGCTACAGAAGTCTAAATGGAGCGTTCTCAATGGCTATGGAAAGCTGACTTCCAGAGATTTCTAGCAACGTATAATAGTCCATACTTTGCTTCGGATTAGAAGGCCCAAAACTGGCGTCCAACGCCAGCCTCCTGCCCCCTTTCTAGCGTCCAATGCCTAAGAAGCAGAGCCCAACGTCCAAACACCCAGAGAGGACCCCCTAGCCAGCGTTCCACACCCAAAAGACCTTATAGCACGTGGATCTCATTAAAGCTCAGTCCAAACACTCACCAAGTGGGCCCCAGAAGTGGATTTTAGCACTAAAAAGACTGTTTTACCCTTACTAGTCATTAGTTTAATATTTAAGGGATTTTACTTATTTTATTCAAACACTTTTACACTTTTACACTTTTTACACTTTTTACTATCATACACATTTATCATTGTATTTCACATCAGTATGAGCTTCTAAACTTCCTAGGTTGAGGGGAGGTGCCCTGTTGAGTCCTATGAATTAATAAAAGTATTATTGTTTCTTCTTCGATCTGTGTTTGATTTATTTCTAAGATGTATACTAGCACTTCAACATGGTGAATAGGATGACCAGTGACAATCAGCTTTGTTCATCATACTAAGACGAACGTGCCTGACAAACACTCACCTCTACTTGGGTTTGTGTGAATACGTGACTGGAAAGCATGAGCCAACAACTATGTTTATACATTTCTTAGACGGCTAATCCACGACTTCATTGGGGACTTCTCGAGACACCAGTTCAGCTAATTTCTGGGGAGATTAGAGTCTCCGTGGTGTAGGCTAAAATGCAAAGAAGCAGCATTCTCTGATCCGGAAGATTCGACCTTGTCTGTGGCGTTTTGAGTAGGATCACCAGGAGAATGAACTGCTAGAGCTTCACCATTCGTTAGATTGGATGACCACGGCCAATGGTGTTTAATCTGTAGTAGAGGAGATCAATGACCATGGCCCATGGCTTTGATCACATACAGCCTACTGATGAGCGGATAATTTATACGCCTTTTGGCATTGTTTTTAGGTAGTTTTTAGCATGTTTTAGTTAGTTTTTATTATATTTTTATTAGTTTTTAAATAAAAATCACAATTCTGGACTTTACTATGAGCTTGTGTTTTTTTTCTGTGATTTCAGGTATTTTCTGGCTGAAATTGTGGGACCTGAGCAAAAACCTGATTCAGAGGCTGAAAAAAGGACTGCAGATGCTGTTGGATTCTGATCTCCCTGCACTTGAAGTGGATTTTCTGGAGCTACAGAAGCCCAATCGATGTGTTCTCAATTGCGTTGGAAAGTAGACATTCTGGGGTTTCCAGCAATATATAATAGTTCATACTTTGTCTGAGATTTGATGGCCCAAATCGGTGTTCCAAGTCAGCATAAAAATTCTGGCGTCAAAACGCCAGAACTGGCATAAAAGCTGGAGTTAAACGCCCAAACTGGCACTAAAGCTGGTGTTTAACTCCAAGAAAGGTCTCTACATGTGAAAGCTTCAATGCTCAGCCTAAGAACATACCAAGTGGGCCCCGGAAGTGGATTTTTACACTAACTATTCTAGCTTACTCATTTTCTGTAACCCTAGGTTACTAGTTTATTATAAAAACTACTTTTAGTGATTTATCTTGTACCTCATGACACTCTACACGTTTCATATTGTATCTTCTACGGCATGAGTCTTTAAACCCCATGGTTGGGGGTGAGGAGCTCTGTTGTGTCTCGATGAATTAATGCAATTACTACTGTTTTCCATTCTATCACGCTTGTTTCTATTCTAAGATATTCACTCGCACTTCAACTTGATGAATGTGATGATCCATGACACTCATCATTATTCTCACCTATGAACGCGTGCCTGACAACTACCTCCGTTCTATCTGCAACAGCTTGAGTGCAAATCTCTTGGGTTTCTACTCTAAGATTAGATCCTTCGTGGTATAGGCTAGAATTATTGGCGGCCATTCCTGAGATCCGGAAAGTCTAAACCATGTCTGTGGTATTCCGAGTAGGATCTGGGAAGGGATGACTGTGACGAGCTTCAAACTCACGAGTGCTGGGCATAGTGACAGACGCAAAAGGATCAATGGATCCTATTCCAATATGAGTGAGAACCGACAGATGATTAGCCGTGCGGTGACAGCGCATTTGGACATTTTCACTGAGAGGACGGATGGTAGCCATTCACAACGGTGATCCACCAACATACAGCTTGCCATGGAAGGAGCCTTGCATGCATGAAGAAGAAGACAGTAGGAAAGCAGAGATTCAGAAGATAGAGCATCTCCAAAACCCCAACCTGTTCTCCATTACTGCATAACAAGTATTTATTTCATGTTCTTTTACTTTTTACAATCAAATCTGAGAATTATTGATATCTTGACTAAGAGTTACAAGATAATCATATCTTGACTAAAAGTGTGATTGTAATTTCGTGCACCAAGTTTTTGGCACCGTTGCCGGGGATTGTTCGAGTTTGGACAACTGACGGTTTATCTTGTTGCTTAGATTATGAATAATTTATTTTTGTTGGTTTAGAGTCACTAAATTTGAGTCTTTTATTTGAGTTTATTTTTATATTTTAAGTTTGGTGTCAATTGCATGCTTTTATTTTCTTCCAATTTTTCGAATTTGCATGTTCTTAGTTCTTTCTTGATCTTTAAAAATTCTAATTTGGTGTCTTCTTTGTGTTTTCTTTTGAATTTTCGAAAATTTGTGTTTGATTTTCTAAAAAATTTAAGTTTGGTGTCCCTTGTGCTTTTATTTACTTAAAAATTTTTTTAAAAATTTGTTCTTGGTGTTCATCTTAATCTTCAAAGTGTTCTTGGTGTTCATCTTGACATTGAAAGTTTTCTTGTTTGTTCTCTTTGTTTTGATCTGAAATTTCTGAGTTTAGTGTCATTTTGTTATTTTTCTCTTTTCTCATTAAAATTCAAAAATTAAAAAAATATCTTTTCCTTATTTTACTCATAAATTTTGAAATTTTGCATTTAATTAGTCAAAGATTTTCAAAATCATATCTTTTTTTTAGTCAAGTCAAAATTCTAATTTCAAAAATTGATCTTTTCAAATCTTTTTCAAAAATCAAATCTTTTTAATTTCTTCAATCATATCTTTTTTTTTATAAATTGCAATCATATCTTCTCAATCATATCTTTTTGAAAATAATTTTTAATCATATCTTTTTGATTGCTAATTTCAAAATATTTTTCAAAATCACCTAACTACTTTTCTCTTTCATATTTCGAAATTAACTAAGCATTCTTTTTCCAAAATCTTTTTAATTAATTAATTAATTTAGTTTTCAATTTGCTTTTATTTCATTTTCTTCTAATTTTCGAAAGTTTTATTTTATCTTCCATTTATTTTGTTTTATTTTTTTTCGGTTACTTTTAATTAAATAAAAAAAATTAAAAATATAATTTAATTGCAATTCATATCAGTTCTCTTTTCTCCATCATGGACATAAGTGGAAATGAACGGTCCAGAAGGACTCTGGGGTCATATGCTAACCCTATTACAACTGCATATGGGAGTAGCATCTGTATACCCCCCATCAAAGAAAGCAGTTTTGAGCTAAATCCTCAGCTCATTATCATGGTGCAGCAAAATTGCCAGTATTCTGGTCTTCCACAGGAAGAACCTACTGAGTTTCTGGCACAGTTCTCACAAATTGCTGACACAGTACGTGATAAAAAAGTGGATCAGGATGTCTACAGATTATTACTATTTCCATTTGCTGTAAAAGATCAAGCTAAGAGGTGGTTAAATAACCAACTGATGACAAGTCATCTTAGCCTAGTTTTACTAGTCTTTTTCTTTAGTTTTCAATTGAATTATGCACTTTCTTGAGCCACAAGCAAGTCAATTAGGTAGATTTTCATGCTTCCTTTGATTTAATGAACCATGTATGAATTCAAGCTATTTCATGAGGTTTTATACTATAATTGTCACATATTATGAAAGAATGAATATCTCATGATTTTGAGCATAGCTTTGATGTGTTTGGTTGATTAATGATAGGTGAAGAAAGCTTGGAGAAAGGTTGAAGCAAGAAGGAATGGCTAGGAGTAAAGGGAGGACAATGGAATAAGTGAAATTGAACCAGGAAGCAAAAAGCTGGACCTAAAGTTAGCCTCAAACTTTTGCACAAACTTTTGGGTGAAAAGTTAGCCCCAACGTTAGACCCCTAACTTTTGGGCTAACGTTGGAACTTAAAAATCACTCCCTGGGCACCAAAAGTTTGCGCCAACGTTAGACCCCTAACTTTTGGGCTAACGTTGGCACATGAAAATCACTCCCTGGGCACCAAAAGTTTGCGCCAACGTTAGACCCCTAACTTTTGGGCTAACGTTGGCACATGAAAATACCCCCTGACCACCAAAAGTTTGCGCCAACGTTAGACCCCTAACTTTTGGGCTAACGTTGGCGCCATAAGTGCACAAGGTAAAGCCAACGTTGGAGCAAAAGTTAGACCCCTAACTTTGGCACCAACGTTGGTATCAACAGATTATGGTAGCTGATATGAAAAGTTGGAGCAAAAGTTAGACCCCTAACTTTTGCTCAAACTTTTACTCCAACTTTTGCAAAACTCCAACCCGGTTCAATTGGTTCACTTTGGTTCCTCTCCAAACTCCAAGAGCAATCAACCAAGGCCTCTTTCAACCCAATTCCACCAAGAGCAAAGGCCCAACTCAAGGCTTGAAGATCATTTTGAAGAAAGTGTATAAATAGGAGAGAATTCAAGTTTTCGGGGAGCTTTCCTTTAGAATTTTCATAATAGTTTTCGGAGAGCTTTGGATATTGAGTGATCTTTAATTTCTTAGTTTCGGGGAAGGAGAATTCACTTCTCTTCCTCTTAGTTATTTGCTTTCAATTTCAATTACACTTGTCTTGGATCTTGGGTTGAAGAATTGAAGGAATTCTGTTTCAATCTCATCCTTGGATCTCTCTGTTTATTTACTGTAATTGAATTTTCGTTTCTGTTACTTGCTTCTCATCTACTTTCCTTGCAATTTACAATTCCCTTGCAATTGTTCTTGTTGGATCTAGGAAGGCATTGAGATCTAGACTTGGTTTTCTAGTCTCTGGGCCCTGAGATCTGAATTCCTAATTTACATTTTGTTTCTTGCTTTTAATGTTCATTTACTTTACTGCTTCAAGATCCGATTCAACCCAAACCTTCTTTTACTCTTTTGTTTGATGCAAGTTACTTTTCTTTGTTTAATTTCTGCAAATCCAACTCCTAATCCCCTTTACATTTCGAGCTATTTACATTTCTTGCACTTTAAGATTCCGCAATTTACATTTCTTGCACTCTAAGTTTCTGCCATTTAATTTCTTGTTCTTTAAGATTCAGCAATTTAATTTCCTGCTCTCTTTAATTTCATGCAATTTAAATTCTGCAAATCACAAATCACCCAACCAAATCTTGATTCGCTTGACTAAATCAACCACTAAATTAAAATTGCTCAATCCTTCAATCCCTGTGGGATCGACCTCACTCCCGTGAGTTTTTATTACTTGATGTGACCCGGTGCACTTGCCGGTTAGATTGGTGTTGTTTTGGAGAGATTCGTTTCTCCACCAAAATAGCTCATCAAGTTTTTGGCGCCGTTGCCGGGGATTGAATAGATTGACAATGATTAAGTGAGGTGGTGATCTAGATCAAGCACTTTTTCTTTAATTTTGATTAACCCACTAACTGTTTGATTTTTTGCTTAAACTAACTAAAACTTCAATCTAGCAGTAGATTGAAGTGTCACTAGTTTTGTGTGTTTCTCATGCTCTGCTTGTATATCAGGTACAAGAAGAACCACACCCAATTTTCATGAACAAGACGAAAGAACTCTCAGGAGGTTAAGAAGAGCTGAAAGAGGGAAAAATATTGTTGGAGAAGAGGAATCAGACGAAGAATTCCAAGAGATGGAGGAACATTCAACCAATCCACCAGGTGGAGCAGACAACAACAATGACAACCCACCCCAGAGGAGAGTTTTGGCCTCCTATACCTTTGCAAATCCTAGGCATTGTGGAAGCAGCATCTTAGCTCCAAATGTCAATGCAAACAATTTTGAACTCATGCCACAACTCATCACTTTGGTTCAGAACAATTGCTCTTTTGGTGGAGGACCACTTGAAGACCCGCACCAACATTTGTCCACTTTCCTGAGGATATGCAACACTGTCAAAACTAATGGTGTGCCTCCTGACAGTTACAAGCTGATGCTATTCCCATTTTCTCTCAGGGACAAAGCTACTCAATGGCTAGAATCTTTTCCAAGGGACAACATCAATAACTGGGATGATTTGGTAACTAAGTTCCTTGCAAAATTTTATCCACCTCAGAGGATTATAAGGTTGAAGGCTGAGGTACAAACATTTACACAAATGGAGGCTGAACCCATCTATGAGGCATGGGAGAGGTACAAAGCTCTAATCAGAAAATGCCCCCCTGCCATGTTTAATGAGTGGGAGAAGCTGCAGAACTTCTATGAAGGCTTAACACTGAAATCCCAGGAAGCTTTGGATCATTCAGCTGGAGGTTCCTTGCAACTCATGAAAACTGCAGAGGAGGCTCAAGAACTCATTGATATGGTGGCCAACAACCAATATTTCTTTGCTCATCAAAGAGGCCGCCAACCATCACAAAGGAGAGGAGTAATGGAGCTAGAAGGAGTGGATTCAATCTTAGCCCAAAAAAAATTAATGCAGCAGCAAATTCAACAACAATTTGAGCAAATGACCAAGAGGATTGATGGCCTCCAAGTTGCAGCAGTTAACACCAGCCAACCATCAGCCACATGGGGGCAAAATGAAGATATCCAAGAGGAGCAACAGCAGGAACAAGTCCAGTACATGTATTCAAGTCCAAATGAATTCTATGGTGATACCTACAACCCCTCATGGAAAAATCACCCCAACCTCAGATGGGGAGACACTCACAACCAAAACCAACAACCATGGCCGAGGAACTCAAACCAAAACAACCCAAGAAACAACCAAAACTACAACCAGCAGCAGACTAACCAAAACACATACAGAAAACCTCAAAACAACTACCCTAATCTCAACCAGTACCAATCCAACAACCATTCCACCAACCAAAATGTTTACCACCCACAAACCACATCTCACAACCCACCACAAGCACCACCTGAACCTCAAAGACTCACCAACTTAGAGACCTTGATAGAGAAAATGATGAAACACCAGGAAATAACAAACAAAAACCATGAAGCATCATTAAAGAGCCTAGAGAGGCAGATTGGGCAACTCTCCAAGCAAGTATCTGTTGAGAGACCTTCAAACTCACTGTCCAGTGATGCAATCCCAAATCCCAAGGAGGAATGCAAGGCAATACAAATAAGGAGTGGGAGAACATTGATAAGCAACAATGACACTACACAGAAGCAAGCAGAGAGCATCAAAGAACCAACAGAGGATGAGAAGCAAACAAAGGCAGATGGAGCTAAGGAGCAAGTTGTGATGCCAAACAAAAACATTGAGAAACCCAAGGAGAAAAATAACCAGCCACATAGCTCAAAGGAAGTGACTCAGGGACAGCAGCAAATAGGGAAGAGCATCACACCTCCACTGCCATATCCCCAGAGGTTCAACAAAGAAACCAAGGACTAGCATTTTCACAAGTTCCTTGAGACTTTCAAAAAGCTGGAAATCAATATTCCTTTTGCTGAAGCACTTGAGCAAATGCCTCTGTATGCCAAGTTTTTGAAGGAGCTTATCAACAAGAAAAGAAGTTGGGATGAGAAGGAAACCATACTGCTCACTGAAGAATGCAGAGCATTGATTCAAAAGGGACTTCCCCCTAAACGTGAAGATCCTGGGAGTTTCTTTCTACCCTGTGCCATTGGTAACATGACCATCAGCAAGGCGCTGTGTGATCTAGGGGCTAGTATCAATCTGATGCCCTCCTCTCTAGTGAAAAAGCTGCGCATGAAAGAAGTGAAACCAGTACAGATGTCTTTAGAATTGGTGGACAAATCAGTAGTGTACCCAAGGGGTATAGTTGAGAACCTTCTAGGCAAAGTAGACAGATTCATTTTCCCTGCTGATTTTGTGATCTTGGAATCTGATGAGGATGATAGTGACTCTATTATACTGGGAAGGCCATTCTTGGCCACTGCTAGGGCCATTGTAGACGTAGAAAAAGGAGAGTTGACCCTTAGGCTACATGATGAAAGTGTCACACTGAGTGTCTCTCTAGAAATAAAGTTCATCAATGAAAAAGAAGGTAGCATGGAAACTGACGAGATAGAACTACAGAGGAAGGAAGAAATTGACAAGATGATCAGCAATCACCTCCCAAAGTAAGAAGTAGATAACGGAGCATGGGAAGAAGAAAAAGAACTTGTACAGAGCGACGGAGAGATTCATGAAAGCATTGATGTGTTAGTTATCAAGAAGAAGAATCCCAAAATGAAGCCCACTTGCAAGCAGAAAGGATCAATAAGAAGAAGGAAGAAGAATGAAAACAGAATCAAAAAGGGTTGGAAGAACAAAAAAATTCCAACAGAAGGGCTTTCCAAAGGTGATAAAGTGCAATTGATTTATCAACAACTAGGAGCAAGCCAACAGACTGATGATTACTACACTGTCAGCAAGATACTCTCATTAGAACATGCTGAAATTGAGCACCAGAGAACAAAGAGGAGAATCACAGTCAGGGGAGACAAGTTGAGGCACTACAATCATCAACCACCATAAAAGAAAGCCCCAATGTCAAGCTAATGACAATAAAGAAGCGCTTGTTGGGAGGCAACCCAACCTGAGGTGGTTTTCTTTTCACAGCTATTTCAATAAAAAGGTTAAATGATTGGTATGTATTGCAAGGAGCTAAGTTTGGTGTTTCACACCAAAACAATTTAAGGGAGAATCAAGGATTCTAAGTTTGGTGTTCCACCAAAATCTCATTTAAAAGCACATTCTCACCTTCTGCACAAAGGGATTACTAGCTCCAAGCAATCTGATAAATCATTTAATCATTGTCTGTTTCTAATTTTTAGTTTTATTACCTTTAGCAAAGACTTAGGCTTTCACATATGGTTATTTTGATGCATAAGAAACATGGCAAGGGACTAAGTTTGGTGTTCACACACCAAAGTAAGTTCAAACGCCTACAAGAAAGTCTTGCACACTAACTAGTCATCTAAGGGCTTGAGAAACAAGCAACTTCCATTAACACTGCAGGAATTCAATCACTCTCTTGGGAGGACTACACACCATTAGCTAAGAGAAAGAAGAAGAAGCCACCAAGAGGTTGTATTGTCACTTAACTCCATCAGCATTGAATTGCTCTAAATTGGAAGTGTGAATATGCCCATCTTAACAGTAACTGTTAGTTTAGTAGTCTTTGCATCAATTCTGTTTCAATTTAAAATAAGTAAGCTAGCCTAAGTGTGTGCTTGTGTGTTTAATTTCACTTAGCAAAAAGTATGTTTTGTCCCCTGCATCTTTAATCCAATAAAAGAAATGTTTGAATGAGAAGTAAGATAGTCTCTGTTAGATAGAAGTAGAATAAAAGTAAGTGGTGGTATGTGTGTGATTGTACAATAGCTTACTTTTAGTGAATAAAGAGCTAGGATATCTCCTTCTAAGTATAGAGTGGCCTACTGTCTATGAATCTCAATTAAATAAAAAAATCCTTGGTTAAAAAGAAAAACAAAAAGAAAGAAAGAAAAGAAATAGCCAAAAAGTGGCAGAACAAAAGGAAACAAAAAGAAACAAAGCTGGACACCAATAGCTTGAACCTTAAAATATATGCCTGTGGTGTCTTTGTACTAGGATCTGCTTGGATTAGTAAGCTCTTTGGAGTGCATCAACACTTGGTGACTTGGATTAACTAATCCGGGATCATCAGCTGAAAACCCACTATCAAGAGCAACCTAACTACAAGGCATTTAGTAACCCAAAGAGGTGCTGGGCATCAATGTTTAAAAGGGAATGTGAGCCAAGTGTCCATGGTGAATAATGTGTCAAGTATACAGAAAAGAAAATGAACTTGCTACACATGACACTCAAATCAAGCTTTTGAACAAAGTAATAGCCAAGGATAAAGGAATAATGAGAGGTCATAGCAGTATGTTACTTGAAGCTTGAAGGAGACTTTCTAGGCCTAAGAGTCAATAAGAAGTGAGTATTTACATATCCACACAAAATCCCATGAACTACCAAGAATACTCTGCTAGCATGAACATCCTCTCCCTTTTCATTCTTTCTTCTCAATAAATCTTTTCTTGCTTGGGGACAAGCAAGCTTTAAGTTTGGTGTTGTGATGACAAGTCATCTTAGCCTAGTTTTACTAGTCTTTTTCTTTAGTTTTCAATTGAATTATGCACTTTCTTGAGCCACAAGCAAGTCAATTAGGTAGATTTTCATGCTTCCTTTGATTTAATCAACCATGTATGAATTCATGCTATTTCATGAGGTTTTATACTATAATTGTCACATATTATGAAAGAATGAATATCTCATGATTTTGAGCATAGCTTTGATGTGTTTGGTTGATTAATGATAGGTGAAGAAAGCTTGGAGAAAGGTTGAAGCAAGAAGGAATGGCTAGGAGTAAAGGGAGGACAATGGAATAAGTGAAATTGAACCAGGAAGCAAAAAGCTGGACCTAAAGTTAGCCTCAAACTTTTGCACAAACTTTTGGGTGAAAAGTTAGCCCCAACGTTAGACCCCTAACTTTTGGGCTAACGTTGGAACTTAAAAATCACTCCCTGGGCACCAAAAGTTTGCGCCAACGTTAGACCCCTAACTTTTGGGCTAACGTTGGCACATGAAAATCACTCCCTGGGCACCAAAAGTTTGCGCCAACGTTAGACCCCTAACTTTTGGGCTAACGTTGGCACATGAAAATACCCCCTGACCACCAAAAGTTTGCGCCAACGTTAGACCCCTAACTTTTGGGCTAACGTTGGCACATGGGAAATACAAAGGGGGAGCGAAAGTTTGCGCCAACGTTAGACCCCTAACTTTTGGGCTAACGTTGGCGCCATAAGTGCACAAGGTAAAGCCAACGTTGGAGCAAAAGTTAGACCCCTAACTTTGGCACCAACGTTGGTATCAGCAGATTATGGTAGCTGATATGAAAAGTTGGAGCAAAAGTTAGACCCCTAACTTTTGCTCAAACTTTTACTCCAACTTTTGCAAAACTCCAACCCGGTTCAATTGGTTCACTTTGGTTCCTCTCCAATCTCCAAGAGCAATCAACCAAGGCCTCTTTCAACCCAATTCCACCAAGAGCAAAGGCCCAACTCAAGGCTTGAAGATCATTTTGAAGAAAGTGTATAAATAGGAGAGAATTCAAGTTTTCGGGGAGCTTTCCTTTAGAATTTTCATAATAGTTTTCGGAGAGCTTTGGATATTGAGTGATCTTTAATTTCTTAGTTTCGGGGAAGGAGAATTCACTTCTCTTCCTCTTAGTTATTTGCTTTCAATTTCAATTACACTTGTCTTGGATCTTGGGTTGAAGAATTGAAGGAATTCTGTTTCAATCTCATCCTTGGATCTCTCTGTTTATTTACTGCAATTGAATTTCCGTTTCTGTTACTTGCTTCTCATCTACTTTCCTTGCAATTTACAATTCCCTTGCAATTGTTCTTGTTGGATCTAGGAAGGCATTGAGATCTAGACTTGGTTTTCTAGTCTCTGGGCCCTGAGATCTGAATTCCTAATTTACATTTTGTTTCTTGCTTTTAATGTTCATTTACTTTACTGCTTCAAGATCCGATTCAACCCAAACCTTCTTTTACTCTTTTGTTTGATGCAAGTTACTTTTCTTTGTTTAATTTCTGCAAATCCAACTCCTAATCCCCTTTACATTTCGAGCTATTTACATTTCTTGCACTTTAAGATTCCGCAATTTACATTTCTTGCACTCTAAGTTTCTGCCATTTAATTTCTTGTTCTTTAAGATTCAGCAATTTAATTTCCTGCTCTCTTTAATTTCATGCAATTTAAATTCTGCAAATCACAAATCACCCAACCAAATCTTGATTCGCTTGACTAAATCAACCACTAAATTAAAATTGCTCAATCCTTCAATCCCTGTGGGATCGACCTCACTCCCGTGAGTTTTTATTACTTGATGCGACCCGGTGCACTTGCCGGTTAGATTGGTGTTGTTTTGGAGAGATTCGTTTCTCCACCAAAATAGCTCATCACCAACCCACAGCAAGCATAAAAACGTGGAGACAGTTATCAGACAAATTCCTGAATCAATTTTACCCTCCAAAAAGGATGACACAGCTAAGGCTGGACATCCAAAGCTTTAAACAAGACGATCATGAATTCCTTTATAATGTCTGGGAGAGGTACAGAGGGATGCTAAGGAAATGCCCCTCTGAAATGTTTTCAGAGTGGGTACAGTTAGACATCTTTTACTATGGGCATACAGAAAGAGCTCAAATATCTCTAGACTACTCAGCTGATGGATCTATACACATGAGAAAGATGATTGAAGAAGCTCAAGAACTCATAGATACGGTTGATAGAAATAAATATCTGTACTCAAGCAGTGAGTCCTCCATAAAAGAAGAGGCTAGGACAGTAACTACTGATCCTAATCCTCAAGAACAGATTGTTGAACTTAATCAGCAATTACTCCTTATGACAAAACAAATAGCAGAATTTAAAGAGATGCTCCAAGACACTAAAAATGCTAACAAGAATATGGAAGCACAATTGAATCAGACAAGACACCAACTATCTAAACAGATAACAGAAGAATGCCAAGCTGTTCAACTAAAGAGCGGGAAGACATTGAATAAATCAGCTGAAAGTAGTAGAAAGCCAAGAAAGAACAACTGACAGAGGAAGACCAAACCACTGCCCAAAATCCTTCTGAGGACAGTAAGAGCCCAGAGAGGAATAATTCTGGCGTTCAAACGCCAGAAAAGGGTGAAAGATTGGCGTCAAACGCCCAGTGGATGCCCACTTCTGGCGTTCAAACACCAGAAAAGGGTGGGAAGCTGGCGTTAAATGCTCATCCAGCACCCAATCCTGGCGTTCAAATGCCAATGAGGGATCAAACACCTGTAAGTGCTGATAGTAACCCCTCTAAGAAGGGTTCTCCAACCACCTCTATAGGGAATAAACCTGCAGCAACTAAGGTTGAAGAATATAAAGCCAAGATGCCTTATCCTCAGAAACTCTGCCAAGCGGAACAGGATAAACAATTTGCCCGCTTTGCAGACTATCTCAGGACTCTTGAAATAAAGATCCCGTTTGCAGAGGCACTTGAGCAAATACCCTCTTATGCTAAGTTCATGAAAGAGATCTTAAGTCATAAGAAGGATTAGAGAGAAACTGAAAAGGTGTTTCTCACTGAAGAATGCAGTGCAGTCATTCTGAAAAGCTTACCGGAGAAGCTTCAAGATCCAGGAAGCTTTATGATACCATGCACATTAGAGGGTGCTTGTACCAAGACAGCTCTATGTGACCTTGGAGCAAGTATCAACCTAATACCTGCATCCACTATTAGAAAGCTTGGCTTGACTGAAGAAGTCAAACCAACCCGGATATGTCTTCAACTTGCTGATGGCTCCATTAAATATCCATCAGGCATAATTGAGGACATGATTGTCAAGGTTGGGCCATTTGCCTTTCCCACTGACTTTGTAGTACTGGAAATGGAGGAGCACAAGAGTGCAACTCTCATTCTAGGAAGACCTTTTCTAGCAACTGGACAAACTCTTATTGATGTACAAAAAGGGAAAGTGACCCTGAGAGTCAATGAGGATGAGTTCAAGTTAAATGCTGTCAAAGCTATGCAGCATCCAGACACATCAAATGACTGTATGAGCACTGATATTATTGACTCCTTGGTGGAAGAGATCAATATGACTGAGAGTCTCGAATCAGAGCTAGAGGACATCTTTAAAGATGTTCAGCCTGATCTGGAGGAACCAGAGGAAATAAAAGAACCTCTGAAAATTTCTCAGAAAGAGGATAAGCCTCCTAAACCCGAGCTTAAACCACTACCACCATCCCTAAAATATGCATTTCTGGGAGAAGGTGACACTTTTCCGGTGATCATAAGCTTTGCTTTAAATCCACAGGAAGAGAAAGCACTAATTCAGGTGCTGAGGACACACAAGATAGCTCTTGGGTGGTCCATAAGTGATCTTAAGGGCATTAGCCCAGCAAGATGCATGCACAAGATCCTATTGGAGGATGATGCTAAGCCAGTGGTTCAACCACAGAGGCAGCTAAATCCATCCATGAAGGAGGTGGTGCAGAAAGAGGTCACTAAGTTACTAGAGGCTGGGATTATTTATCCTATTTCTGATAGCCCCTGGGTGAGCCCTGTCCACGTTGTCCCCAAGAAGGGAGGCATGACAGTGGTTCATAATGAAAAGAATAAATTGGTTCCTACAAGAACAGTTACAGGGTGGTGTATGTGTATCGACTACAGAAGGCTCAATACAGCCACACGAAAGGATCATTTTCCTTTACCATTCATAGATCAGATGCTAGAGAGGCTAGCAGGTCATGACTATTACTGCTTTTTGGATGGCTATTCAGGTTATAACCAAATTGTAGTAGACCCTTAGGACCAAGAGAAAACAGCATTCACATGTTCTTCTGGAGTATTTGCCTACAAAAGGATGCCCTTTGGTCTATGCAATACACCTGCAACCTTTCAGAGGTGCATGCTCTCTATCTTCTCTGATATGGTAGAAAAATTTTTGGAAGTCTTCATGGATGACTTTTCAGTATTTGGAGACTCATTCAGCTCCTGTCTTGACCATTTAGCACTTGTTCTGAAAAGATGCCAAGAGACTAACCTAGTTTTAAACTGGGAAAAATGTCACTTCATGGTGACTGAAGAAATTGTCCTTGGGCATAAAATTTCAAACAAGGGAATAGAGGTAGATCAAGCTAAAGTAGAAGTAATTAAAAAATTACCACCACCTGCCAATATTAAGGCAATCAGAAGCTTTCTGGGGCATGCAGGATTCTATAGGAGGTTTATAAAGGATTTTTTGAAAATTGCAAAACCTCTGAGCAACCTGCTAGCTGCTGACACGCCATTTGTCTTTAACACAGAGTGTCTGCAGGCATTTGAAACCATAAAAGCTAAGCTGGTCACAGAACCAGTCATCTCTACACCATATTGGACATTACCATTCGAACTAATGTGTGATGCCAGTGACCATGCCATTGGTGCAGTGCTGGGACAGAGGCATAACAAGCTTCTGCATGTCATCTACTATGCTAGCCGTGTTCTAAATGATGCACAAAAAAACTACACAACCACAGAAAAAGAGTTGCTTGCAGTGGGTTATGCCATTGACAAGTTTAGATCCTATTTAGTAGGTTCAAAGGTGATTGTATACACTGACCATGCTGCTCTTAAATACCTACTCACAAAGCAGGATTCAAAACCCAGGCTCATAAGATGGGTGTTGCTTCTGCAAGAGTTTGATATAGAAATTAGAGACAGAAAAGGGACAGAGAACCAGGTAGCTGATCACCTGTCCCGGATAGAACCAGTAGCAGGGGCGTCCCTCCCTCCTACTGAGATCTCTGAGACCTTTCTGGATGAGCAACTCTTCGGCATTCAGGAAGCACCATGGTTTATGGACATTGCAAATTATAAAGCTGTGAGGTTCATACCCATGGAGTACAGCAGGCAGCAAACGAAAAAACTAATTTTTGATGCAAAGTACTACTTATGGGATGAACCATATCTCTTTAAGAGATGTGCAGACGGAATGATCCGCAGATGCATGCCCAGAGAAGAGGCACAGAAGATCCTATGGCATTGCCATAGATCACAATATGGAGGACATTTCGGAGGTGAGCGAACTGCCACTAAGGTCCTCCAATGTGGGTTCTACTGGCCTACCCTCCACAAAGATGCCCGAGAGTTTGTGCGTAACTGTGACAGTTGCCAAAGAGCTGGCAACTTGCCCCATGGTTATGCCATGCCTCAACAAGGGATCTTAGAGATTGAGTTGTTTGATGTATGGGGTATTGACTTCATGGGTCCTTTCCCACCATCATACTCAAACACTTACATTCTGGTGGCAGTAGACTACGTATCTAAATGGGTAGAAGCAATTGCCACACCCACTAATGATACTAAGACTGTACTGAAATTCCTCCAGAAACATATCTTCAGCATATTTGGTGTTCCCAGAGTACTAATCAGTGACGGGGCACTCATTTTTGCAATAAACAGCTGTACTCTGCTATGGTCCGATATGGAATTAGCCACAAAGTAGCAACTCTATATCATCAACAGACAAATGGGCAGGCTGAAGTCTCTAATAGAGAACTAAAAAGAATCCTGGAATGGACTGTAATTGCCCGTAGAAAGGATTGGGCAAAAAGCTTGGATGATGCTCTGTAGGCATACAAAATAGCATTCAAGACTCCTATAGGAACCTCTCCATACCAGCTTGTGTATGGCAAGGCCTGTCATCTGCCTGTGGAACTAGAACATAAAGCCTATTAGGCAACCAGATTCCTAAACCTGGATGCTAAGTTAGCTGGAGAGAAAAGATTGCTGCAGCTGAATGAGCTAGAGGAATTCAGACTCAATGCTTTTGAAAATGCAAAAATTTATAAGGAGAAAGCAAGAAGGTGGCATGACAAGAAATTGTCATCTAGAGTCTTTGAACCAGGACAGAAGATTCTGCTGTTTAACTCTAGGCTTAGATTATTCCCCGGGAAATTGAAATCCCGGTGGAGAGGACCATATGTGATTACAAGTGTGTCACCATATGGATATGTTGAGCTTCAGGATATTGACTCTGACAAAAAGTTCATTGTTAATGGACAGAGAATCAAACATTATCTTGAAAGCAATTTTGAGCAAGAATGCTCAAACCTGAGACTAGAATAAAAGCTCAGTCAAGGTCCATCTAAAGACAATAAAGAAGTGCTTATTGGGAGGCAACCTAATGTTCTTTAATTATATATATTTATTTTCCATTGTTATCTTATATTTTCTTCAGGTTGATGATCATGTGGAGTCACAAAAACAACTGAAAAAGAAAAAACAGAATGAAAAATAGCATTACAAACAGCACACCCTAGAGGAGAAGCTTATTGGCGTTTAAACGCCAGTAAGGGTAGCAGAATGGGCGTTAAACGCCCAGTCTGGCACCATTCTGGGCGTTTAACGCCAGAAAGGGGCACAGAGCTGGCGTTTAATGCCAAAAATGGGCACAGAGCTGGCATTAAACGCCAGAAAGGGGAGAAAAGCTGGCGTTAAACGCCAGAAATGGGTAGTAACCTGTCGTTTAACACCAGGATTGGCAATCAAGGGGGCGTTTACACGCCACATGGTGCAGGGATGAGAAATCTTTGACACCTCAGGATCTGTGGACCCACAAAATCCCCACCTACCTCAACTCTATCTATCTCTTCTTCACACCTTCCGATAACACCCTTTTTCTTCTTTTGCTCGAGGATGAGCAAACCTTCTAAGTTTGGTGTGGTAAAAGCGTTGCTTTTTGTTTTTCCATAACCATTTATGGCACCTAAGGCCGGAGAAACCTCTAGGAAGAGGAAAGGGAAGGCAATTGCTTCCAACTCCAAGTCATGAGAGATGGAGAGATTCATCTCAAAAGTCCATCACTAGCAAGAAGATGGAGCAAACAAGAGAGCCCACTCATGGACCTCAACAAAAGCAACCCGTTATCCTCCATGAAATCAGAGAGGAGCGACAAAGGCAAGGAAGAGACATTGAGGAGCTCAAGCACTCCATAGGATCTTCAAGAAGGAGAACTAGCCGCCATCACTAAGCTGGAGCCGTTCTTTAATTTCCTTGTTCTTATTTTTCTGTTTTTCGATTTCTATGCTTGATGCTCTATCTATGTTTGTGTCTTTACTACATGATCATTAGTATCGTAGTGTCTATGCCTTAAAGCTATGAATGTCCTATGAATCCATCACCTTTCTTAAATGAAAAATGTTTTTATTTGCAAAAAAAAAGAAGTACATGAATTTTGAATTTTAAAATAGTTTAATTATTTGATGTGGTGGCAATACTTTTTGCTTTTCTGAATGAATGCTTGAACAGTGCATATTTTTGAATTTTTTGTTTATGAATGTTAAAATTGTTGGCTCTTGAAAGAATAATGGAAAAGGAGAAATGTTATTGATAATCTGAAAAATCATAAAAATGATTCTTGAAGCAAGAAAAAGCATTGAAAAGCTTGCAGAAAAATATATGTGGAAAAAAAAAAGAGAGGCGAAAGAAAAAGAGAAAGAAAAAGCAAGCAGAAAAAGCCAATAGCCCTTTAAACCAAAAGGCAAGGGTAAAATAAAAAGGA
This sequence comes from Arachis hypogaea, assembly GCF_003086295.3. Lineage (NCBI taxonomy): Eukaryota > Viridiplantae > Streptophyta > Magnoliopsida > Fabales > Fabaceae > Arachis > Arachis hypogaea. The sequence continues at coordinate 66,699,113 of NC_092050.1, forward strand.
TCCAAGGCTTTGAGCATAAGTTGATAGGAGGGCCCACAGGAATAAAATCCTGGCCTAAGCGGCTAAACCAAGCTGTCCCTAACCATGTGCTTGTGGCGTGAAGGTGTCAAGTGAAAACTTGAGACTGAGCGGTTAAAGTCGTGGTCCAAAGCAAAAAGAGTGTGCTTAAGAGCTCTGGACACCTCTAATTGGGGACTTTAGCAAAGCTGAGTCACAATCTGAAAAGGCTCACCCAGTTATGTGTCTGTGGCATTTATGTATCCGGTGGTAATACTGGAAAACAAAATGCTTAGGGTCACGGCCAAGACTCATAAAGTAGCTGTGTTCAAGAATCAACATACTGAACTAGGAGAATCAATAACACTATCTGAATTCTGAGTTCCCATAGATACCAATCATTCTGAACTTCAAAGGATAAAGTGAGATGCCAAAACTGTTCAGAAGCAAAAAGCTAATAGCCCCACTCATCTAATTAAGACTGATCTTCATAGATGTTTTTGGAATTCATTGTATATTCTATTATTTTTTATCCTATTTGATTTTCAGCTGCTTGGGGACAAGCAACGATTTAAGTTTAGTGTTGTGATGAGCGGATAATTTATACGCTTTTTGGCATTATTTTTAGGTAGTTTTTAGCATGTTTTAGTTAGTTTTTATTATATTTTTATTATTTTTTAAATAAAAATCACAATTCTGGACTTTACTATGACTTTGTGTGTTTTTCTATGATTTCAGGTATTTTCTGACTGAAATTGAGGGACCTGAGCAAAAATCTGATTCAGAGGCTGAAAAAAGGACTGCAGATGCTGTTGGATTCTGACCTCCCTGCACTCGAAGTGGATTTTCTGGAGCTACAGAAGCCCAATTGGCGCGCTCTCAACTGCGTTGGAAAGTAGACATCCTGGACTTTCCAGCAATGTATAATAGTCCATACTTTGTCCGAGATTTGATTGACGCCAGAACAGGCATAAAAGCTGGAGTTAAACGCCCAAACTGGCACTAAAGCTGGCGTTTAACTCCAAGAAAGGTCTCTACACGTGAAAGCTTCAATGCTCAGCCCAAGCACACACCAAGTGGGCCCCAAAAGTGGATTTTTACACTAACTATTCTAGCTTACTCATTTTCTGTAACCCTAGGTCACTAGTTTATTATAAAAAACCACTTTTAGTGATTCATCTTGTACCTCATGACACTCTACACGTTTCATATTGTATCTTCTACGGCATGAGTCTCTAAACCCCATGGTTGGGGGTGAGGAGCTCTGTTGTGTCTCGATGAATTAATGTAATTACTACTGTTTTCCATTCTATCACGCTTGTTTCTATTCTAAGATATTCACTCGTACTTCAACTTGATGAATGTGATGATCCGTGACACTCATCATTATTCTCACCTATGAACGCGTGCCTGACAACCACCTCCGTTCTATCTGCAATAGCTTGAGTGCATATCTCTTGGGTTTCTACTCTAATATTGGAACCTTCGTGGTATAGGATAGAATTATTGGCGGCCATTCCTGAGATCCGGAAAGTCTAAACCTTGTCTGTGGTATTCCGAGTAGGATCTGGGAAGGGATGACTATGACGAGCTTCAAACTCACGAGTGCTGGGTATAGTGGCAGACGCAAAAGGATCAATGGATCCTATTCCAATATGAGTGAGAACTGACAGATGATTAGCCGTGCGGTGACAGTGCATTTGGACCATTTTCACTGAGAGGATGGATGGTAGCCATTGACAACGGTGATCCACCAACATACAGCTTGCCATGGAAGGAGCCTTGCGTGCATGAAGAAGAAGACAGTAGGAAAGCAGAGATTCAGAAGACAGAGCATCTCCAAAACCCCAACCTGTTCTCCATTACTGCATAACAAGTATTTATTTCATGTTCTTTTACTTTTTACAATCAAATATGAGAATTATTGATATCCTGACTAAGAGTTACAAGATAACCATAGCTTGCTTCAAGCCGACAATCTCCATGGGATCGACCCTTACTCACGTAAGGTATTACTTGGATGACCCAGTGCACTTGCTGGTTAGTTGTGCGGAGTTGCAAAAGTGTGATTGTAATTTCGTGCACCACCTGCCATAGAAGAAATCACTCACAAGCAGAGAAGACAGTAATACCAGAGTTAATTCAGAAAGGCTAAGCAACTCCAATACTCAATTATATCCATCTTACTGATTTCATTCCAATAATCCTTTTACTGATTCCACTTAATTTACAGAGTATCTTTATTAGTTATATGTCTTCATAGTTTCATATCTCACAAATCCAACAACATTTTGATCTGCATGACTAAGACCTACAAGATAACCATAGCTTGCTTCAAATCACAATCCTCGTGGGATCGACCTTGACTCGCTCAGGTATTACTTGGATGATCTAGTGCACTTGCTGGTACAATAGTACGAAGGTGTGGAATTCATGCTACCAGACAGCATCTGTAGTCCTTTCTCTGTCTCTGAATCAGACTTTGTCAAAACTCCTCAATTCAGCCAGAAAATTTCTGAAATCATCATAAGACACAACAACTCAAAGTAGAATCCAAAAATGTGAATTTTGCTCTAAAACCTATGAAAATAAAATAAAACTTAAACAAAACATAATAAAACTATATGAAAATGATGCCAAAAAGTGTACAAAATATCCACTCATTACATATGCCTTGCTAACCTCAGCTCGGAGGTTGCGTCAATATTTCCAAAGTCCTATTATTGTTGTTCGAACTGACCGATCAATCAAGAAAGTCTTACAAAAACCTAATTTCGCTGGTTAGATGGTCACCTGGGCGGCTAAGTTGTCCCAATTTGATATTCAGTTTGAATCTCGGCAAGCCATTAAAGTGAATGTTTTAATGGATTTTTTACTTTAAGATGATAAATCATGAGGAAGAAGCTAGTATTTGGAATTTGTATGTAGATGGATCCTCTAGCCACAAGGGAAGGGGAACATGCCTCATCTTAACCAAAGGTGAAGATGTCGTAATTGAAGGCTCCATTGAATATGATTTTTTGATTTCAAATAACCAGGCTAAATATGATCTTGTTCTTGCAGGAATTGAGCTGGCTTTTGAGGTTGGAGCCGTAAAAGTCATCTTGTATAGTGATTTTCAAGTTGTGACCTTGCAGATTAACGAGGAATACCAAGCTTAAGACCTACTTTTATAATTGCACCTTCAAAGGGTTCAAGATAAAGTACGAAGTTTCGAGTTATTTGAGGTAAAACATGTACCTCGGAGGTAAAAGATGCAAGATGATGTGCTTTTAAAGCTTGCTAGAATGAAGCTAAAAAGAGGAAATAGGACCCCTAATTCAAGAAGTCTTGCTTGAGCCCACTATAGCTCTTATTCAGCACTCGATGCATGTGGGAGAGGTAGTGTCCTGGAAGACTCCAATAATTGAGTTCTTAGAAATAGGAACTCTCCCTTCTGATACAAAAAATGCTCGAAAACACAAGATGCATGCATTCTATTAGGTCCTTTTTCCTTGGCATCGGGTCAATTAAAATTTTTCATTGTTGTTGTCGATTATTTTAAAAAATGGATAGAGGCAAACCCGTTATCTCACATTAACTCAATGCAATGTCAAAAGTTTGTCTGGAATCAAATCTTAACAAGATTTAGAATTCCTGAGGCAGTGGTTGTTGATAAACAATTTCAAGAATTCCTTAAATATTTTTGCATAAAGCCAATTTTTATTTCAGTAGAGCATCTTAGGCAAATAGGCAGGCCGAAGTTGGGAAGAAATTTATTTTGGATGGATTGAAAAAGAGGCTAGACGATGCAAAAGGCTTGTAGGTTAATGAGCTTGCTTAGGTACTATGGTCATATAGAACAACTCCACAATCCATAATTGGCGAATTGCCTTTCCGACTCACATGGAAAGGAAGTTGTGATCTCAGTGAAAATTAGAGAACCGATTCCATGTTTGTTGTTGGGTTCTAATGAGAATGTAGGAGTAGGAAAAGATGTCTTGGAAGAAGTACATCTCATGGCTAACTTAGCTGAGCATGCCCTTAAGCAAAGGGTGGCTAAAAGGTACAATGTACAAGTAATTTCAAGAGACTTCATGTAAGGAGATTTGGGTTTACAAGAAGCTGACGTTAAGACTTTAGTAGTAATTTGTAATAGAAAGTTCTCTTCCAATTAGAAAGGTCCTTTTAGAGTAAAGGAGATTTTAGGAAAGGAAGCATATAGATTAAAGATATTATTAAGAGAAGTTCTGAGGATTTGGCATGCCAACCATTTAAGGAAATATTTTTCTTAATTGTTTTAAAAGGGTACACTTTTTCCTATACAAAAAGATTTTAATGAGGCCCTGATTTGTTTCCTCTAATATTTTAATAAAGTAGAATATTATATAAGCTAACTAGGTCCAAGTTGTAAAATAAGATGAATATTGAGTCTAAATAAGAATCTTAATAAAGAATTAGGGATAAAAAGATAAAACTAGGATAAAATTCAAGTATCTAAAGAAAAGGTAACACTTTAGGTTAATAAGGGAAAAATTGGTATTAATAAAGCTAAGGATTCAAGGGTAATATGATAAACTAGAGTGTAAGTTAATAACTAGGGTAAGAAATAGCACTAAGGAGGATTAATTATGACACCTAGAGTTAATATGGTCATTTAGAGAAAAGTAAGGTTTAAAATGGTTAATTAGTAAGTCTTAGTAGTAAAATGGTCTTTGTGAAAAAATATAATGATAAGATAGTAGAGTGTCACTTCTAGAATAAATAAAGGATCTAAAAAGACTTATAATACTTAATGAAAGCTTGGGTAACATGGTATCAAAGGTTGAAAGGCTAAGAGTAAGAGAATCTCTTAAGCTATGGAATTATACCATGGAAGTGTACTAGGTGACCAAGGGTAGCTCCTTTGGTATGTCAATACATTATTCCCCAAAGAGAAGCAAAAGACCTAAGATGCAAGATAGCCACTTGGTAGAGCACAGTTCTAGACTGCCTAGCTAGTGACTGTGTGATATGGGGACGCCCACTTAAGACCTGAAGTACCGCTTGATGGGGACCGCGATATGTAACGCCCATCCGAGATAGGAAGGGTGGTCTCTTATGAGGACAATGATATGTAATGCTCATGGACGGGGCTATTTACAGATAAGGATGGCGATATATAACGCCTATCTCGTAAATGTTGTCGGGCTTCGGGCAATCAACCAACATGTAAGCTCATGTCCTGTGATAGGATAAGGCATGCATCATAATTGATTGCACATTTTTTTGTAAATAAATTATGCGCTTGTGAATGCTACCTGTATTCTGTTGTTTAATTTACTGCTTGTATGTATGGCTGCCCTGAAACATAGACATCAGGTCTCAAATCCCCATGAAACTTAGGCTTAGCATGAAAACCTTTCTGTCCTTCTTGATTTCCTTGTTAGGAACCATGGTTCTCACTCCCCTTCTTCTCCCACTTTGTAGATGGGATCGGGAGTCATATTCTTTGAGATTCCTGCTTCAAGCTACTACTGGGATCCCATATGGGGCGGGACAGTCATATGGAAAAATATCTAAACCCGCTCATATGTCCTTTCTGAGCGACCTTTTCTCATCCCCTTTTTAGTCAGGAGTTCGATCCTGATTCACCGTATGATTTTCTGTTATTTGAGCTACACCTTGGAAGTCCTAACTTTGCTTTTCCTCCTTAGCCGATGTACCCGTTGAAGCCTAAATTAGAGTCACATTTTCACATCCAGCCTATCTACCCAAGTGATTTTGATGCATAAGCATCTTTAGTTATTTTCTTTATTATGTATTTTAATAAAGTTAGTGATTTTCTTATTCTTAATTGAGATTTTTGTGCTTTAATCATTATTTTTTGAAGTTGTTTTAAGCTTTGGCATGTGTAGGAAAGTGTTGAAAATGAGCAAGAACAAGGATGAAAAGGATCTAGTAGCTATAGCCCCTAAAGAGCAAGGCATGGAAAAAGCAAAAAGAGGAGCTCTTGAACCAAGAAAAGCTCATGCATTATACACCAAAGCTTGGGGGTTAAACACACAAGTCAATGCACCTCTAGGAGCCAAATTCAAAACGATGTGTTATTGGCCAAATCCAAGGGTTATATGCCAAATCCAGGTGTATATACGCCAAAACCAGGAGTATATACTTGAGCTCTAAGCGTATTTTCTGACCTTTTCACACTCTAATGAGCATAACTTGAGATAAAGAGGTCCAAATAAAGTGGTTTCAACAGTGTTAGAAAGCTAACATTTAGAGATTTCCAACAATATATATATAGTGGATCTACATCTAACATAGCCTCCTCCTACATTGAAAGTAGCCACACTCAAGCCACAAAAAGCACTCCTAGTAGCGAATTCCAACCAATGAGTTACACGCCAAAATACAGGAATATATACGCACAACCAAAAATGCACCTCCAGTAACCAACCAACCATGCATTATATGCCAAAGCCTATGCGTTATATGCATGAGCAATTTACACCTCCAGTGGCTTGCTTGAAACCAGGCGTACAACTTGTCCTCCCGTGCATTTTCCGCATGCATCATAGGCAACACTGATGCACCACTATTTCGTGGTATATTTTGTACTTAATTTAGGTGGATTTTATCCACTTTACCCACATTTATACAATGAAATAGCATGGTGGTGCACAAAATTGTGATCATCAACAATGGCGCCAAAGGACATGGAGCTCTCAAACGTGAATTACACTTTGTCACAATTCCGCACAACTAACCAGCAAGTGCACTGGGTCGTCCAAGTAATACCTTAAGTGAGTAAGGGTCGATCCCACGGAGACTGTCGGCTTGAAGCAAGCTATGGTCATCTTGTAAATCTCAGTCAGGCAGATTCAAATTGTTATGGAGGATTGATAATTAAAAGATAAATAAAACATAAAGTAAAGATAGAGATACTTATGTAATTCATTGGTCGGAATTTCAGATAAGCGTATGAAGATGCTTTGTTCCTCTTGAACCTCTGCTTTCCTATTGCCTTCTTCCAATCATTCATACTCCTTTCCATGGCAAGCTTTATGTTGGGCATCACCGTTGTCAATGGCTACTTCCCGTCCTCTTAGTGAAAATGTTCTACGCACGCTGTCACCGCATGGCTAATCATCTGTCGGTTCTCGATCATGTTGGAATAGGATCCATTGATCCTTTTGCGTCTGTCACACGCCCAACACTCGCGAGTTTGAAGCTCGTCATAGTCATCCCTTCCCAGATCCTACTCAGAATACCACAGACAAGGTTTAGATGTTCCGGATCTCAGGAATGGCCGCCAATAATTCTAGCCTATACCACGAAGGTTCTAATCTTAGATTAGAAACCCAAGAGATACACATTTAAGCTTGTTTGCATGTAAAACGGAATTGGTTGTCAGTCACGCATTCATAGGTGAGAATGGTGATGAGTGTCACATAATCATCACATTCATCATGTTCTTGGGTGCGAATGAATATCTTGGAGAAGAAGTAGACTTGAGTTGAATAGAAAAACAACAGTACTTGTATTAATTCATGAAGAACAGCAGAGCTCCACACCTTAATCTATGGTGTGTAGAAACTCCACCGTTGAAAATACATAAGAACAAGGTCTAGGCATGGCCGAGAGGCCAGCTTCCAAAACGTGATCAAAGGATCAAAAGATAATCCAAAGATATATCCAAATACAATAGTATAAGGTCCTATTTATAGAGAACTAGTAGCCAAGGGTTTACTGAAATCAGTAATTAATGCATAAATCTTCTTCCGGGCCCACTTGGTGTGTGCTTGGGCTGAGCATTGAAGCTTCCATGTGTAGAGACTTTTCTTGGAGTTAAAGGTCAGATTTTGTGCCAGTTTGGGCGTTTAACTCCAGCTTTTGTGCCAGTTCTGGCGTTAAACGCCAGAATTCTTGAGCTTACTTGGAACGCCTGTTTGGGCCATCAAATCTCAGGCAAAGTATGGACTATTATATATTGCTGGAAAGCCCAGGATGTCTACTTTCCAACAGAAGTGAGAGCACACCAATTGAGCTTCTGTAGCTCCAGAAAATCCACTTCGAGTAAAGGGAGATCAGAATCCAACAGCATCTGCAGTCCTTTTTCAGCCTCTGAATAAGATTTTTGCTCAGGTCCCTCAATTTTAGCTAGAAAATACCTGAAATCACAGAAAAACACACAAACTCATAGTAAAGTCCAGAAGAGTGATTTTTATTTAAAAACTAATAAAAACATAATAAAAACTAACTAACATATACTAAAAACATATTAAAAACAATGCCAAAAAGCGTATAAATTATCCGCTCATCACAACACCAAACTTAAATTGTTGCTTGTCCCCAAGCAACTAAAAATCAAATAGGATAAAAAGAAGAGAATATACAATGAAGTCCAAAAACATCTATGAGGATCAGTATTAATTAGATGAGCGGGGCTATTAGCTTTTTGCTTCTGAACAGTTTTGGCATCTCACTTTATCCTTTGAAGTTCAAAATGATTGGCTTCTATAGGAACTCAGAATCCAGATAGTGTTATTGATTCTCCTAGTAAAGTATGTTGATTCTTGAACACAGCTACTTTATGAGTCTTGGCCGTGACCCTAAGCATTTTGTTTTCCAGTATTACCACTGGATACATAAATGCCACAGACACATAACTGGGTGAACCTTTTCAGATTGTGACTCAGCTTTGCTAGAGTCCCTAATTAGAGGTGTCCAGAGCTCTTAAGCACACTCTTTTTGCTTTGGACCACGACTTTAACCGCTCAGTCTCAAGTCTTCACTTGACACCTTCACGCCACAAGCACATGGTTAGGGATAGCTTGGTTTAGCCGCTTAGGCCAGGATTTTATTCCTGTGGGCCCTCCCATCCACTGATGCTCAAAGCCTTGGATCCTTTTTATCACCCTTGCCTTTTGGTTTAAAGGGGTATTGACTTTTTCTGCTTGCTTTTCTTTTTCTTTCTCTTTCTTTTATTATTTTTTTTCTTTTTTCGCTTCTTTTTTTTTCTGCAAGCTTTTCACTGCTTTTTCTTGCTTCAAGAATCAATTTTATGATTTTTCAGATTATCAAATAACATTTCTCCTTTTTCTATCATTCTTTCAAGAGCCAACAATTTTAACATTCATGAATCAACAATATCAAAAATATGCACTGTTCAAGCATTCATTCAGAAAATAAGAGTATTGCCACCACATCAAAATAATTAAACTGTTTTAAAATCCGAAATTCATGTACTTCTTTTTCTTTTTCAATTAAAACACTCTTTATTTAAGAAAGGTGATGGATTCATTTTTATAGCTTTAAGGCATAGACACTTAGACACTAGTGATCATGTAATAAAGACACAAACATAGATAAACATAAGGCATAATTTTCAAAAAAAATAGAAAATAAAGAACAAGGAAATTAAAGAACGGGTCTACCTTACTGATGGCGGCTTGTTCTTCCTCTTGAAGATCTTATGGAGTGCTTGAGCTCCTTAATGTCTCTTCCTTGCCTTTATTGCTCCTCTCTCATGGTTCTTTGGTCTTCTCTAATTTCATGGAGGAGGATGGAATGCTCTTGGTGCTCCACCCTTAGTTGTCCCATATTGGAACTTAATTCTCCCAAGGAGGTGTTGATTTGCTCCCAATAGTTTTGTGAAGGAAATTGCATCCCTTGAGGCATCTCAGAGATTTCATGATGAGGAAATTCCTCATGCTCTTGGTGAGGTTCTCTTATTTGCTCCATCCTTTTCTTAGTGATGGGCTTGTCCTCATCAATGAGAATGTCTCCCTCTATGTCAATTCCAACCAAATTGCAGAGGTGACAAATGAGATGAGGGAAGGCTAACCTTGCCAAAATAGAGGACTTGTCCGCAACCTTGTAGAGTTCTTGGGATATAACCTCATGAACTTCTACTTCCTCTCTAATCATGATGCTATGAATCATGATAGCCCGATCTATAGTAACTTTAGACCGGTTGCTAGTGGGAATGATCGAGCGTTGGATGAACTCCAACCATCCCCTAGCAACGGGCTTGAGGTCATGCCTTCTTAGTTGAACCGGCTTCCCTCTTGAATCTCTCTTCCATTAGGCGCCCTCTTCACAGATGTCCATGAGGACTTGGTCCAACCTTTGATCAAAGTTGACCCTTCTAGTGTATGGGTGTGCATCTCCTTGCATCATGGGTAAGTTGAATGCCAACCTTACATTTTCCGGACTAAAATCTAAGTATTTCCCCCGAACCATTGTAAGCCGATTCTTAGGGTCCGGGTTCACACTTTGATCATGGTTCTTGGTGATCCATGCATTGGCATAGAACTCTTGAACCATTAAGATCCTGACTTGTTGAATGGGGTTGGTGAGAACTTTCCAACCTTTTCTTCGGATCTCATGTCGGATTTCTGGATATTCGCCCTTTTTGAGCTTAAAAGAGACCTCGGGGATCACCTTTTTCTTGGCCACAACTTCATAGAAGTGGTCTTGATGCACCCTTGAGAGAAATCTCTCCATCTCCCATGACTCGAAGGTGGAAGCTTTTGCCTTCCCTTTTTTCTTTCTAGAGGTTTCTCCGGTCTTTGGTGCCATAAATGGTTATGGAAAAACAAGAAGCTTTAGCTTTTACCACACCAAACTTAGAAGGTTTGCTCGTCTTCAAGCAAAAGAAGAAAGAAGAGAGTAGAAGAAGAAGAAATAGAGGAGATGGAGGGGGCTTTGTGTTTCGGCCAAGGGGGAGAGGTAGTGTTTAGGTTGCGTGAAAATGAAGGAGTGAAGATGGGTTTATATAGGAGGGGAGAGGGGGGTATGGTTTGGCCATGTATGGGTGGGTTTGGGAGGGAAAGTGGTTTGAATTTGAATGGTGAGGTAGGTGGGGTTTTATGATGGATGGATGTGGATTGGTGAAGAGATTATGGAGAAGAGAGTAGGATTTGATAGGTGAGGGGTTTTTGGGGAAGAGGTATTGAGGTGATTGGTGAATGGATGAAGAAGAGAGAGAGGTGGGGTAGGTGGGGATCCTATAGGGTCCATAGATCCTGAGGTGTCAAGGATATCTCATCCCTGCACCAAGTGGCGTGCAAAAACGCCCCTTTCTGCCAATCCTGGCATTAAACGCCAGGCTGCTGCCCATTTCTGGCATTTAACGCCAGCTTCTTGCCCTTTTCTGGCGTTAAATGCTAGTCTGGTGCCCATTTCTGGCGTTAAACACCCACAATGGTGCCAGACTGGGCGTTTAACGCCCATTCTGCTACCCTTACTGGCGTTTAAACGCCAGTAAGTTTCTCCTCCAGGGTGTTCTATTTTTAAGACTATTTTTCCTTCTGTTTTTGCTTTTTCAATTGTTTTTGTGACTTCACATGATCATCAACCTACAGAAAACATAAAATAACAAAAGAAAATAGAAATTGAACATAGATAATTAAAGATTGGGTTGCCTCCCAACAAGCGCTTCTTTAATGTCAATAGCTTGACAGTGGGCTCTCATGGAGCCTCACAGATGTTTAGAGCAATGTTGGAACCTCCCAACACCAAACTTAGAGTTTGAATGTGGGGGTTCAACACCAAACTTAAAGTTTGGTTGTGGCTTCCCAACACCAAACTTAGAGTTTGACTCTGTATTGAGAGAAGCTCTTCATGCTTCCTCTCCATGATTACAGAGGGAAATCCTTGAGCTTTAAACACAAGGGAGTCTTCATTCACTTGAATGATCAATTGTCCTCTGTCAACATCAATCACAGCTTTTGCTGTGGCTAGGAAGGGTCTGCCAAGGATGATGGATTCATCCATACACTTCCCAGTCTCTAGGATTATGAAGTCAGCAGGGATGTAGTGGCCTTCAACCTTTACCAAGACATCCTCTACAAGTCCATAAGCCTGTTTCTTTGAATTGTCTGCCATCTCTAGTGAGATTCTAGCAGCTTGTACCTCAATGATCCCTAGCTTCTCCATTACAGAGAGAGGCATAAGGTTTATACTTGACCCCAGGTCACACAGAGCCTTCTCAAAGGTCATGGTGCCTATGGTACAAGGGATTGAGAATTTTTTAGGGTCTTGTCTCTTCAGAGGTAATTTATGCCTAGTCAAGTCATCCAGTTCTTTGATGAGCAATGGAGGTTCATCATCCCAAGTCTTATTACCAAACAACTTGGCATCTAGCTTCATGATTGCTCCAAGGTACTTAGCAACTTGCTCTTCAGTAACATCTTCATCCTCTTCAGAGGAAGAATACTCATCAGAGCTTATGAATGGTAGAAGTAAATTCAATGAAATCTCTATGGTCTCTGTGTGAGCCTCAGATTCCCATGGTTCCTCATCAGGGAACTCCATAGAGGCCAGTGGACGTCCATTGAGGTCTTCCTCAGTGGAGATCACTGCTTCTTCCTCCTCTTCAGGTTCGGCCGTGTGGGTTGTGGTTATGGCCTTGCACTCTCTTTTTGGATTCTCTTCTGTATTGCTTGGGAGAGTACTAGGAGGGAGTTCAGTAATTTTCTTACTCAGCTGACCTACTTGTGCCTCCAAATTTCTAATGGAGGACCTTGTTTCAGTCATGAAACTTTGAGTGGTTTTGATTAGATCAGAGACAATGGTTGCTAAGTCAGAGTGGCTCTGCTTAGAATTCTCTGTTTGTTGCTGAGAAGATGATGGAAAAGGCTTGCTATTGCTAAACCTGTTTCTTCCACCATTATTGTTGTTGAAACCTTGTTGAGGTCTCTGTTGATCCTTCCATGAGAGATTTGGATGATTTCTCCATGAAGGATTATTAGTGTTTCCATGGGGTTCTCCCATGTAATTCACCTCTTCCATTGCTGGGTTCTCAGGATCATAAGCTTCTTCTTCAGAGGAAGCTTCCTTAGTACTGACTGTTGCTACTTGCATTCCAGACAGACTCTGAGAAATCATATTGACTTGTTGAGTCAATATCTTATTCTGAGCCAATATGGCATTCAGAGTATCAATCTCAAGAACTCCTTTCTTCTGAGTTGTCCCACTATTCACAGGATTCCTTTCAGAAGTGTACATGAATTGGTTATTTGCAACCATTTTAATAAGTTCCTGAGCTTCTGCAGGCATTTTCTTCAGATGAAGAGATCCTCCAGCAGAGCTATCTAATGACATCTTGGATAGTTCAGACAGACCATCATAGAATATACCTATGATACTCCATTCTGAAAGCATGTCAGAAGGACACCTTCTGATAAATTGCTTATATCTTTCTCAAGCTTCATAGAGGGATTCACCTTCCTTTTGTCTGAAGGTTTGGACTTCCACTCTAAGTTTACTCAATTTTTGAGGTGGAAAGAACTTTGCCAAGAAGGCATTGACTAGGTTTTCCCAAGAGTTCAGGCTTTTTTTAGGTTGTGAGTCCAACCATGTCCTAGCTCTGTCTCTTACAGCAAAAGGGAAGAGCATAAGTCTGTAGACTTCAGGGTCAACCCCATTGGTCTTGACAGTGTCACAGATTTGCAAGAATTCAGCTAAGAACTGATGAGGATCTTCCAATGGAAGTCCATGAAACTTGCAATTCTGTTGCATTAGAGAAACTAATTGAGGCTTAAGCTCAAAGTTGTTTGCTCCAATGGAAGGGATTGAGATGCTTCTCCCATAGAAGTCGGGAGTAGGTGCAGTAAAGTCACCAAGCACCTTCCTTGCATTGTTGGCATTGTTGTTTTCAACTGCCATTGTTTCTTCTTCTTTGAAAAGCTCTGTTAGGCCCTCTAGAGAGAATTGTGCTTTAGCTTCTCTTAGCTTTCTCTTCAAGGTCCTTTCAGGTTCAGGATCAGCTTGAACAAGTATGCCTTTATCTTTGCTCCTGCTCATATGAAAGAGAAGAGAACAAGAAAGTAGGGAATCCTCTATGTCACAGTATAGAGATTCCTTGAGGTGTCAGAGGAAAAGAAGAATAGAAGCAGGAGGTAGATAAAAGAGAATTTGAACTTATCAAGAGGGATAGAGTTCGAATTGCACCTTGAGGAGGAGTGTTAGTCCCTTAAATAGAAGGATGTGAGAAGAGGGGAAGAATTTTTGAAAATAAATTAAAAAGATTTTGAAATAATAAAAAGAAATTTGAAAATTTGATTGAGATTTTCAAAAATTAAGATTGGGAAAGAAATTAAGTGATTTTTGAAAAATATTTTGAAATTAGAAATAAAAAAGATATGATTGAGAGTTAATTTTGAAAAAGATGTGATTGAAAAGATATGATTGAGAAGATATGATTGAAAATCAATTTTAAAAAAAGAGAAAGTTTTAAAATTAAAGTTGATTACTTGACTAACAAGAAATTAAAAGATATGATTCTTAAAATTTAAAATTTGATCCTTTCTTAATAGGCAAGTAACAACTTGAAAATTTTGAAGTAAATTATTAATAGTAGCAAGGATTTTCGAAAATAATAAAAAATGGAAAGAAATTGATTTTGAAGAGATATGATTGAAAATATATGATTTGAAAAAGATTTGATTTTGAAAAATAATGAAAATTTGAAAAAAGATTTGAATTAAAGACAAAATCTTCCCTCTGGTGTCCTTCTGGCGTTAAATGCCTAGAATGGCATCCATTCTGGCGTTTAACGCCCAAAATCCTACCTTTTTGGGCGTTAAACGCCTAGCCAGGTACCCTGGCTGGCGTTTAAATGCTAGTTTTCCTTCTTCACTGGGCGTTTTGAACGCCCAGCTTTTTCTGTTTGATTCCTCTGCTGAATGTTCTGAATCTTCAATTCTCTATATTATTGACTTGAAAAGACATAGTTTTGAAATTCTTTTTGAATTTTTCAATGATGAGAAACAATAAAAATACAACTAATCATAGGAAACTCAAATCAAACAAACAATGCATGCAGGACACCAAACTTAAAAATTTTCATATAAGAGACACTAACAAATTGAGAATGCATATGAGAAACAACAAAACACACAAAAAAGAGAATTTAAAGATCAGAGCAATGAAATCATCAAGAACAACTTGAAGATTGATGTGCGGAAAACGATCCGACACAAAACTCACCGGCAAGTGTACCGGGTCGCATCAAGTAATAATAACTCACGTGAGTGAGGTCGATCCCACAAGGATTGAAGGATTGAGCAATTTTAGTTTAGTGGTTGATTTAGTCAAGCAAACAAAAGTTGATTTGAGTGAATTTGTGTTCAACAAGAATTAAATTGCATAGAATGTAAAAGGGAATGGGTAATTTGCA